>NW_025726324.1:998398-1331197 GCF_021461395.2 Schistocerca americana
TGAATTTTGAATTTAATTCCGATGCAATTTCTGTGTTTCATCGTCAATAACAAGGTGCAAGGTATACAGTAAACCTGAAGTGAAGCATCGGAATCTAAATCTGACCTCACAGGAGAGGTTCGAATCATAGAAGGTGAGAGTGTGAGTCCTCTTGTACTTAAGTCGGCATTGTGCCATTTGTAATAAATTAGGATGCAATTTCTGTGTGACGTCGTCAATAAGAAGGTCCAAGGGATACAGTAAACCTGAAGTGAAGCATCGGAATCTAAAACTGGACTCACAGGGGAGGTTCAAATCATAGAAAGTGAGAGTGTCAGTCCTCTTGTACTTAAGTCGCCATTGTGCCTTTTGTATTAAATTCGGATGCAATTTCTGTTTTCATCGTCAATAAGAAGGTCCAAGGGATACAGTAAACCTGAAGTAAATCATCGGAATCTAAAACTGGACTCACAGGAGAGGTTCAAATCATAGAAAGTTAGAGTGTCAGTCCTCTTGTACTCAAGTCGGCATTGTACCTTTTGTATTAAATCCGGATGCAAACTCTGTGTTTCACCGTCAATAAGAAGGTCCAAAGGATACATTAAACCTGAAGTGAAGCATCGGAATCTAAAACTGGACTCACAGGAGAGGTTCAAATCATAAAAAGTTAGAGTGACAGTCCTCTTTTACTTAAGTCGGCATTGTGCGTTTTAAATTGAATTCCCATGCAATATCTGTGTTTCATCGTCAATAAGATGGTCCAAGGGATAAAGTAAACATGAAGTGAAGCATCAGAATCTAGAACTGGACTCACAGTAGATGTTCAAATCATAGAAAGTGAGAGTGTCAGTCCTCTTGTACTTAAGCCGCCATTGTGATTTTTGTATTAAATTCGGACGCAATTTCTGTGTTTCATCGTCAATAAGAAGGTCCAAGGGATACAGTAAACCTGAAGTGAGGCATCGGAATCTATAACTGGACTCACAGGAGAGGTTCAAATCATGGAAAGTGAGAGTGTCAGTCCTCTTGTACTTAAGTCGGCATTGTACATTTTGTATTAATTTCGGATGCAACTTCTGTGTTTCATCGTCAATAAGAAGGTGCAAGGTATACAGTAAACCTGAAGTGAAGCATCGGAATCTAAATCTGTCTTCATAGGAGAAGTTCGAATCATGGAAAGTGAGAGTGTCAGTGCCCTTGTACTTAAGTCGGCATTGTGACATTTCTATTTAATTCAGATGCAATATCTGTGTTTCATCGTCAATAAGAAGGACCAAGGGATACAGTAAACCTGAGGTGAAGCGTCGGAATCTAAAACTGGACTCACAGGATAGGTTCCAATCATAGAAAGTGAGAGTGTCAGTCCCCTTGTACTTAAGTCGCCATTGTGCCTTTTGTATTAAATTCGGAGGCAATTTCTGTGTTTCATCGTCAATAAGAAGGTCCAAGGGATACAGTAAACCTGAAGTGAAGCATCGGAGTCTAAAACTGGACTCACAGGAGAGGTTCAAATCATAGAAAGTTAGAGTGTCAGTCCTCTTGTAATTAAGTCGGCATTGTGCCTCTTGTATTAAATTCGGATGCAAACTCTGTGTTTCATCGTCAATAAGAAGGTCCAAGGGAAACAGTAAACCTGAAGTGAAGCTTCGGAATCTAAAACTGGACTCACTGCAGAAGTTCAAATCATAGAAAGTTAGAGTGTCAGTCCTCTTTTCTTAAGCCGGCGTTGTGCCTTTTGAATTTAATTCTGATGCAATTTCTGTGTTTCATCGTCAATAAGAAGGTCCAATTGATACAGTAAACCTGAAGTGAAGCATCGGAATCTAAACTGGACTCACAGGAGAGGTTCAAAACAAAGAAAATGAGAGTGTCAGTCCTCTTTTGCTTCAGTCGGCATTGTGCGTTTTGAATTTAATTCGGATGCAATTTCTGTGTTTCATCGTCAATAAGAAGGTCCAAGGGGTACAGTAAACCTGAAGTGAAGCATCGGAATCTAAAACTGGACTCACAGGATAGGTTCAAATCATAGAAAGTGACAGTGTCAGTCCCCTTGTACTTAAGTCGCCATTGTGCCTTTTGTATTAAATTCGGATGCAATTTCTGTGGTTCATCGTCAATAAGAAGGTCCAAGGGATACAGTAAACCTGAAGTGAAGCATCAGAATCTAAAACTGGACTCACAGGAGAGGTTCAAATCATTAAAAGTTAGAGTGTCAGTCCTCTTGTAATTAAGTCGTCATTGTGCCTTTTGTATTAAATTCGGATGCAAACTCTGTGTTTCATCGTCAATAAGAAGGTCCAAGGGAAACAGTAATCCTGAAGTGAAGCATCGGAATCTAAAACTGGACTCACTGGAGAAGTTCAAATCATAGAAAGTTAGAGTGTCAGTCCTCTTGTACTTAAGTCGGCATTGTGCCATTTGAATTTAATTCTGATGCAATTTCTGTGTTTCATCGTCAATAAGAAGGTCAAAGGGATACAGTAAACCTGAAGTGAAGGATCGAATTCTAAAACTGGACTCACAGGAGAGGTTCAAAACAAAGAAAGTTAGAGTGTCAGTCCTCTTTTGCTTAAGTCGGCATTGTTCGTTTTGAATTTAATTCCGATGCAATTTCTGTGTTTCATCGTCAATAAGAAGGTGCAAGGTATACAGTAAACCTGAAGTGAAGCATCGGAATCTAAATCTGACCTCACAGGAGAGGTTCGAATCATAGAAAGTGAGAGTGTCAGTCCTCTTGTACTTAAGTCGGCATTGTGCCATTTGTATTAAATTAGGATGCAATTTCTGTGTGTCGTCGTCAATAAGAAGGTCCAAGGGATACAGTAAACCTGAAGTGAAGCATCGGAATCTAAAACTGGACTCACAGGGGAGGTTCAAATCATAGAAAGTGAGAGTGTCAGTCCTCTTGTACTTAAGTCGCCATTGTGCCTTTTGTATTAAATTTGGATGCAATTTCTGTTTTCATCGTCAATAAGAAGGTCCAAGGGATACAGTAAACCTGAAGTAAAGCATCGGAATCTAAAACTGGACTCACAGGAGAGGTTCAAATCATAGAAAGTTAGAGTGTCAGTCCTCTTGTACTTAAGTCGGCATTGCACCTTTTGTATTAAATCCGGCTGCAAACTCTGTGTTTCATCGTCAATAAGAAGGTCCAAGGGATACAGTAAACCTGAAGTGAAGCATCGGAATCTAAAACTGGACTCACAGGAGAGGTTCAAATCATAAAAAGTTAGAGTGTCAGTCCTCTTTTACTTAAGTCGGCATTGTGCGTTTTAAATTTAATTCCCATGCAATATCTGTGTTTCATCGTCAATAAGATGGTCCAAGGGATAAAGTAAACATGAAGTGAAGCATCGGAATCTAGAACTGGACTCACAGGAGATTTTCAAATCATAGAAAGTGAGAGTGTCAGTCCTCTTGTACATAAGTCGGCATTGTACATTTTGTATTAATTTCGGATGCAACTTCTGTGTTTCATCGTCAATAAGAAGGTCCAAGGAATACAGTAAACCTGAAGTGAAGCATCGGAATCTAAAACTGGACTCACAGGAGAGGTTCGAATCATAGAAAGTTAGAGTGTCAGTCCTCTTGTACTTAAGTCGGAATTGTGCCTTTTGAATTTGATACCGATCCTATTTCTGTGTTTCGTCGTCAATAAGAAGGTGCAAGGTATACAGTAAACCTGAAGTGAAGCATCGGAATCTAAATCTGTCTTAACAGGACAAGTTCGAATCATGGAAAGTGAGAGTGTCAGTGCCCTTGTACTTAAGTCGGCATTGTGCCATTTGTATTAAATTCAGATGCAATTTCTGTGTTTCATCGTCAATAAGAAGGACCAAGGGATACAGTAAACCTGAGGTGAAGCGTCGGAATCTAAAACTGGACTCACAGGATAGGTTCCAATCATAGAAAGTGAGAGTGTCAGTCCCCTTGTACTTAAGTCGCCATTGTGCCTTTTGTATTAAATTCGGATTCAATTTCTGTGTTTCATCGTCAATAAGAAGGTCCAAGGGATACAGTAAACCTGAAGTGAAGCATCGGAATCTAAAACTGGACTCACAGGAGAGGTTCAAATCATAGAAAGTTAGAGTGTCAGTCCTCTTGTAATTAAGTCGGCTGAGTGCCTCTTGTATTAAATTCGGATGCAAACTCTGTGTTTCATCGTCAATAAGAAGGTCCAAGGGAAACAGTAAACCTGAAGTGAAGCTTCGGAATCTAAAACTGGACTCACTGCAGAAGTTCAAATCATAGAAAGTTAGAGTGTCAGTCCTCTTTTCTTAAGCCGGCATTGTGCCTTTTGAATTTAATTCTGATGCAATTTCTGTGTTTCATCGTCAATAAGAAGGTCCAAGGGATACAGTAAACCTGAAGCGAAGCATCGGAATCTAAATCTGACCTCACAGGAGAGGTTCGAATCATAGAAAGTGAGAGTGTCAGTCCTCTTGTACTTAAGTCGGCATTGTGCCATTTGTATTAAATTCGAATGCAATTTCTGTGTTTCGTCGCCGACAAGAAGGTCCAAGGGATACAGTAAACCTGAAGTGAAGCATCGGAATCTAAAACTGGACTCACAGGAGAGGTTCAAATCATAAAAAGTTAGAGTGTCAGTCCCCTTTTACTTAAGTCGGCATTGTGCGTTTTAAATTTAATTCCCATGCAATATCTGTGTTTCATCGTCAATAAGATGGTCCAATGGATAAAGTAAACATGAAGTGAAGCATCGGAATCTAGAACTGGACTCACAGGAGATGTTCAAATCATAGAAAGTGAGAGTGTCAGTCCTCTTGTACTTAAGCCGCCATTGTGATTTTTGTATTAAATTCGGGCGCAATTTCTGTGTTTCATCGTCAATAAGAAGGTCCAAGGGATACAGTAAACCTGAAGTGAAGCATCGGAATCTATAACTGGACTCACAGGAGAGGTTCAAATCATGGAAAGTGAGAGTGTCAGTCCTCTTGTACTTAAGTCGGCATTGTACATTTTGTATTAATTTCGGATGCAACTTCTGTGTTTCATCGTCAATAAGAAGGTCCAAGGAATACAGTAAACCTGAAGTGAAGCATCGGAATCTAAAACTGGACTCACAGGAGAGGTTCGAATCATAGAAAGTTAGAGTGTCAGTCCTCTTGTAATTAAGTCGGCATTGTGCCTTTTGTATTAAATTCGGATGCAATTTCTGTGTTTCATCGTCAATAAGAAGGTCCAACAGATACAGTAAACCTGAGGTGAAGCATCGGAATCTAAAACTGGACTCAAAGGAGAGGTTCAAATCATAGAAAGTGAGAGTGTCAGTCCTCTTGTACTTAAGTCGGAATTGTGCCTTTTGAATTTAATACCGACCCAATTTCTGTGTTTCATCGTCAATAAGAAGGTGCAAGGTATACAGTAAACCTGAAGTGAAGCATTGGAATCTAAATCTGTCTTAACAGGATAAGTTCGAATCATGGAAAGTGAGAGTGTCAGTGCCCTTGTACTTAAGTCGGCATTGTGCCATTTGTATTAAATTCAGATGCAATTTCTGTGTTTCATCGTCAATAAGAAGGACCAAGGGATACAGTAAACCTGAGGTGAAGCGTCGGAATCTAAAACTGGACTCACAGGATAGGTTCCAATCATAGAAAGTGAGAGTGTCAGTCCCCTTGCACTTAAGTCGCCATTGTGCCTTTTGTATTAAATTCGGTTTCAATTTCTGTGTTTCATCGTCAAAAAGAAGGTCCAAGGGATACAGTAAACCTGAAGTGAAGCATCGGAATCTAAAACTGGACTCACAGGAGAGGTTCAAATCATAGAAAGTTAGAGTGTCAGTCCTCTTGTAATTAAGTCGGCATTGTGCCTCTTGTATTAAATTCGGATGCAAACTCTGTGTTTCATCGTCAATAAGAAGGTCCAAGGGAAACAGTAAACCTGAAGTGAAGCTTCGGAATCTAAAACTGGACTCACTGCAGAAGTTCAAATCATAGAAAGTTAAAGTGTCAGTCCTCTTTTCTTAAGCCGGCATTGTGCCTTTTGAATTTAATTCTGATGCAATTTCTGTGTTTCATCGTCAATAAGAAGGTCCAAGGGATACAGTAAACCTGAAGTGAAGCATCGGAATCTAAACTGGACTCACAGGAGAGGTTCACAACAAAGAAAGTGAGAGTGTCAGTCCTCTTTTGCTTAAGTCGGCATTGTGCGTTTTGAATTTAATTCCGATGCAATTTCTGTGTTTCATCGTCAATAAGAAGGTCCAAGGGATACAGTAAACCTGAAGTGAAGCATCGGAATCTAAATCTGACCTCACAGGAGAGGATCGAATCATAGAAAGTGAGAGTGTCAGTCCTCTTGTACTTAAGTCGGCATTGTGCCATTTGTATTAAATTCGAATGCAATTTCTGTGTTTCGTCGACGATAAGAAGGTCCAAGGGATACAGTAAACCTGAAGTGAAGCATCGGAATCTAAAACTGGACTCACAGGAGAGGTTCAAATCATAATAAGTTAGAGTGTCAGTCCTCTTGTACGTAAGTCGGCATTGTGCCTTTTGAATTTAATTCCGATGCTATTTCTGTGTTTCATTGTCAATAAGAAGGTCCATGGGATACAGTAAACCTGAAGTGAAGCATCGGAATCTAAATCTGGACTCACAGGAGAGATTCAAATCATAGAAAGTGAGAGTGTCAGTTCTCTTTTACTTAAGTCGGCATTGTGCGTTTAAAATTTAATTACGATGCAATATCTGTGTTTCATCGTCAATAAGAAGGTCCAAGGGATGAAGTAAACCTGAAGTGAAGCATCGGAATCTATAACTGGACTCACAGGAGATGTTCAAATCATAGAAAGTGAGAGTGTCAGTCCTCTTGTACTTAAGCCGCCATTGTGATTTTTGTATTAAATTCGGACGCAATTTCTGTGTTTCACCGTCAATAAGATGGTTTAAGGGATACAGTAAACCTGAAGTGAAGCATCGGAATCTAAAACTGGACTCACAGGATAGGTGCAAATCATAGAAAGTTAGAGTGTCTGTCCTCTTGTACTTAAGTCGGCATTGTACCTTTTGTATTAAATTCAAATGAAAACTCTGTGTTTCATCGTCAATTAGAAGGTCCAAGGGATACAGTAAACCTGAAGTGAAGCATCGGAATGTAAAACTGGACTCACAGGAGAGGTTCAAATCATAGAAAGTGAGAGTGTCAGTCCTCTTGTACTTAAGTCGGCATTGTGCCTTTTGAATTTAATTCCGATTCAATTTCTGTGTTTCATCGTCAATAAGAAGCTGCAAGGTATACAGTAAACCTGAAGTGAAGTATCGGAATCTAAAACTGGACTCACAGGAGAGGTTCAAATCATAGAAAGTGAGAGTGTTAGTCCTCTTCTACTTAGGTCGGCACTGTGCCTTTTGAATTTAATTCCGATGCAATTTCTGTGTTTCACCGTCAATAAAAACGTCCAAGGGATACAGTAAACCTGAAGTGAAGCATCGGAATCTAAAACTGGACTCACAGGAGAGGTTCGAATCATAGAAAGTGAGAGTGTCAGTCCTCTTGTACTTAAGTCGGCATTGTGCCATTTGTATTAAATTCGGATGCAATTTCTGTGTTTCATCGTCAATAAGAAGGTCCAAGGGATTCAGTAAACCTGAGGTGAAGCATCGGAATCTAAAACTGGACTCACAGGAGAGGTTCAAATCATAGAAAGTGAGAGTGTCAGTCCTCTTGTACTTAAGTCACCATTGTGACTTTTGTATTAATTTCGGATGCAATTTCTGTGTTTCATCGTCAATAAGAAGGTCCAACGGATACAGTAAACCTGAAGTGAAGCATCGGAATCTAAAACTGGACTCACAGGATAGGTGTAAATCACAGAAAGATAGAGTGTCTGTCCTCTTGTACTTAAGTCGGCATTGTACCTTTTGTATTAAATTCGGATGCAAACTCTGTGTTTCATCGTCAATTAGAAGGTCCAAGGGATACAGTAAACCTGAAGTGAAGCATCGGAATGTAAAACTGGACTCACAGGAGAGGTTCAAATCATAGAAAGTGAGTGTGTCAGTCCTCTTGTACTTAAGTCGGCATTGTGCCATTTGAATTTAATTCCGATTCAATTTCTGTGTTTCATCGTCAATAAGAAGCTGCAAGGTATACAGTAAACCTGAAGTGAAGTTTCGGAATCTAAAACTGGACTCACAGGAGAGGTTCAAATCATAGAAAGTGAGAGTGTTAGTCCTCTTCTACTTAGGTCGGCACTGTGCCTTTTGAATTTAATTCCGATGCAATTTCTGTGTTTCATCGTCAATAAGAACGTCCAAGGGATACAGTAAACCTGAAGTGAAGCATCAGAATCTAAAACTGGACTCACAGGAGAGGTTCGAATCATAGAAAGTGAGAGTGTCAGTCCTCTTGTACTTAAGTCGGCATTGTGCCATTTGTATTAAATTCGGATGCAATTTCTGTGTTTCATCGTCAATAAGAAGGTCCAAGGGATACAGTAAACCTGAGGTGTAGCATCGGAATCTAAAAGTGGACTCACAGGAGAGGTTCAAATCATAGAAGGTGAGAGTGTCAGTCCTCTTGTACTTAAGTCACCATTGTGAATTTTGTATTAATTTCGGATGCAATTTCTGTGTTTCATCGTCAATAAGAAGGTCCAACGGATACAGTAAACCTGAAGTGAAGCATCGGAATCTAAAACTGGACTCACAGGAGAGGTACAAATCATAGAAAGTTAGAGTGTCAGTCCTCTTGTACTTAAGTCGGCATTGTGCCTTTTGAATTTCATTCCGGTGCTATTTCTGTGGTTCATTGTCAATAAGAAGGTCCAAGGGATACAGTAAACCTGAAGTGAAGCATCGGAATCTAAAACTGTACTCACAGGAGAGGTTCAAATCATAGAAAGTGAGAGTGTCAGTCCTCTTGTACTTAAGTCGGCATTGTGCCTTTTGAATTTAATTCCGATTCAATTTCTGTGTTTCATCGTCAATAAGAAGCTGCAAGGTATACAGTAAACCTGAAGTGAAGCATCGGAATCTAAAACTGGACTCACAGGAGGTGTTCAAATCATAGAAAGTGAGATTGTCGGTCCTCTTGTACTAAAGTCGCCATTGTGATTTTTGTATTAAATTCAGATGCAAATTCTGTGTTTCATCGTCAATAAGAAGGTCCAAGGGAAACAGTAAACCTGAAGTGAAGCATCGGAATCTAAAACTGGACTCACAGGAGAGGTGCAAATCATAGAAAGTTAGAGTGTCAGTCCTCTTGTACTTAAGTCGGCATTGTACCTTTTGTATTAAATTCGGATGCAATTTCTGTGTTTCAACGTCAATAAGAAGGTCCAAGGGATACAGTAAACCTGAAGTGAAGCATCGGAATGTAAAACTGGACTCACAGGAGTGGTTCAAATCATAGTATGTGAGAGTGTCAGTCCTCTTGTACTTAAGTCGGCATTGTGCCTTTTGAATTTAATTCCGATTCAATTTCTGTGTTTCATCGTCAATAAGAAGCTGCAAGGTATACAGTAAAAATGAAGTGGAGCATCGGAATCTAAAACTGGACTCACAGGAGAGGTTCAAATCATAGAAAGTGAGAGTGTGAGTCCTCTTCTACTTAGGTCGGCACTGTGCCTTTCAATTTAATTGAGATGCAATTTCTGTGTTTCATCGTCAATAAGAACGTCCAAGGGATACAGTAAACCTGAAGTGAAGCATCGGAATCTAAAACTGGACTCACAGGTGAGGTTCGAATCATAGAAAGTGAGAGTGTCAGTCCTCTTGTACTTAAGTCGGCATTGTGCCATTTGTATTAAATTCGGATGCAATTTCTGTGTTTCATCGTCAATAAGAAGGTCCAAGGGATACAGTAAACCTGAGGTGAAGCATCGGAATCTAAAACTGGACTCACAGGAGAGGTGCGAATCATAGAAAGTGAGAGTGTCAGTCCTCTTGTACTTAAGTCGCCATTGTGCCTTTTGAATCACATTCGGATGCAGTTTCTGTGTTTAATCGTCAATAAGAAGGTCCAAGGGATACAGTGAACCTGAAGTAAAGCATCGGAATCTAAAACTGGACTCACAGGAGAGGTTCAAATCATAGAAAATTAGAGTGTCAGTCCTCTTGTTCTTAAGTCGGCATTGTACCTTTTGTATTAAATTCGGATGCAATTTCTGTGTATCATCGTCAATAAGAAGATCCAAGGGATACAGTAAACCTGAAGTGAAGCATCGGAATGTAAAACTGGACTCACAGGAGAGGTTCAAATCATAGAAAGTGAGAGTGTCAGTCCTCTTGTACTTAAGTCGGCATTGTGCCTTTTGAATTTAATTCCGATTCAATTTCTGTGTTTAATCGTCAATAAGAAGGTCCAAGGGATACAGTAAACCTGAAGTAAAGCATCGGAATCTAAAACTGGACTCACAGGAGAGGTTCAAATCATAGAAAATTAGAGCGTCAGTCCTCTTGATCGTAAGTCGGCATTGTGCCTTTTGTATTCAATTCGGATGCAAACTCTGTGTTTCATCGTCAATAAGAAGGTCCAAGGGATACAGTAAACCTGAAGTGAAGCATCGGAATCTAAAACTGGACTCACAGGAGAGGTACAAATCATAGAAAGTTAGAGTGTCAGTCCTCTTGTACTTAAGTCGGCATTGTGCCTTTTGAATTTAATTCCGGTGCTATTTCTGTGGTTCATTGTTAATAAGAACGTCCAAGGGATACAGTAAACCTGAAGTGAAGCATCGGAATCTAAAACTGGACTCACAGGAGATGTTCAAATCATAGAAAGTGAGATTGTCGGTCCTCTTGTACTAAAGTCGCCATTGTGATTTTTGTATTAAATTCGGATGCAATTTCTGTGTTTCATCGTCAATAAGAAGGTCCAAGGGATACAGTAAACATGAAGTGAAGCATCGGAATCTAAAACTGAACTCACAGGAGAGGTGCCAATCATAGAAGTTAGAGTGTCAGTCCTCTTGTACTTAAGTCGGCATTGTACCTTTTGTATTAAATTCGGATGCAATTTCTGTGTTTCATCGTCAACAAGAAGGTCCAAGGGATACAGTAAACCTGAAGTGAAGCATCGGAATGTAAAACTGGACTCACAGGAGAGGTTCAAATCATAGAAAGTGAAAGTGTCAGTCCTCTTGTACTTAAGTCGGCATTGTGCCTTTTGAATTTCATTCCGATTCAATTTCTGTGTTTCATCGTCAATAAGAAGCTGCAAGGTATACAGTAAACCTGAAGTGAAGCATCGGAATCTAAAACTGGACTCACAGGAGAGGTTCAAATCACAGAAAGTGAGAGTATTAGTCCTCTTCTACCTAGGTCGGCATTGTGCCTTTCAATTTAATTCCGATGCAATTTATGTGTTTCATCGTCAATAAGAACGTCCAAGGGATACAGTAAACCTGAAGTGTAGCACCGGAATCTAAAACTGGACTCACAGGAGAGGTTCGAATCATAGAAAGTGAGAGTGTCAGTCCTCTTGTACTTCAGTCGGCATAGTGCCATTTATATTAAATTCGGATGCAATTTCTGTGTTTCATCGTCAATAAGAAGGTCCAAGAGATACAGTAAACCTGAGGTGAAGCATTGGAATCTAAAACTGGACTCACAGGAGAGGTTCAAATCATAGAAAGTGAGAGTGTCAGTCCTCTTGTCCTTAAGTCGCCATTGTGCATTTTGTATTAAATTCGGATGCAGTTTCTGTGTTTAATCGTCAATAAGAAGGTCCAAGGGATACAGTAAAAATGAAGTAGAGCATCGGAATCTAAAACTGGACTCACAGGAGAGGTTCAAATCATAGAAAATTAGAGTGTCAGTCCTCTTGATCTTAAGTCGGCATTGTGCCTTTTGTATTCAATTCGGATGCAAACTCTGTGTTTCATCGTCAATAAGAAGGTCCAAGGGATACAGTAAACCTGAAGTGAAGCATCGGAATCTAAAACTGGACTCACAGGAGAGGTACAAATCATAGAAAGTTAGAGTGTCAGTCCTCTTGTACTTAAGTCGGCATTGTGCCTTTTGAATTTAATTCCGGTGCTATTTCTGTGGTTCATTGTTAATAAGAAGGTCCAAGGGATACAGTAAACCAGAAGTGAAGCATCGGAATCTAAAACTGGACTCACAGGAGAGGTTCAAATCATAGAAAGTGAGAGCGTCAGTCCTCTTTCACTTAAGTCGGCATTGTGCGTTTTAAATTTTATTCAGATGCAATATCTGTGTTTCATCGTCCATAAGGAGGTCCAAGGGATACAGTAAACCTGAAGTGAAGCATCGGAACCTAAAACTGGACACACAGGAAATGTTCAAATCATAGAAAGTGAGATTGTCGGTCCTCTTGTACTAAAGTCGCCATTGGGATTTTTGTATTAAATTCGGATGCAATTTCTGTGTTTCATCGTCAATAAGAAGGTCCAAGGGATACAGTAAACCTGAAGTGAAGCATCGGAATCTAAAACTGGACTCACAGGAGAGGTGCAAGTCATAGAAAGTTAGAGTGTCAGTCCTCTTGTACTTAAGTCGGCATTGTACCTTTTGTATTAAATTCGGATGCAATTTCTGTGTTTCATCGTCAATAAGAAGGTCCAAGGGATACAGTAAACCTGAAGTGAAGCATTGGAATGTAAAACTGGACTCACAGGAGAGGTTCAAATCATAGAAAGTGAGAGTGTCAGTCCTCTTGTACTTAAGTCACCATTGTGACTTTTGTATTAATTTCGGATGCAATTTCTGTGTTTCATCGTCAATAACAAGGTCCAAGGGATACAGTAAACCTGAAGTGAAGCATCGGAATCTAAAACTGGTCTCACGGGAGAGGTTCAAATCATAGAAAGTTAGAGTGTCAGTCCTCTAGTACTTAAGTCGGCATTGTGCCTTTTGTATTAATTTCGGGTGCAAACTCTGTGTTTCATCGTCAATACAAAGGTCCAAGGGATACAGTAAACCTGAAGTGAAGCATCGGAATCTATAACTGGACTCACATGAGTGGTTCAAATCATAGAAAGTTAGTGTGTCAGTCCTCTTGTACTTAAGTCGGCATTGTGCCTTTTGATTTTAATTCCGATGCAATTTCTGTGTTTCATCGTCAATAAGAAGGTCCAAGGGATACAGTAAACCTGAAGTGAAGCATCGGAATCTAATACTGGACTCACAGCAGAGTTTCAAATCATAGAAAGTGAGAGTGTCAGTCCTCTTTTACTTAAGTCGGCATTGTGCGGTTTGAATTTAATTCCGATGCAATTTCTATGTTTCATCGTCAATAAGAAGGTCCAAGGGATACAGTAAACCTGAAGTGAAGCATCGGAATCTAAAACTGGACTCACAGGAGATGTTCAAATCATAGAAAGTGAGAGTGTCAGTCCTCTTGTACTTAAGTCGCCATTGTGATTTTTGTCCTAAATTCGGATGCAATTTCTGTGTTTCATCGTCAATACGAAGGTCCAAGGGATACAGTAAACTTGAAGTGAAGCATCGGAATCTAAAACTGGACTCACAGGAGAGGTTCAAATCATAGAAAGTTAGAGTGTCAGTCCTCTTGTACTTAAGTCGGCGTTGTACCTTTTGTATTAAATTCGGATGCAAACTCTGTGTTTCATCGTCAATTAGAAGGTCCAAGGGATACAGTAAACCTGAAGTGAAGCATCGGAATCTAAAACTGGACTCACAGGAGAGGTACAAATCATAGAAAGTGAGAGTGTCAGTCCTCTTGTAATTAAGTCTGAATTGTGCCTTTTGAATTAAATTCCGATGCAATTTCTGTTTTTCATCGTCAATAAGAAGGTTCAAGGTATACAGTAAACCTAAAGTGAAGCATCGGAATCTAAATCTGACCTCACAGGAGAAGTTCGATTCATGGAAAGTGAGAGTGTCAGTGCTCTCTTACTTAAGTCGGCATTGTGCCATTTGTATTAAATTCGGATGCAATTTCTGCGTTTCATCGTCAATAAGAAGGTCCAAGGGATACATTAAACCTGAAGTGAAGCATCGGAATCTAAAACGGGACTCACAGGTTAGGTTCAAATCATAGAGGGTGAGAGTGTCAGTCCCCTTGTACTTAAGTCGCCATTGTGCCTTTTGTATTAAATTCAGATGCAATTTCTGTGTTTCATCGTCAATAAGAAGGTCCAAGGGATACAGTAAACCTGAAGTGAAGCATCGGAATCTAAAACTGGACTCACTGGAGAGGTTCAAATCATAGACAGTTAGAGTGTCAGTCCTCTTGTACTTAAGTAAGCATTGTGCCTTTTGTATTAAATTCGGATGCAAACTCTGTGATTCATCGTCAATAAGAATGTCCAAGGGAAACAGTAAACCTGAAGTCAAGCATTGGATTTTAAAACTGGACTCACTGGAGAGGTTCAAATCATAGAAAGTTAGAGTTTCAGTCCTCTTGTACTCAAGTCGGTATTGAGCCATTTGTATTAAATTCGGATGCAATTTCTGTGTTTCATCGTCAATAAGAAAGTCCAAGGGGTACAGTAAACGTGAAGTGAAGCATCGGAATCTAAAACTGGACTCACAGAAGAGGTTCATATCATAGAAAGTTAGAATGTAAGTCCTCTTGTACTTAAGTCGGCATTGTGCCTTTTGTATTAAATTCAGATGCAATTTCTGTGTTTCATCGTCAATAATAAAGTCCAAGGGATACAGTAAACCTGAAGTGAAGCATCGGAATCTAAAACTGGACTCGCAGGAGAGGTTCAAATCACAGAATGTTAGAGCGTCAGTCCTCTTTTACTTAAGACGGCATTGTGCTATTTGTATTAATTTCGGATGCGATTTCTGTGTTTTATCGTCAACAAGAAGGTCCAAGGGATACAGTAAACCTGAAGTGAAGCATCGGAATCTAAATCTGACCTCACAGGAGAGGTTCGAATCATATAAAGTGAGAGTGTCACTCCTCTTGTACTCAAGTCGGTATTGTGCCATTTCTATTAAATTCGGATGCAATTTCTGTGTTTCATCGTCAATAAGAAAGTCCAAGGGGTACAGTAAACCTGAAGTGAAGCATCGCAATCTAAAACTGGACTCACAGAAGAGGTTCATATCATAGAAAGTTTGAATGTAAGTCCTCTTGTACTTAAGTCGGCATTGTGGCTTTTGTATTAAATTCAGATGCAATTTCTGTGTTTCATCGTCAATAATAAGGTCCAAGGGATACAGTAAACCTGAAGTGAAGTATCGGAATCTAAAACTGGACTCGCAGGAGAGGTTCAAATCACAGAATGTTAGAGCGTCAGTCCTCTTTTACTTAAGACGGCATTGTGCTATTTGTATTAATTTCGGATGCGATTTCTGTGTTTTATCGTCAGTAAGAAGGTCCAAGAGATACAGTAAACCTGAGGTGAGGCATCGGAATCTAAAACTGGACTCACAGGAGAGGTTCAAATCATAGAAAGTGAGAGTGTCAGTCCTCTTGTACTTAAGTCACCATTGTGACTTTTGTATTAATTTCGGATGCAATTTCTGTGTTTCATCGTCAATAAGAAGGTCCAAGGGATACAGTAAACCTGAAGTGAAGCATCGGAATCTAAAACTGGACTCCCATGAGTGGTTCGAATCATAGAAAGTGAGAGTGTCAGTCCTCTTGTACTTAAGTCGGAATTGTGCCTTTTGAATTTAATTCCGCTGCAATTTCTGTTTTTCATCGTCAATAAGAAGGTTCAAGGTATACAGTAAACCTGAAGTGAAGCATCGGAATCTAAATCTGACCTCACAGGAGAAGTTCGAATCATGGAAAGTGAGAGTGTCAGTGCTCTTGCACTTAAGTCGGCATTGTGCCATTTGTATTAAATTCGGATGCAATTTATGTGTTTCATCGTCAATAAAAAGGTCCAAGGGATACAGTAAACCTAAAGTGAAGCATCGGAATCTAAAACTGGACTCACAGGATAGGTTCAAATCATAGAAAGTGAGAGTGTCAGTCCCCTTGTACTTAAGTCGCCATTGTGCCTTTTGTATTAAATTCGGATGCAATTTCTGTATTTCATCGTCAATAAGAAGGTCCAAGGGATACAGTAAACCTGAAGTGAAGCATCGGAATCTAAAACTGGACTCACAGGAGATATTCAAATCATAGAAAGTGAGAGTGTCAGTCCTCTAGTAATTAAGTTGGCATTGAGCCTTTTGAATTTAATTCCGATGCAATTTCTGTGTTTCATCGTCTATAAGAACGTCTAAGGGATACAGTAAAGCTGAAGTGAAGCATCGGAATCTAAAACTGGACTCACAGGAGAGATTCAAATCATAGAAAGTTAGAGTGTCACTCCTCTTGTACTTAAGTCGGTATTGTGAGATTTGTATTAAATTCGGATGCAATTCCTGTGTTTCATAGTCAATAAGAAGGTCCAAGGGATACACTAAACCTGAAGTGAAACATCGGAATCTAAAACTGGACTCACAGGAGAGGTTCAAATCAGAGGAAGTTAGAGTGTAACTCCTCTTGTACTTAAGTCGGTATTGTGCATTTAGTATTAAATTTGGAGGCAGTTTCTGTGTTTTATCGTCAATAAGAAGGTCCAAGGGATACAGTAAACCTGAAGTGAAGCATCGGAGTCTAAAACTGACTTCACAGGAGAGGTTCAAATCATAGAAAGTTAGAGTGTCAGTCCTCTTGTACTTAAGTCGGCATTGTGCCTTTTGTATTAAGTTCGGATGCAAACTCTGTGTTTAATCGTCAATAAGAAGGTCCAACGGAAACAGTAAACCTGAAGTGAAGCATCGGAATCTAAAACTGGATTCCCTGGAGAGGTTCAAATCATAGAAAGTTAGAGAGTCAGTCCTCTTGCACTTAAGTTGGCATTGTGCCTTTTGAATTTAATTACGATGCAATTTCTGTGTTTCATCGTCAATAAGAAGGTCCAAGGGATACAGTAAACCTGAAGTGAAGCATCGGAATCTAAAACTGGACTCACAGGAGAAGTTCAAAACAAAGAAAGTGAGAGTGTCAGTCCTCTTTCACTTAAGTCGGCATTGTGTGTTTTGAATTTAATTCCGATGCGATTTCTGTGTTTCATCGTCAATAAGAAGGTCCAAGGGATACAGTAAACCTGAAGTGAAGCACCGGAATCTAAAACTGGACCCACAGGAGATGTTCAAATCATAGAAAGTGAGAGTGTCAGTCCTCTTGAACTTAAGGCACCATTGTGATTTATGTATTAAATTCGGTTGCAATTTCTGTGTTTCATCGTCAATAAGAAGGTCCAAGGGATACAGTAAAGCTGAAGTGAAGCATCGGAATCCAAAGCTGGACTCACAGGAGAGGTTCAAATCATAGTGAGTTAGAGTGTCAGTCCTCGTTTACTTAAGTCGGCATTGTGCCTTTTGTATTAAATTCCGTTGCAATTTCTATGTTTCAACGTCAATAAGAAGGCCCAAGGTATACAGTAAACCTGAAGTGAAGCATCGGAATCTAAAACTGGACTCACAGGAGAGGTTCAAATCATAGAAAGTTAGAGTGTCACTCCTCTTGTACTCAAGTCGGTATTGTGCCATTTGTATTAAATTCGGATGCAATTTCTGTTTTTAATCGTCAATAAGAAATTCCAAGGGGTACTGTAAACCTGAAGTGAAGCTTCGGAATCTAAAACTGGACTCACAGAAGAGGTTCATATCATAGAAAGTTAGAATGTAAGTCCTCTTGCACTTAAGTCGGCATTGTGCCTTTTGTATTAAATTCGGATCCAATTTCTGTGCTTCATCGTCAATAATAAGGTCCAAGGGATACAGTAAACCTGAAGTCAAGCATCGGAATCTAAAACTGGACTCGCAGGAGAAGTTCAAATCACAGAATGTTAGAGCGTCAGTCCTCTTTTACTTAAGACGGCATTGTGCTATTTGTATTTATTTCATATGCAATTCTGTGTTTTATCGTCAACAAGAAGGTCCAAGGGATACAGTAAACCTGAAGTGAAGCATCGGATTCTAAATCTGACCTCACAGGAGAGGTTCGAATCATAGAGAGTGAGAGTGTCAGTCCTCTTGTTCTTAAGTCGTCATTGTGACATTTGTATTATATTCGGATGCAATTTCTGTGTTTCATCGTCAGTAAGAAGGTCCAAGTGATACAGTAAACCTGAGGTGAAGTATCGGAATCTAACACTGGACTCGCAGGAGAGGTTCAAATCACAGAATGTTAGAGCGTCAGTCCTCTTTTACTTAAGACGGCATTGTGCTATTTGTATTAATTTCGGATGCGATTTCTGTGTTTTATCGTCACTAAGAAGGTCCAAGAGATACAGTAAACCTGAGGTGAAGCATCGGAATCTAAAACTGGACTCACAGGAGAGGTTCAAATCATAGAAAGTGAGAGTGTCAGTCCTCTTGTACTTAAGTCACCATTGTGACTTTTGTATTAATTTCGGATGCAATTTCTGTGTTTCATCGTCAATAAGAAGGTCCAAGGGATACAGTAAACCTGAAGTGAAGCATCGGAATCTAAAACTGGACTCCCATGAGTGGTTCAAATCATAGAAAGTGAGAGTGTCAGTCCTCTTGTACTTAAGTCGGAATTCTGCCTTTTGAATTTAATTCCGCTGCAATTTCTGTTTTTCATCGTCAATAAGAAGGTTCAAGGTATACAGTAAACCTGAAGTGAAGCATTGGAATCTAAATCTGACCTCACAGGAGAAGTTCGAATCATGGAAAGTGAGAGTGTCAGTGCTCTTGCACTTAAGTCGGCATTGTGCCATTTGTATTAAATTCGGATGCAATTTATGTGTTTCATCGTCAATAAAATGGTCCAAGGGATACAGTAAACCTAAAGTGAAGCATCGGAATATAAAACTGGACTCACAGGATAGGTTCAAATCATAGAAAGTGAGAGTGTCAGTCCCCTTGTACTTAAGTCGCCATTGTGCCTTTTGTATTAAATTCGGATGCAATTTCTGTATTTCATCGTCAATAGGAAGGTCCAAGGGATACAGTAAACCTGAAGTGAAGCATCGGAATCTAAAACTGGACTCACAGGAGATATTCAAATCATAGAAAGTGAGAGTGTCAGTCCTCTAGTAATTAAGTTGGCATTGAGCCTTTTGAATTTAATTCCGATGCAATTTCTGTGTTTCATCGCCTATAAGAACGTCCAAGGGATACAGTAAAGCTGAAGTGAAGCATCGGAATCTAAAACTGGACTCACAGGAGAGATTCAAATCATAGAAAGTTAGAGTGTCACTCCTCTTGTACTTAAGTCGGTATTGTGAGATTTGTATTAAATTCGGATGCAATTCCTGTGTTTCATAGTCAATAAGAAGGTCCAAGGGATACACAAAACCTGAAGTGAAACATCGGAATCTAAAACTGGACTCACAGGAGAGGTTCAAATCAGAGAAAGTTAGAGTGTAACTCCTCTTGTACTTAAGTCGGTATTGTGCATTTTGTATTAAATTCGGAGGCAGTTTCTGTGTTTTATCGTCAATAAGAAGGTCCAAGGGATACAGTAAACCTGAAGTGAAGCATCGGAATCTAAAACTGACTTCACAGGAGAGGTTCAAATCATAGAAAGTTAGAGTGTCAGTCCTCTTGTACTTAAGTCGGCATTGTGCCTTTTGTATTAAGTTCGGATGCAAACTCTGTGTTTAATCGTCAATACGAAGGTCCAACGGAAACAGTAGACCTGAAGTGAAGCATCGGAATCTAAAACTGGATTCCCTGGAGAGGTTCAAATCATAGAAATTTAGAGAGTCAGTCCTCTTGTACTTAAGTTGGCATTGTGCCTTTTGAATTTAATTACGATGCAATTTCTGTGTTTCATCGTCAATAAGAAGGTCCAAGGGATACAGTAAACCTGAAGTGAAGCATCGGAATCTAAAACTGGACTCACAGGAGAAGTTCAAAACAAAGAAAGTGAGAGCGTCAGTCCTCTTTCACTTAAGTCGGCATTGTGTGTTTTGAATTTAATTCCGATGCGATTTCTGTGTTTCATCGTCAATAAGAAGGTCCAAGGGATACAGTAAACCTGAAGTGAAGCACCGGAATCTAAAACTGGACCCACAGGAGATGTTCAAATCATAGAAAGTGAGAGTGTCAGTCCTCTTGTACTTAAGGCACCATTGTGATTTATGTATTAAATTCGGTTGCAATTTCTGTGTTTCATCGTCAATAAGAAGGTCCAAGGGATACAGTAAAGCTGAAGTGAAGCATCGGAATCCAAAGCTGGACTCACAGGAGAGGTTCAAATCATAGTAAGTTAGAGTGTCAGTCCTCGTTTACTTAAGTCGGCATTGTGCCTTTTGTATTAAATTCCGTTGCAATTTCTATGTTTCAACGTCAATAAGAAGGCCCAAGGTATACAGTAAACCTGAAGTGAAGCATCGGAATCTAAAACTGGACTCACAGGAGAGGTTCAAATCATAGAAAGTTAGAGTGTCACTCCTCTTGTACTCAAGTCGGTATTGTGCCATTTGTATTAAATTCGGATGCAATTTCTGTTTTTAATCGTCTATAAGAAAGTCCAAGGGGTACTGTAAACCTGAAGTGAAGCTTCGGAATCTAAAACTGGACTCACAGAAGAGGTTCATATCTTAGAAAGTTAGAATGTAAGTCCTCTTGCACTTAAGTCGGCATTGTGCCTTGTGTATTAAATTCGGATCCAATTTCTGTGCTTCATCGTCAATAATAAGGTCCAAGGGATACAGTAAATCTGAAGTCAAGCATCGGAATCTAAAACTGGACTCGCTGGAGAAGTTCAAATCACAGAATGTTAGAGCGTCAGTCCTCTTTTACTTAAGACGGCATTGTGCTATTTGTATTAATTTCATATGCAATTCTGTGTTTTATCGTCAACAAGAAGGTCCAAGGGATACAGTAAACCTGAAGTGAAGCATCGGATTCTAAATCTGACCTCACAGGAGAGGTTCGAATCATAGAAAGTGAGAGTGTCAGTCCTCTTGTTCTTAAGTCGTCATTGTGACATTTGTATTAAATTCGGATGCAATTTCTGTGTTTCATCGTCAGTAAGAAGGTCCAAGAGATACAGTAAACCTGAGGTGAAGCATCGGAATCTATAACTGGACTCACAGGAGAGGTTCAAACCATAAAAAGTGAGAGTGTCAGTCCTGTTGTACTTAAGTCACTATTGTGACTTTTGTATTAATTTCGGATGCTATTTCTGTGTTTCATCGTCAATAAGAAGGTCTAAGGGATACAGTAAACCTGAAGTGAAGCATCGGAATCTAAAACTGGACTCACAGAAGTGGTTCAAATCATAGAAAGTGAGAGTGTCAGTCCTCTTGTACTTAAGTCGGAATTGTGCCTTTTGAATTTAATTCCGATGCAAT
Organism: Schistocerca americana; assembly: GCF_021461395.2. Lineage (NCBI taxonomy): Eukaryota > Metazoa > Arthropoda > Insecta > Orthoptera > Acrididae > Schistocerca > Schistocerca americana. Next base: position 1,019,619 of record NW_025726324.1, read on the forward strand.
TTCTGTTTTTCATCGTCAATAAGAAGGTTCAAGATATACAGTAAACCTGAAGTGAAGCATCGGAATCTAAATCTTACCTCACAGGAGAAGTTCGAATCATGGAAAGTGGGAGTGTCAGTGCTCTTGTACTTAAGTCGGCATTGTGCCATTTGTATTAAATTCGGATGCTATTTCTGTGTTTCATCGTCACTAAGAAGGTCCAAGGGATACAGTAAACCTAAAGTGAAGCATCGGAATCTAAAACTGGACTCACAGGATAGGTTCAAATCATAGAAAGTGAGAGTGTCAGTCCCCTTGTACTTAAGTCGCCATTGTGCCTTTTGTATTAAATTCGGATGCAATTTCTGTATTTCATCGTCAATAAGAAGGTCCAAGGGATGCAGTAAACCTGAAGTGAAGCATCGGAATCTAAAACTGGACTCACAGGAGAGGTTCAAATCATAGAAAGTGAGAGTGTCAGTCCTCTTGTACTTAAGTCGCCATTGTGATTTTTGTATAAAATTCGGATGTAATTTCTGTGTTTCATCGTCAATTAGAAGGTCCAAGGTACACAGTAACCTGAAGTGAAGCAAAGGAATCTAAAACTGGACTCACAGGAGAGGTTCAAATCATAGAATGTTCGAGTGTCAGTCCTCTTGCACTTAAGTCGGCATTGTACCTTTTGTATTAAATTCGGATGCAAACTCTGTGTTTCATCGTCAATTAGAAGGTCCAAGGGATACAGTAAACCTGAAGTGAAGCATCGGAATCTAAAACTGGACTCACAGGAGAGGTTCAAATCATAGAAAGTGAGAGTGTCAGTCCTCTAGTACTTAAGTTGGCATTGAGCCTTTTGAATTTAATTCCGATGCAATTTCTGTGTTTCATCGTCAATAAGAAGGTGCAAGGTATACAAAAACCTGATGTGAAGCATCTGAATCTAAAACTGGACTTACAGGAGAGGTTCAAATCATAGAAAGTGAGAGTGTTAGTCCTCTCCTACTTAGGTCGGCATTGTGCCTTTTGAATTTAATTCCGATGCAATTTCTGTGTTTCATCGTCTATAAGAACGTCTAAGTGATACAGTAAAGCTGAAGTGAAGCATCGGGATCTAAAACTGGACTCACAGGAGAGATTCAAATCATAGAAAGTTAGAGTGTCACTCCTCTTGTACTTAAGTCGGTATTGTGAGATTTGTATTAAATTCGGATGCAATTCCTGTGTTTCATAGTCAATAAGAAGGTCCAAGGGATACACTAAACCTGAAGTGGAACTTCGGAATCTAAAACTGGACTCACAGGAGAGGTTCAAATCATAGAAAGTTAGAGTGTAACTCCTCTTGTACTTAAGTCGGTATTGTGCGTTTTGTATTAAATTCGGATGCAGTTTCTGTGTTTTATCGTCAATAAGAAGGTCCAAGGGATACAGTAAACCTGAAATGAAGAATCGGAACCTAAAACTGACTTCACAGGAGAGGTTCAAATCATAGAAATTTAGAGTGTCAGTCCTCTTGTACTTAAGTTGGCATTGTGCCTTTTGAATTTAATTACGATGCAATTTCTGAGTTTCATCGTCAATACGAAGGTCCAAGGGATACAGTAAACCTGAAGTGAAGCATCGGAATCTAAAACTGGACTCACAGGAGAAGTTCAAAACAAAGAAAGTGAGAGTGTAAGTCCTCTTTCACTTAAGTCGGCATTGTGTGTTTTGAATTTAATTCCGATGCAATTTCTGTGTTTCATCGTCAATAAGAAGGTCCAAGGGATACAGTAAACCTGAAGTGAAGCATCGGAATCTAAAACTGGACCCACAGGAGATGTTCAAATCATAGAAAGTGAGAGTGTCAGTCCTCTTGTACTTAAGGCGCCATTGTGATTTTTGTATTAAATTCGGATGCAATTTCTGTGTTACATCGTCAATAAGAAGGTCCAAGGGATACGGTAAACCTGAAGTGAAACATCGGAATCTAAAACTGGACTCAAAGGAGAGGTTGAAATCATATAAAATGAGAGTGTTAGTCCTTTTCTACTTAGGTCGGAATTGTGCCTTTTTAATTTAATTCCGATGCAATTTCTGTGTTTCATCGTCAATAAGAACGTCCAAGGGATACAGTAAACCTGAAGTGAATCATCAGAATCTAAAACTGGACTCACAGGAGAGGTTCAAATCATAGAAAGTTAGACTGTCTGTCCTCTTTTACTTAAGTCGCCATTGTGCCTTTTGTATTAAACTCCGATGCAATTTCTGTGTTTCATCGTCAATCAGAAGGTGCAAGGGATACAACAGTATACCTGAAGTGAAGCATCGGAATTTAAAACTGGACTCACAGGAGAGGTTCAAATCATAGAAAGTGAGAGTGTCAGTCCTCTTGTACTTAAGTCGGCATTGTGCCATTTGTATTAAATTCGGATGCAATTCCTGTGTCTCATATTCAATAAGAAGGTCCAAGGGATACTCTAAACCTGAAGTGAATCATCGGAATCTAAAACTGGACACACAGGATAGGTTCAAATCATAGAAAGTTAGAGTGTCACTCCTCTTGTACTTAAGTCGGTATTGTGCCTTTTGTATTAAATTCGGATGCAATTTCTGTGTTTTATCGTCAATAAGAAGGTCCAAGGGATACAGTAAACCTGAAGTGAAGCATCGGAATCTAAAACTGACGTCACAGGAGTGGTTCGAATCATAGAACGTGAGAGTGTCAGTCCTCTTGTACTTAAGTCGGTATTGTGCCATTTGTATTAAATTCGGATGCAATTTCTGTGTCTCATCGTAAATAAGAAAGTCCAAGGTATACAGTAAACCTGAAGTGAAGCATCGGAATCAAAAACTGGACTCACAGGAGAGGTTCAAATAATAGAAATTGAGAGTGTCAGTCCTCTTGTACTTAATTCGCCATTGTGATTTTTGTATTAAATTCGGATGCAATTTCTGTGTTTCATCGTCAATAAGAAGGTCCAAGGGATACAGTAAACCTGAAGTGATGCATCGGAATCCAAAGCTGGACTCCCAGGAGAGGTTCAAATCATAGAAAGTGAGAGATTTAGTCCTCTTCTACTTAGGTCGGCATTGTGCCTTTTTAATTTAATTCCGATGCAATTTCTGTGTTTCATCGTCAATAAGAACGTCCAAGGGATACAGTAAACCTGAAGTGAAGCATCAGAATCTAAAACTGGACTAACAGGAGAGGTTCAAATCATAGAAAGTTAGACTGTCTGTCCTCTTTTACTTAAGTCGGCATTGTGCCATTTGTATTTAATTCCGATGCAATTTCTATGTTTCATCGTCAATAAGAAGGTGCAAGGTATACAGTAAACCTGAAGTGAAGCATCGGAATTTAAAACTGGACTCACAGGAGAGGTTCAAATCTTAGAAAGTGAGAGTGTCAGTCCTCTTGTACTTAAGTCGGCATTGTGCCGTTTGTATTAAATTCGGATGCAATTCCTGTGTCTCATAATCAATAAGAAGGTCCAAGGGATACACTAAACCTGAAGTGAAACATCGGAATCTAAAACTGGACTCACAGGAGAGGTTCAAATCATAGAAAGTTAGAGTGTCACTCCTCTTGTACTTAAGTCGGTATTGTGCCTTTTGTATTAAATTCGGATGCAATTTCTGTGTTTTATCGTCAATAAGAAGATCCAAGGGATACAGTAAACCTGAAGTGTAGCATCGGAATCTAAAACTGACGTCACAGGAATGGTTCGAATCATAGAAAGTGAGAGTGTCAGTCCTCTTGTACTTAAGTCGGTATTGTGCCATTTGTATTAAATTCGGATGCAATTTCTGTGTCTCATCGTAAATAAGAAGGTCCAAGGTATACAGTAAACCTGAAGTGAAGCATCGGAATCTAAAACTGGACTCACAGGAGAGGTTCAAATCATAGAAAGAGAGAGTGTCAGTCCTCTTCTACTTAGGTCGGAATTGTGCTTTTTGAATTTCATTCCGATACAATTTCTGTGTTTAATCTTCAATAAGAAGGCCCAAGGGATACAGTAAACCTCAAGTGAAGCATCGGAATTTAAAACTGGACTCACAGGAGAGATTCAAATCATAGAAAGTTATAGTGTCAGTCCTCTTGTACTTAAGCCGGTATTGTGATTTTTGTATTAAATTCGGATGCAAACTCCGTGTTTCATCGTCAGTAAGAAGGTCCAAGGGATGCAGTAAACCTGAAGTGAAGCATCGGAATCTAAAACTGGACTCACAGGAGAGGTTCAAATCATAGAAAGTGAGAGTGTCAGTCCTCATGTACTTAAGTCACCATTGTGACTTTTGTATTAATTTCGGATACAATTTCTGTGTTTCATCGTCAATAAGAAGGTCCAAGGGATACAGTAAACCTGAATTGAAGCATCGGAATGTAAAACTGGACTCACAGGATAGGTTCAAATCATAGAAAGTGAGAGTGTCAGTCCCCTTGTACTTAAGTCGCCATTGTGCCTTTTGTATTAAATTCGGATGCAATTTCTGAGTTTCATCGTAAATAAGAAGGTCCAAGGGATACAGTAAACCTGAAGTGAAGCATCGGAATCTAAAACTGGACTCACAGGAGAGGTTCAAATCATTGAAAGTTAGAGTGTCAGTCCTCTTGTAATTCAGTCGGCATTGTGCCTTTTGTATTAAATTCGGATGCAATTCCTGTGTCTCATAATCAATAAGAAGGTCCAAGGGATACACTAAACCTGAAGTGAAACATCGGAATCTAAAACTGGACTCACAGGAGAGGTTCAAATCATAGAAAGTTAGAGTGTCACTCCTCTTGTACTTAAGTCGGTATTGTGCCTTTTGTATTAAATTCGGATGCAATTTCTGTGTTTTATCGTCAATAAGAAGATCCAAGGGATACAGTAAACCTGAAGTGAAGCATCGGAATCTAAAACTGACGTCACAGGAATGGTTCGAATCATAGAAAGTGAGAGTGTCAGTCCTCTTGTACTTAAGTCGGTATTGTGCCATTTGTATTAAATTCGGATGCAATTTCTGTGTCTCATCGTAAATAAGAAGGTCCAAGGTATACAGTAAACCTGAAGTGAAGCATCGGAATCTAAAACTGGACTCACAGGAGATGTTCAAATCATAGAAAGAGAGAGTGTCAGTCCTCTTCTACTTAGGTCGGAATTGTGCTTTTTGAATTTCATTCCGATACAATTTCTGTGTTTAATCTTCAATAAGAAGGCCCAAGGGATACAGTAAACCTCAAGTGAAGCATCGGAATTTAAAACTGGACTCACAGGAGAGATTCAAATCATAGAAAGTTATAGTGTCAGTCCTCTTGTACTTAAGCCGGTATTGTGATTTTTGTATTAAATTCGGATGCAAACTCCGTGTTTCATCGTCAGTAAGAAGGTCCAAGGGATGCAGTAAACCTGAAGTGAAGCATCGGAATCTAAAACTGGACTCACAGGAGAGGTTCAAATCATAGAAAGTGAGAGTGTCAGTCCTCTTGTACTTAAGTCGGTATTGTGCCATTTGTATTAAATTCGGATGCAATTTCTGTGTTTTATCGTCTATAAGAAGGTCCAAGGGATACAGTAAACCTGAAGTGAAGCATCGGAACCTAAATCTGACCTCGCAGGAGAGGTTCAAATCATAGAAAGTTAGAGTGTCAGTCCTCTTGTACTTAAGTCGGCATTGTGCCTTTTTAAATTTAATTCCGATGCAATTTCGGTGGTTCATCGTCAACAAGAAAGTCCAAGGGATACAGTAAACCTGAAGTGAAGCATCGGAATCTAAAACTGGACTCAAAGGAGAGGTTTATATCATAGAAAGTGAGAGTGTCAGTCCTCTTGTACTTAAATCGCCATTGTGATTTTTGTATTAAATTCGGATGCAATATCTGTGTTTCTTCGTCAATAAGAAGGTCCAAGGGATACAGTAAACGTGAAGTGAAGCATCGGAATCTAAACCTGGACTCACAGGAGAGGTTCAAATCATAGAAAGTTAGAGTGTCAGTCCTCTTGTACTTAAGTCGGCATTGTAACTTTTGCATTAAATTCGGATGCAAACTCTGTGTTTCATCGTCAATTGGATGGTCCAAGGGATACAGTAAACCTGAAGTGAAGCATCGGATTCTAAAACTGGACTCACAGGAGAGGTTCAAATCATAGAAAGTGAGAGTGTCAGTCCTCTTGTAATTAAGTCGAAGTTGTGCCTTTTGAATTTAATTCCGATGCAATTTCTGTGTTTCATCGTCAATAAGAAGGTGCAAGGCATACAGTAAACCTGAAGTGAAGCATCGGAATCCAAAACTGGACTCACAGAAGAGGTTCAAATCATAGAAAGTGAGAGTGTCAGTCCTCTTGTACTTAAGTCGACATTGTGCCATTTGTATTAAATTCGGATGCAATTTCTGTGTTTTATCGTCAATAAGAAGGTCCAAGGGATACAGTAAACATGAAGTGAAGCATCGGAATCCAAAACTGGACTCACAGGAGAGGTTCAAATCATAGTAAGTTAGAGTGTCAGTCCTCTTTTACTTAAGTCGGCATTGTGCCTTTTGTATTAAATTCCGATGCAATTTCTATGTTTCATCGTCAATAAGAAGGTGCAAGGTATACAGTAAACCTGAAGTGAAGCATCGGAATTTAAAACTGGACTCACAGGAGAGGTAAAACACATAGAAAGTTTGAGTGTAACTCCTCTTGTACTTAAGTCGGTATTGAGCGTTTTGTATTAAGTTCGGATGCAAACTCTGTGTTTCATCGTCAATAAGAAGGTCCAACGGAAACAGTAAACCTGAAGTGAAGCATCCGAATGTAAAACTGGACTCACTGGAGAGGTTCAGATCATAGAAAGTTAGAGAGTCAGTCCTCTTGTACTTAAGTCGGCATTGTGCCTTTTGAATTTAATTACGATGCAATTTCTGTGTTTCATCGTCACTAAAAAGGTCCAAGGGATACAGTAAACCTGAAATGAAGCATCAGAATCCAAAACTGGACTCACAGGAGAGGTCCAAATCATAGTAAGTTAGAGTGTCAGTCCTCTTTTACTTAAGTCGGCATTGTTCCTTTAGTATTAAATTCCGATGCAATTTCTATGTTTCATCGTCAATAAGAAGGTGCAAGGTATACAGTAAACCTGAAGTGAAGCATCGGAATTTAAAACTGGACTCAAAGGAGAGGTTCAAATCATAGAAAGTGAGAGTGTCAGTCCTCTTGTACTTAAGTCGGCATTGTGCCATTTGTATTAAATTCGGATGCAATTCCTGTGTTTCATAGACAATAAGAAGGTCCAAGGGATACACTAAACCTGAAGTGAATCATCGGAATCTAAAACTGGACTCACAGGATAGGTTCAAATCATAGAAAGTTAGAGTGTAGCTCCTCTTGTACTTAAGTGGGTATTGTGCGTTTTGTATTAAATTCCTATGCAGTTTCTGCGGTTTATCGTCAATAAGAAGGTCCAAGGGATACAGTGAACCTGAAGTGAAGCATCGGAATCTAAAAGTGACTTCACAGGAGAGGTTCAAATCATAGATAGTGAGAGTGTCAGTCCTATTGTACTTATGTCGGCATTGTGCCAATTGTATTAAATTCGGATGCAATTTCTGTGTTTCATCGTCAATAAGAAGGTCCAAGGGATACAGTAAACCTGAAGTGAAGCATCGGAATCTAAAACTGGACTCACAGGAAAGGTTCAAATCATAGAAAGTGAGAGTGTTAGTTCTATTCTACTTAGGTCGGCATTGTGCCTTTTAAATTTAATTCCGATGCAATTTCTGTGTTTCATCGTCAATAAGAACGTCCAAGGGATACAGTAAACCTGAAGTGAAGCATCGGAATCTAAAACTGGACCCACAGGAGAGATTCATATCATAGAAAGTGAGAGAGTTAGTCCTCTTCTCCTTAGGTCGGCATTGTGCCTTTCGAATTTAATTCCGATGCAATGTCTGTGTTTCATCGCCAATAAGAACGTCCAAGGGATACAGTAAACCTGAAGTGAAGCATCGGAATCTAAAACTGGACTCACAGGAGAGATTCAAATCATAGAAAGTTAGAGTGTAACTCCTCTTGTATTTAAGTCGGTATTGTGACTTTTGTATTAAATTCGGATGCAATTTCGGTGTTTCATCGTCAATAAGAGGGTCCAAGGGATACAGTAAACCTGAAGTGAAGCATCGGAATCTAAATCTGACCTCACAGGAGAGGTTCAAATCATAGACAGTTAGAGTGTCAGTCCTCTTGTACTTAAGTCGGCACTGTGCCTTTTGAATTTAATTCCGATGCAATTTCGGTTTTTCATCGTCAACAAGAAAGTCCAAGAGATACAGTAAACCTGAAGTGAAGCATCGGAATTTAAAACTGGACTCTCAGGAGAGGTTCAAATCATAGAAAGTTAGAATGTCAGTCATCTTGTACTTATGTCGGCATTGTGGAATTTGTATTTAATTCGGATGCAATTTCTTTGTTTTATCGTCTATAAGAAGGTCCAAGGGATACAGTAAACCTGAAGTGAAGCATCGGAATCTAAATCTGACCTCACAGGAGAGGTTCATGTCATAGAATGTTAGAGTGTCAGTCCTCTTCCACTTAAGTCGGCGTTGTGTCGTTTCAATTTAATTTCGATGCAATTTTTGTGGTTCATCGTCAATAAGAAGGTCCAAGGTATACAGTAAACCTGAAGTGAAGCATCGGAATCTCAAACTAGACTCACAGGAGAGGTTCAAATCATAGAAAGTGAGAGTGTCAGTCCTCTTGTACTTAAGTCGCCATTGTGATTTTTGTGTTAAATTCGGATGCATTATCTGTGTTTCATCGTCAATAAGAAAGTCCAAGGGATAGAGTAAACCTGAAGTGAAGCATCGGAATCTAAACCTGGACTCACAGGAGAGGTTCAATTATAGAAAGTTAGAGTGTCAGTCCGCTTGTACTTAAGTCGGCATTGTACATTTGTATTAAATTCGGATGCAAACTCAGTGTTTCATCGTAAATTAGAATGTCCAAGGGATACAGTAAACCTGAAGTGAAGCATCGGAATCTAAAACTGGATTCACAGGAGCGGTTCAAATCATAGAAAGTGAGAGTGTCAGTCCTCTTGTACTTAGGTCGGCATTGTGCCTTTTGAATTTAATTCCGATGCAATATCTGTGTTTCATCGTCAATAAGAAGGTGCAAGGTGTACAGTAAACCTGAAGTGAAGCATCGGAATCTAAAACTGGACTCACAGAAGAGGTTCAAATCATAGAAAGTGAGAGTGTTAGTCCTCTTCTACTTAGGTCGGCATTGTGGCTTTTGAATTTAATTCCGATGCAATGTCTGTGTTTCATCGCCAATAAGAACGTCCAAGGGATATAGTAAACCTGAAGTGAAGCATCGGAATCTAAAACTGGACTCGCAATAGAGGTTCAAATCATAGAAAGTTAGAATGTCATTCCTCTTGTACTTAAGTCGGCATTGTGCCATTTGTATTAAATTCGGATGCAATTTCTGTGTTTTATCGTCTATACGAAGGTCCAAGGGATACAGTAAACCTGAAGTGAAGCATCGGAATCTAAATCTGACCTCATAGGAGAGGTTCAAATCAGAGAAAGTTAGAGTATCAGTCCTCTTGTACTTAAGTCGGCACTGTGCCTTTTGAATTTAATTTCGATGCAATCTCTGTGGTTCATCGTCAATAAGAAGTCCAAGGGATACAGTAAACCTGAAGTGAAGCATCGGAATCTAAAACTGGACTCACAGGAGAGGTTCAAATCATAGAAAGTGAGAGTGTCAGGCCTCTTGTACTTAAGTCGCCATTGTGATTTTTGTATTAAATTCGGATGCAATATCTGTGTTTCATCGTCAATAACAAGGTCCAAGGGATACAGTAAACCTGAAGTGAAGCATCGGAATCTAAACCTGGACTCACAGGAGAGGTTCAAATCATAGAAAGTTAGAGTGTCAGTCCTCTTGTACTTAAGTCGGCATTGTACCTTTTGAATAAAATTCGGATGCAAACTCTGTGTTTCGTCGTCAATTAGAATGTCCAAGGGATACAGTAAACCTGAAGTGAAGCATTGGAATCTAAAACTGAACTCACAGGAGACGTTCACATCATGGAAAGTGAGAGTGTCAGTCCTCTTGTACTTAGGTCGGCATTGTGCTTTTTGAATTTAATTCCGATGCAATTTCTGTGTTTCATCGTCAATAAGAAGGTGCAAGGTATACAGTAAACCTGAAGTGAAGCATCGGAATCTAAAACTGGACTCACAGAAGAGGTTCAAATCATAGAAAGTGAGAGTGTTAGTCCTCTTCTACTTAGGTCGGCATTGTGCCTTTTGAATTTAATTCCGATGCAAAGTCTGTGTTTCATCGCCAATAAGAACGTCCAAGGGATATAGTAAACCTGAAGTGAAGCATCGGAATCTAAAACTGGACTCACAGGAGAGATTCAAATCATAGAAAGTTAGAGTGTCACTCCTCTTGTACTTAAGTCGGTATTGTGCTTTTTTGTATTAAATTCGGATGCAATTTCGCTGCTTCATCGTCAATAAGAAGGTCCAAGGGATACAGTAAACCTTCAGTGAAGCATCGGAATCTAAAACTGGACTCGCAATAGAGGTTCAAATCATAGAATGTTAGAGTGTCAGTCCTCTTTTACTTAAGTCGGCATCGTGCCTTTTGTATTAAATTCGGATGCAATTTCTGTGTTTCATCGTCAATAAGAAGGTCCAAGGGACACAGAAAACATGAAGTGAAGTATCGGAATATAAAACTGGACTCATAGGAGAGGTTCAAATCATAGAAAGTTAGAGTGTCTGTCCTCTTGTACTTACGTCGGCATTGTGCCTTTTGTATTAAATTTGGATGCAAACTCTGTGTTTCATCGTCAATAAGAAGTTCCAAGGGATAAAGTAAACCTGAAGTGAAGCATCGGAATCTAAAACTGGACTAACAGGAGAGGATCAAATCATAGAAAGTGAGAGTGTTAGTCCTCTTCTACTTAGGTCGGCATTGTGCCTTTTGAATTTAATTCCGATGCAATGTCTGTGTTTCATCGCCAATAAGAACGTCCAAGGCATACAGTAAACCTGTAGTGAAGCATCGGAATCTAAAACTGGACTCACAGGAGAGATTCAAATCATAGAAAGTTAGAGTGTCACTCCTCTTGTACTTAAGTCGGTATTGTGCCTTTTGTATTAAATTCGGATGCAATTTCGGTGTTTCATCGTCAATAAGAAGGTCCAAGGGATACAGTTAAACTTAAGTGAAGCATCGGAATCTAAAACTGGACTCGCAATAGAGGTTCAAATCATAGAATGTTAGAGTGGCAGTCCTCTTTTACTTAAGTCGGCATTGTGCCTTTTTTATTAAATTCGGATGCAATTTCTGTGCTTCATCGACAATAAGAAGGTCGAAGGGATACAGCAAACCTGAAGTGAAGCATCAGAATCTAAAACTGGACTCACAGGAGGGATTCAAATCATAGAAAGTGAGAGTGTTAGTCCTCTTCTACTTAGGTCGGCATTGTGCCTTTTGAATTTAATTCCGATGCAAAGTCTGTGTTTCATCGCCAATAAGAACGTCCAAGGGATACAGTAAACCTGAAGTGAAGCATCGGAATCTAAAACTGGACTCACAGAAGAGGTTCAAATCATAGAAAGTGAGAGTGTTAGTCCTCTTCTACTTAATTCGGCATTGTGCCTTTTGAATTTAATTCCGATGCAAAGTCTGTGTTTCATCGCCAATAAGAACGTCCAAGGGATATAGTAAACCTGAAGTGAAGCATCGGAATCTAAAACTGGACTCACAGGAGAGATTCAAATCATAGAAAGTTAGAGTGTCACTCCGCTTGTACTGAAGTCGGTATTGTGCTTTTTTGTATTAAATTCGGATGCAATTTCGCTGCTTCATCGTCAATAAGAAGGTCCAAGGGATACAGTAAACCTTCAGTGAAGCATCGGAATCTAAAACTGGACTCGCAATAGAGGTTCAAATCATAGAATGTTAGAGTGTCAGTCCTCTTTTACTTAAGTCGGCATCGTGCCTTTTGTATTAAATTCGGATGCAATTTCTGTGTTTCATCGTCAATAAGAAGGTCCAAGGGACACAGAAAACATGAAGTGAAGTATCGGAATATAAAACTGGACTCATAGGAGAGGTTCAAATCATAGAAAGTTAGAGTGTCTGTCCTCTTGTACTTACGTCGGCATTGTGCCTTTTGTATTAAATTCGGATGCAAACTCTGTGTTTCATCGTCAATAAGAAGTTCCAAGGGATAAAGTAAACCTGAAGTGAAGCATCGGAATCTAAAACTGGACCCACAGGAGAGGTGGAAATCATAGAAGGTTAGAGTGTCAGTCCTGTTGTACTTAAGTCGGCATTGTCCCTTTTGAATTTAATTCCGATGCAATTTCTGTGTTTCATCGTCAATAAGAAGGTCCAAGGTATACAGTAAACCTGAAGTGAAGCATCGGAATCTAAAACTGGACTAACAGGAGATTATCAAATCATAGAAAGTGAGAGTGTTAGTCCTCTTCTACTTAGGTCGGCATTGTGCCTTTTGAATTTAATTCCGATGCAATGTCTGTGTTTCATCGCCAATAAGAACGTCCAAGGCATACAGTAAACCTGTAGTGAAGCATCGGAATCTAAAACTGGACTCACAGGAGAGATTCAAATCATAGAAAGTTAGAGTGTCACTCCTCTTGTACTTAAGTCGGTATTGTGCCTTTTGTATTAAATTCGGATGCAATTTCGGTGTTTCATCGTCAATAAGAAGGTCCAAGGGATACAGTAAAACTTAAGTGAAGCATTGGAATCTAAAACTGGACTCGCAATAGAGGTTCAAATCATAGAATGTTAGAGTGTCAGTCCTCTTTTACTTAAGTCGGCATTGTGCCTTTTTTATTAAATTCGGATGCAATTTCTGTGCTTCATCGACAATAAGAAGGTCGAAGGGATACAGCAAACCTGAAGTGAAGCATCAGAATCTAAAACTGGACTCACAGGAGGGATTCAAATCATAGAAAGTTGGAGGGTCTGTCCTCTTTTACTTAAGTCGGCATTGTGCCTTTTGTATTAAATTCCGATGCAATTTCTGTGTTTCATCGTCAATCAGAAGTTGCAAGGTATACAGTAAACCCGAAGTGAAGCATTGGAATCTTAAACTGGACTCACAGGAGGGACTCAAATCGTAGAACGTGGGAGTGTCAGACCTCTTGTACTTAAGTCGGCATTGTGCCATTTGTATTAAATTCGGATGCAATTTCTGTGTTTCATCGTCAATAAGAAGGTCCAAGATATACAGTAAACCTGAAGTGAAGCATCAGAATCTAAAACTGGACTCACAGGAGAGGTTCAAATCATAGAAAGTTAGAGTGCCACTCCTGTTGTACTTAAGTCGGTATTGTGCCATTTCCATTATACTCGGATGGAATTCCTGTGTTTCATCGTCAATAAGAAAGTCCAAGGGATACAGTTAACCAGAAGTGAAGCATCGGAATCTAAAACTGGTCTCTCAGGAGAGGTTCAAATCATAGAAAGTTAGAATGTCATTCCTCTTGTACTTAAGTCGGCATTGTGCCATTTGTATTAAATTCGGATGCAATTTCTGTGTTTTATCGTCTATACGAAGGTCCAAGGGATACAGTAAACCTGTAGTGAAGCATCGGAATCTAAAACTGGACTCACAGGAGAGGTTCAAATCATAGAAAGTAAGAGTGTCAGGCCTCTTGTACTTAAGTCGCCATTGTGATTTTTGTATTAAATTCGGATGCAATATCAGTGTTTCATCGTCAATAACAAGGTCCAAGGGATACAGTAAACCTGAAGTGAAGCATCGGAATCTAAACCTGGACTCACAGGAGAGGTTCAAATCATAGAAACTTAGAGTGTCAGTCCTCTTGTACTTAAGTCGGCATTGTACCTTTTGAATTAAATTCGGATGCAAACTCTGTGTTTCGTCGTCAATTAGAATGTCCAAGGGATACAGTAAACCTGAAGTGAAGCATTGGAATCTAAAACTGAACTCACAGGAGACGTTCACATCATAGAAAGTGAGAGTGTCAGTCCTCTTGTACTTAGGTCGGCATTGTGCCTTTTGTATTAAATTCGGATGCAAACTCTGTGTTTCATCGTCAATAAGAAGTTCCAAGGGATAAAGTAAACCTGAAGTGAAGCATCGGAATCTAAAACTGGACCCACAGGAGAGGTTGAAATCATAGAAGGTTAGAGTGTCAGTCCTGTTGTACTTAAGTCGGCATTGTGCCTTTTGAATTTAATTCCGATGCAATTTCTGTGTTTCATCGTCAATAAGAAGGTCCAAGGTATACAGTAAACCTGAAGTGAAGCATCGGAATCTAAAACTGGACTAACAGGAGAGGTTCAAATCATAGAAAGTGAGAGTGTCAGTCCTCGTGTACTTAAGTCGGCATTGTGCCTCTTGTATTAAATTCGGATGCAATTTCTGTGTTTCATCGTCAATAAGAAGGTCCAAGGGATACAGTAAATCTGAAGTGAAGCATTAGAATCTAAAACTGGACTCACAGGAGAGGTTCAAATCATAGAAAGTTAGAGGGTCAGTCCTCTTTTACTTAAGTCGGCATTGTGCCTTTTGTATTAAATTCCGATGCAATTTCTGTGTTACATCGTCAATCAGAAGGTGCAAGTTATACAGAAAATCCGAAGTGAAGCTTCGGAATCTAAAACTGGACTCACAGGAGGGATTCAAATCATAGACAGTGAGAGTGTCAGTCCTCTTGTACTTAAGTCGGCATGGTGCCATTTGTATTAAATTCGGATGCAATTTCTGTATTTCATCGTCAATAAGAAGGTCCAAGATATACAGTAAACCTGAAGTGAAGCATCAGAATCTAAAACTGGACTCACAGGAGAGGTTCAAATCATAGAAAGTTAGAGGGTCAGTCCTCTTTTACTTAAGTCGGCATTGTGCCTTTTGTATTAAATTCCGATGCAATTTCTGTGTTACATCGTCAATCAGAAGGTGCAAGTTATACAGAAAATCCGAAGTGAAGCTTCGGAATCTAAAACTGGACTCACAGGAGGGATTCAAATCATAGAAAGTGAGAGTGTCAGTCCTCTTGTACTTAAGTCGGCATGGTGCCATTTGTATTAAATTCGGATGCAATTTCTGTATTTCATCGTCAATAAGAAGGTCCAAAATATACAGTAAACCTGAAGTGAAGCATCGGAATCTAAAACTGGACTCACAGGAGAGGTTCAAATTATAGAATGTTTGAGTGTCACTCCTCTTTTACTTAAGTCGGTATTGTGCCTTTTGTATTAAATTCGGATACAATTTCTGTGTTTCATCGTCAATAAGAAGGTACAAGGTATACAGGAAACCTGAAGTGAAGCATCGGAATCTTAAACTGGACTCATAGGAGAGGTACAAATCATAGAAAGTGAGAGTGTCAGTCCTCTTGTACTTAAGTCGACATTGTGCCATTTGTATTAAATTCGGATTCAATTTCTGTGTTTCATCGTTAATAAGAAGGTCCAAGGGATACAGTATACCTGAGGTGAAGCATCGGAATCTAAAACTGGACTCACAGGAGAGGTTAAAATCATAGAAAATTAGAGTGTCAGGCCTCTTTTACTTACGTCGGCATTGTGGCTTTTGTATTAAATTACGATGCAATTTCTATGTTTCATCGTCAATAAGAAGGTGCAAGGTATACAGTAAACCTGAAGTGAAGCATCGGAATCTAAAACTGAACTCACAGGAGACGTTCAAATCATAGAAAGTGAGAGTGTCAGTCCTCTTGTACTTAGGTCGGCATTGTGCTTTTTGAATTTAATTCCGATGCAATTTCTGTGTTTCATCGTCAATAAGAAGGTGCAAGGTATACAGTAAACCTGAAGTGAAGCATCGGAATCTAAAACTGGACTCACAGAAGAGGCTCAAATCATAGAAAGTGAGAGTGTTAGTCCTCTTCTACTTAGGTCGGCATTGTGCCTTTTGAATTTAATTCCGATGCAAAGTCTGTGTTTCATCGCCAATAAGAACGTCCAAGGGATATAGTAAACCTGAAGTGAAGCATCGGAAACTAAAACTGGACTCACAGGAGAGATTCAAATCATAGAAAGTTAGAGTGTCACTCCTCATGTACTTAAGTTGGTATTGTGCTTTTTTGTATTAAATTCGGATGCAATCTCGCTGCTTCATCGTCAATAAGAAGGTCCAAGGGATACAGTAAACCTTCAGTGAAGCATCGGAATCTAAAACTGGACTCGCAATAGAGGTTCAAATCATAGAATGTTAGAGTGTCAGTCCTCTTTTACTTAAGTCGGCATCGTACCTTTTGTATTAAATTCGGATGCAATTTCTGTATTTCATCGTCAATAAGAAGGTACAAGGTATACAGGAAACCTGAAGTGAAGAATCGGAATCTTAAACTGGACTCACAGGAGAGGTACAAATCATAGAAAGTGAGAGTGTCAGTCCTCTTGTACTTAAGCCGACATTGTACCATTTGTATTAAATTCGGATGCAATTTCTGTGTTTCATTGTTAATAAGAAGGTCCAAGGGATACAGTATACCTGAGGTGAAGCATCGGAATCTAAAACTGGACTCACAGGAGAGGTTCAAATCATAGAAAGTTAGAGTGTCAGGCTTCTTTTACTTACGTCGGCATTGTGGCTTTTGTATTAAATTACGATGCAATTTCTATGCTTCATCGTCAATAAGAAGGTGCAAGGTATACAGTAAACCTGAAGTGAAGCATCGGTATTTAAAACTGGACTCACAGGAGAGGTACAAATCATAGAAAGTTAGAATATCAGTCCTCTTGTACTTAAGTCGGCATTGAGCCTTTTGTATTAAATTCGGATACAATTTTTGTGTTTCATCGTCAATAAGAAGGTGCAAGGTATACAGGAAACCTGAAGTGAAGCATCGGAATCTAAAACTGGGCTCACAGGAGATGTACAAATCATAGAAAGTGAGAGTGTCAGTCCTCTTGTACTTAAGTCGACATTGTGCCATTTGTATTTAATTCAGATGCAATTTCTGTGTTTCATCGTTAATAAGAAGGTCCAAGGGATACAGTATACCTGATGTGAAGCATCGGAATCTAAAACTGGACTCACAGGAGAGGTTCAAATCATAGAAAGTTAGAGTGTCAGGCCTCTTTTACTTACGTCGGCATTGTGGCTTTTGTATTAAATTCCGATGCAATTTCTATGTTTCATCGTCAATAAGAAGGTGCAAGGTATACAGTAAACCTGAAGTGGAGCATCGGTATTTAAAACTGGACTCACAGGAGAGGGTCAAATCATAGAAAGTTAGAGTGTCAGTCCTCTTGTACTTAAGTCAGCATTGTACCATTTGTATTAAATTCGGATGCAATTCCTGTGTATCATAGTCGTTAAGAAGGTCCAAGGGATACACTAAACCTGAAGTGAAGCATCGGAATCTAAAACTGGGTTCACAGGAGAGGTTCAAATCATAGAAAGTTAGAGTGTCACTCCTCTTGTACTTAAGTCGGTATTGTGCCTTTTGTATTAAATTCGGATGCAATTTCGGTGTTTCATCGTCAATAAGAAGGTCCAAGGGATACAGTAAAACTTAAGTGAAGCATCGGAATCTCAAACTGGACTCGCAATAGAGGTTCAAATCATAGAATGTTAGAGTGTCAGTCCTCTTTTACTTACGTCGGAATTGTGCCTTTTGTATTGAATTCGGATGCAATTTCTGTGTTTCATCGTCAATAAGAAGGTCGAAGGGATACAGCAAACCTGAAGTGAAGCATCAGAATCTAAAACTGGACTCACAGGGGAGGTTCAAATCATAGAAAGTTAGAGGGTCTGTCCTCTTTTATTTAAGTCGGCATTGTGCCTTTTGTATTAAATTCCGATGCAATTTCTGTGTTTCATCGTCAATCAGAAGTTGCAAGGTATACAGTAAACCCGAAGTGAAGCATTGGAATCTAAAACTGGACTCACAGGAGGGATTCAAATCATAGAACGTGAGAGTGTCAGTCCTCTTGTACTTAAGTCAGCATTGTGCCATTTGTATTAAATTCGGATGCAATTTCAGTGTTTCATCGTCCATAAGAAGGTCCAAGATATACAGTAAACCTGAAGTGAAGCATCAGAATCTAAAACTGGACTCACAGGTTAGGTTCAAATCATAGAAAGTTAGAGTGTCTCTCCTCTTGTACTTAAGTCGGTATTGTGCCATTTCCATTAAACTCGGATGGAATTTCTGTGTTTCATCGTCAATAAGAAAGTCCAAGGGATACAGTTAACCAGAAGTGAAGCATCGGAATCTAAAACTGGTCTCTCAGGAGAGGTTCAAATCATAGAAAGTTACAATGTCATTCCTCTTGTACTTAAGTCGGCATTGTGCCATTTGTATTAAATTCGGATGCAATTTCTGTGTTTTATCGTCTATACGAAGGTCCAAGGGTTACAGTAAACCTGAAGTGAAGCATCGGAATCTAAATCTGACCTCATAGGAGAGGTTCAAATCAGAGAAAGTTAGAGTATCAGTCCTCTTGTACTTAAGTCGGCATTGTGCCTTTTGAATTTAATTTCGATGCAATCTCTGTGGTTCATCGTCAATAAGAAGTCCAAGGGATACAGTAAACCTGAAGTGAAGCATCGGAATCTAAAACTGGACTCACAGGAGAGGTTCAAATCATAGAAAGTGAGAGTGTCAGGCTTCTTGTACTTAAGTCGCCATTGTGACTTTTGTATTAAATTCGGATGCAATATCTGTGTTTCATCGTCAATAACAAGGTCCAAGGCATACAGTAAACCTGAAGTGAAGCATCGGAATCTAAACGTGGACTCACAGGAGAGGTTCAAATCATAGAAAGTTAGAGTGTCAGTCCTCTTGTACTTAAGTCGGCATTGTATCTTTTGAATTAAATTCGGATGCAAACTCTGTGTTTCGTCGTCAATTAGAATGTCCAAGGGATACAGTAAACCTGAAGTGAAGCATCGGAATCTAAAACTGAACTCACAGGAGACGTTCAAATCATAGAAAGTGAGAGTGTCAGTCCTCTTGTACTTAGGTCGGCATTGTGCTTTTTGAATTTAATTCCGATGTAATTTCTGTGTTTCATCGTCAATAAGATGGTGCAAGGTATACAGTAAACCTGAAGTGAAGCATCGGAATCTAAAACTGGACTCACAGAAGAGGTTCAAATCATAGAAAGTAAGAGTGTTAGTCCTCTTCTACTTAGGTCGGCACTGTGCCTTTTGAATTTAATTCCGATGCAAAGTCTGTGTTTCATCGCCAATAAGAACGTCCAAGGTATACAGTAAACCTGAAGTGAAGCATCGGAATCTAAAACTGGACTCACAGGAGAGGTTCAAATCACAGAAAGTGAGAGTGTCTGTCCTCTTTTACTTAAGTAGGCATTGTGCCTTTTGAATTTAATTCCGATGCAATTTCTGTGTATCATCGTCAATAAGAAGGTGCAAGGTATACAGTAACCCTGAAGTGAAGCATCGGAATCCAAAACTGGACTTACAGGAGAGGTTCAAATCATAGAAAGAGAGAGTGTCAGTCCTCGTGTACTTAAGTCGGCATTGTGCCTTTTGTATTAAATTCGGATGCAATTTCTGTGTTTCATCGTCAATAAGAAGGTCCAAGGGATACAGTAAACCTGAAGTGAAGCATCAGAATCTAAAACTGGACTCACAGGAGAGGTTCAAATCATAGAAAGTTAGAGGGTCAGTCCTCTTTTACTTAAGTCGGCATTGTGCCTTTTGTATTAAATTCCGATGCAATTTCTGTGTTAAATCGTCAATCAGAAGGTGCAAGTTATACAGAAAATCCGAAGTGAAGCTTCGGAATCTAAAACTGGACTCACAGGAGGGATTCAAATCATAGAAAGTGAGAGTGTCAGTCCTCTTGTACTTAAGTCGGCATGGTGCCATTTGTATTAAATTCGGATGCAATTTCTGTATTTCATCGTCAATAGGAAGGTCCAAGAAATACAGTAAACCTGAAGTGAAGCATCGGAATCTAAAACTGGACTCACAGGAGAGGTTCAAATAATAGAATGTTTGAGTGTCACTCCACTTGTACTTAAGACGTATTGTGCCTTTTGTATTAAATTCGGATACAATTTATGTGTTTCATCGTCAATAAGAAGGTACAAGGTATACAGGAAACCTGAAGTGAAGCATCGGAATCTTAAACTGGACTCACAGGAGAGGTACAAATCATAGAAAGTGAGAGTGTCAGTCCTCTTGTACTTAAGTCGACATTGTGCCATTTGTATTAAATTCGGATGCAATTTCTGTGTTTCATCGTTAATAAGAAGGTCCAAGGGATACAGTATACCTGAGGTGAAGCATCGGAATCTAAAACTGGACTCACAGGAGAGGTTCAAATCATAGAAAATTAGAGTGTCAGGCCTCTTTTACTTACGTCGGCATTGTGGATTTTGTATTAAATTACGATGCAATTTCTATGTTTCATCGTCAATAAGAAGGTGCAAGGTATACAGTAAACCTGAAGTGAAGCATCGGTATTTAAAACTGGACTCACAGGAGAGGTACAATTCATAGAAAGTTAGAATATCAGTCCTCTTGTACTTAAGTCGGCATTGAGCCTTTTGTATTAAATTCGGATACAATTTTTGTGTTTCATCGTCAATACGAATGTGCAAGGTATACAGGAAACCTGAAGTGAAGCATCGGAATCTAAAACTGGACTCACAGGAGATGTACAAATCATAGAAAGTGAGAGTGTCAGTCCTCTTGTACTTAAGTCGACATTGTGCCATTTGTATTTAATTCAGATGCAATTTCTGTGTTTCATCGTTAATAAGAAGATCCAAGGGATACAGTATACCTGATGTGAAGCATCGGAATCTAAAACTGGACTCACGGGAGAGGTTCAAATCATAGAAAGTTAGAGTGTCAGGCCTCTTTTACTTACGTCGGCATTGTGGCTTTTGTATTAAATTCGGATGCAATTCCTGTGTATCATAGTCGTTAAGAAGGTCCAAGGGATACACTAAACCTGAAGTGAAGCATCGGAATCTAAAACTGGGTTCACAGGAGAGGTTCAAATCATAGAAAGTTAGAGTGTCACTCCTCTTGTACTTAGGTCGATATTGTGCCTTTTGTATTAAATTCGGATGCAATTTCGGTGTTTCATCGTCAATAAGAAGGTCCAAGGGATACAGTAGAACTTAAGTGAAGCATCGGAATCTCAAACTGGACTCGCAATAGAGGTTCAAATCGTAGAATGTTACAGTGTCAGTCCTCTTTTACTTACGTCGGAATTGTGCCTTTTGTATTAAATTCGGATGCAATTTCTGTGTTTCATCGTCAATAAGAAGGTCGAAGGGATACAGCAAACCTGAAGTGAAGCATCAGAATCTAAAACTGGACTCACAGGGGAGGTTCAAATCATAGAAAGTTATAGGGTCTGTCCTCTTTTACTTAAGTCGGCATTGTGCCTTTTGTATTAAATTCGGATGCAATTTCTGTGTTTCATCGTCAATCAGAAGTTGCAAGGTATACAGTAAACCAGAAGTGAAGCATTGGAATCTAAAACTGGACACACAGGAGGGACTCAAATCATAGAACGTGAGAGTGTCAGTCCTCTTGTACTTAAGTCAGCATTGTGCCATTTGTATTAAATTCTTATGCAATTTCAGTGTTTCATCGTCTATAAGAAGGTCCAAGGGATACAGTAAACCTGAAGTGAAGCATCGGAATCTAAATCTGACCTCACAGGTGAGGTTCAAATCATAGAAAGTTAGAGTGTCACTCCTCTTGTACTTAAGTCGGTATTGTGCCTTTTGTATTAAATTCGGATTCAATTTCGGTGCTTCATCGTCAATAAGAAGTTCCAAGGGATACAGTAAACCTTCAGTGAAGCATCGGAATCTAAAACTGGACTCGCAATAGAGTTTCAAGTCATAGAATGTTAGAGTGTCAGTCCTCTTTTACTTAAGTCGGCATTGTGCCTTTTGTATTAAATTCGGATGCAATTTCTGTGTTTCATCGTCAATAAGAAGGTCGAAGGGATACAGTAAACCTGAAGTGAAGCATCAGAATGTAGAACTGGACTAACAGGAGAGGTTCAAATCATAGAAAGTTAGAGGGTCGGTCCTCTTTTACTTATGTCGGCATTGTGCCTTTTGTATTAAATTCCGATGCAATTTCTGTGTTTCATCGTCAATCAAAAGTTGCAAGGTATACAGTAAACCTGAAGAGAAACATCGGAATCTACAACTGGACTCACAGGAGGGATACAAATCATAGAAAGTGAGAGTAACAGTCCTCTTGTACTTAAGTCGGCATTGTGCCATTTGTATTAAATTCGGATGCAATTTCTGTGTATCATCGTCAATAAGAAGGTGCAAGGTATACAGTAACCCTGAAGTGAAGCATCGGATCCAAAACTGGACTTACAGGAGAGGTTCAAATCATAGAAAGAGAGAGTGTCAGTCCTCGTGTACTTAAGTCGGCATTGTGCCTTTTGTATTAAATTCGGATGCAATTTCTGTGTTTCATCGTCAATAAGAAGGTCCAAGGGATACAGTAAACCTGAAGTGAAGCATCAGAATCTAAAACTGGACTCACAGGAGAGGTTCAAATCATAGAAAGTTAGAGGGTCATTCCTCTTTTACTTAAGTCGGCATTGTGCCTTTTGTATTAAATTCCGATGCAATTTCTGTGTTAAATCGTCAATCAGAAGGTGCAAGTTATATAGAAATTCCGAAGTGAAGCTTCGGAATCTAAAACTGGACTCACAGGAGGGATTCAAATCATAGAAAGTGAGAGTGTCAGTCCTCTTGTACCTTAATCGGCATGGTGCCGTTTGTATTAAATTCGGATGCAATTTCTGTATTTCATCGTCAATAGGAAGGTCCAAGATATACAGTAAACCTGAAGTGAAGCATCGGAATCTAAAACTGGACTCACAGGAGAGGTTCAAATAATAGAATGTTTGAGTGTCACTCCTCTTGTACTTAAGTCGGTATTGTGCCTTTTGTATTAAATTCGGATACAATTTCTGTGTTTCATCGTCAATAAGAAGGTACAAGGTATACAGGAAACCTGAAGTGAAGCATCGGAATCTTAAACTGGACTCACAGGAGAGGTACAAATCATAGAAAGTGAGAGTGTCAGTCCTCTTGTACTTAAGTCGACATTGTGCCATTTGTATTAAATTCGGATGCAATTTCTGTGTTTCATCGTTAATAAGAAGGTCCAAGGGATACAGTATACCTGAGGTGAAGCATCGGAATCTAAAACTGGACTCACAGGAGAGGTTCAAATCATAGAAAGTTAGAGTGTCAGGCCTCTTTTACTTACGTCGGCATTGTGGCTTTTGTATTAAATTACGATGCAATTTCTATGTTTCATCGTCAATAAGAAGGTGCAAGGTATACAGTAAACCTGAAGTGAAGCATCGGTATTTAAAACTGGACTCACAGGAGAGGTACAAATCATAGAAAGTTAGAATATCAGTCCTCCTGTACTTAAGTCGGCATTGAGCCTTTTGTATTAAATTCGGATACAATTTTTGTGTTTCATCGTCAATACGAATGTGCAAGGTATACAGGAAACCTGAAGTGAAGCATCGGAATCTAAAACTGGACTCACAGGAGATGTACAAATCATAGAAAGTGAGAGTGTCAGTCCTCTTGTACTTAAGTCGACATTGTGCCATTTGTATTTAATTCAGATGCAATTTCTGTGTTTCATCGTTAATAAGATGATCCAAGGGATACAGTATACCTGATGTGAAGCATCGGAATCTAAAACTGGACTCACGGGAGAGGTTCAAATCATAGAAAGTTAGAGTGTCAGGCCTCTTTTACTTACGTCGGCATTGTGGCTTTTGTATTAAATTCGGATGCAATTCCTGTGTATCATAGTCGTTAAGAAGGTCCAAGGGATACACTAAACCTGAAGTGAAGCATCGGAATCTAAAACTGGGTTCACAGGAGAGGTTCAAATCATAGAAAGTTAGAGTGTCACTCCTCTTGTACTTAGGTCGATATTGTGCCTTTTGTATTAAATTCGGATGCAATTTCGGTGTTTCATCGTCAATAAGAAGGTCCAAGGGATACAGTAGAACTTAAGTGAAGCATCGGAATCTCAAACTGGACTCGCAATAGAGGTTCAAATCGTAGAATGTTACAGTGTCAGTCCTCTTTTACTTACGTCGGAATTGTGCCTTTTGTATTAAATTCGGATGCAATTTCTGTGTTTCATCGTCAATAAGAAGGTCGAAGGGATACAGCAAACCTGAAGTGAAGCATCAGAATTTAAAACTGGACTCACAGGGGAGGTTCAAATCATAGAAAGTTATAGGGTCTGTCCTCTTTTACTTAAGTCGGCATTGTGCCTTTTGTATTAAATTCGGATGCAATTTCTGTGTTTCATCGTCAATCAGAAGTTGCAAGGTATACAGTAAACCAGAAGTGAAGCATTGGAATCTAAAACTGGACTCACAGGAGGGACTCAAATCATAGAACGTGAGAGTGTCAGTCCTCTTGTACTTAAGTCAGCATTGTGCCATTTGTATTAAATTCTTATGCAATTTCAGTGTTTCATCGTCTATAAGAAGGTCCAAGGGATACAGTAAACCTGAAGTGAAGCATCGGAATCTAAATCTGACCTCACAGGTGAGGTTCAAATCATAGAAAGTTAGAGTGTCACTCCTCTTGTACTTAAGTCGGTATTGTGCCTTTTGTATTAAATTCGGATTCAATTTCGGTGCTTCATCGTCAATAAGAAGTTCCAAGGGATACAGTAAACCTTCAGTGAAGCATCGGAATCTAAAACTGGACTCGCAATAGAGTTTCAAGTCATAGAATGTTAGAGTGTCAGTCCTCTTTTACTTAAGTCGGCATTGTGCCTTTTGTATTAAATTCGGATGCAATTTCTGTGTTTCATCGTCAATAAGAAGGTCGAAGGGATACAGTAAACCTGAAGTGAAGCATCAGAATGTAGAACTGGACTAACAGGAGAGGTTCAAATCATAGAAAGTTAGAGGGTCGGTCCTCTTTTACTTATGTCGGCATTGTGCCTTTTGTATTAAATTCCGATGCAATTTCTGTGTTTCATCGTCAATCAAAAGTTGCAAGGTATACAGTAAACCTGAAGAGAAACATCGGAATCTACAACTGGACTCACAGGAGGGATACAAATCATAGAAAGTGAGAGTAACAGTCCTCTTGTACTTAAGTCGGCATTGTGCCATTTGTATTAAATTCGGATGCAATTTCTGTGTATCATCGTCAATAAGAAGGTGCAAGGTATACAGTAACCCTGAAGTGAAGCATCGGATCCAAAACTGGACTTACAGGAGAGGTTCAAATCATAGAAAGAGAGAGTGTCAGTCCTCGTGTACTTAAGTCGGCATTGTGCCTTTTGTATTAAATTCGGATGCAATTTCTGTGTTAAATCGTCAATCAGAAGGTGCAAGTTATATAGAAATTCCGAAGTGAAGCTTCGGAATCTAAAACTGGACTCACAGGAGGGATTCAAATCATAGAAAGTGAGAGTGTCAGTCCTCTTGTACCTTAGTCGGCATGGTGCCATTTGTATTAAATTCGGATGCAATTTCTGTATTTCATCGTCAATAGGAAGGTCCAAGATATACAGTAAACCTGAAGTGAAGCATCGGAATCTAAAACTGGACTCACAGGAGAGGTTCAAATAATAGAATGTTTGAGTGTCACTCCTCTTGTACTTAAGTCGGTATTGTGCCTTTTGTATTAAATTCGGATACAATTTCTGTGTTTCATCGTCAATAAGAAGGTACAAGGTATACAGGAAACCTGAAGTGAAGCATCGGAATCTTAAACTGGACTCACAGGAGAGGTACAAATCATAGAAAGTGAGAGTGTCAGTCCTCTTGTACTTAAGTCGACATTGTGCCATTTGTATTAAATTCGGATGCAATTTCTGTGTTTCATCGTTAATAAGAAGGTCCAAGGGATACAGTATACCTGAGGTGAAGCATCGGAATCTAAAACTGGACTCACAGGAGAGGTTCAAATCATAGAAAGTTAGAGTGTCAGGCCTCTTTTACTTACGTCGGCATTGTGGCTTTTGTATTAAATTACGATGCAATTTCTATGTTTCATCGTCAATAAGAAGGTGCAAGGTATACAGTAAACCTGAAGTGAAGCATCGGTATTTAAAACTGGACTCACAGGAGAGGTACAAATCATAGAAAGTTAGAATATCAGTCCTCCTGTACTTAAGTCGGCATTGAGCCTTTTGTATTAAATTCGGATACAATTTTTGTGTTTCATCGTCAATACGAATGTGCAAGGTATACAGGAAACCTGAAGTGAAGCATCGGAATTTAAAACTGGACTCAAAGGAGATGTACAAATCATAGAAAGTGAGTGTCAGTCCTCTTGTACTTAAGTAGACATTGTGCCATTAGTATTTAATTCAGATGCAATTTCTGTGTTTCATCGTTAATAAGAAGGTCCAAGGGATACAGTATACCTGATGTGAAGCATCGGAATCTAAAACTGGACTCACAGGAGAGGTTCAAATCATAGAAAGTTTAGTGTCAGGCCTCTTTTACTTACGTCGGCATTGTGGCTTTTGTATTAAATTCCGATGCAATTTCTATGTTTCATCGTCAATAAGAAGGTGCAAGGTATACAGTAAACCTGAAGTGAAGCATCGGTATTTAAAACTGGACTCACAGGAGAGGGTCAAATCATAGAAAGTTAGAGTGTCAGTCCTCATGTACTTAAGTCAGCATTGTGCCATTTGTATTAAATTCGGATGCAATTCCTGTGTATCATAGTCGTTAAGAAGGTCCAAGGGATACACTAAACCTGAAGTGAAGCATCGCAATCTAAAACTGGGTTCACAGGAGAGGTTCAAACCATAGAAAGTTAGAGTGTCACTCCTCTTGTACTTAAGTCGGTATTGTGCCTTTTGTATTAAATTCGGATGCAATTTCGGTGTTTCATCGTCAATAAGAAGGTCCAAGGGATACAGTAAAACTTAAGTGAAGCATCGGAATCTCAAACTGGACTCGCAATAGAGGTTCAAATCATAGAATGTTACAGTGTCAGTCCTCTTTTACTTACGTCGGAATTGTGCCTTTTGTATTAAATTCGGATGCAATTTCTGTGTTTCATCGTCAATAAGAAGGTCGAAGGGATACAGCAAACCTGAAGTGAAGCATCAAAATCTAAAACTGGACTCACAGGGGAGGTTCAAATCATAGAAAGTTAGAGGGTCTGTCCTCTTTTACTTAAGTCGGCATTGTGCCTTTTGTATTAAATTCCGATGCAATTTCTGTGTTTCATCGTCAATCAGAAGTTGCAAAGTATACAGTAAACCCGAAGTGAAGCATTGGAATCTAAAACTGGACTCACAGGAGGGACTCAAATCATAGAACGTGAGAGTGTCAGTCCTCTTGTACTTAAGTCAGCATTGTGCCATTTGTATTAAATTCGGATGCAATTTCAGTGTTTCATCGTCTATAAGAAGGTCCAAGGGATACAGTAAACCTGAAGTGAAGCATCGGAATCTAAATCTGACCTCACAGGAGAGGTTCAATTCATAGAAAGTTTGAGTGTCACTCCTCTTGTACTTAAGTCGGTATTGTGCCTTTTGTATTAAATTCGGATTCAATTTCGGTGCTTCATCGTCAATAAGAAGTTCCAAGGGATACAGTAAACCTTCAGTGAAGCGTCGGAATCTAAAACTGGACTCGCAATAGAGTTTCAAATCATAGAATGTTAGAGTGTCAGTCCTTTTTTACTTAAGTCGGCATTGTGCCTTTTGTATTAAATTCGGATGCAATTTCTGTGTTTCATCGTCAATAAGAAGGTCGAAGGGATACAGTAAACCTGAAGTGAAGCATCAGAATGTAGAACTGGACTCACAGGAGAGGTTCAAATCATAGAAAGTTAGAGGGTCGGTCCTCTTTTACTTATGTCGGCATTGTGCCTTTTGTATTAAATTCCGATGCAATTTCTGTGTTTCATCGTCAATCAGAAGTTGCAAGGTATACAGTAAACCTGAAGAGAACCATCGGAATCTACAACTGGACTCACAGGAGGGATTCAAATCATAGAAAGTGAGAGTAACAGTCCTCTTGTACTTAGGTCGGCATTGTGCCATTTGTATTAATTTCGGATGCAATTTCTGTGTATCATCGTCAATAAGAAGGTGCAAGGTATACAGTAACCCTGAAGTGAAGCATCGGAATCCAAAACTGGACTTACAGGAGAGGTTCAAATCATAGAAAGTGAGAGTGTCAGTCCTCGTGTACTTAAGTCGGCATTGTGCCTTTTGTATTAAATTCGGATGCAATTTCTGTGTTTCATCGTCAATAAGAAGGTCCAAGGGATACAGTAAACCTGAAGTGAAGCATCAGAATCTAAAACTGGACTTACAGGAGAGGTTCAAATCATAGAAAGTTAGAGGGTCAGTCCTCTTTTACTTAAGTCGGCATTGTGCCTTTTGTATTAAATTCCGATGCAATTTCTGTGTTACATCGTCAATCAGAAGGTGCAAGTTATACAGAAAATCCGAAGTGAAGCTTCGGAATCTAAAACTGGACTCACAGGAGGGATTCAAATAATAGAAAGTGAGAGTGTCAGTCCTCTTGTACTTAAGTCGGCATGGTGCCATTTGTATTAAATTCGGATGCAATTTCTGTATTTCAACGTCAATAAGAAGGTCCAAGATATACCGTAAACCTGAAGTGAAGCATCGGAATCTAAAACTGGACTCACAGGAGAGGTTCAAATAATAGAATGTTTGAGTGTCTCTCCACTTGTACTTAAGTAGGTATTGTGCCTTTTGTATTAAATTCGGATACAATTTCTGTGTTTCATCGTCAATAAGAAGGTGCAAGGTATACAGGAAACCTCAAGTGAAGCATCGGAATCTTAAACTGGACTTACAGGAGAGGTACAAATCATAGAAAGTGAGAGCGTCAGTCCTCTTGTACTTAAGTCGACATTGTGCCATTTGTATTAAATTCGGATGCAATTTCTGTGTTTCATCGTTAATAAGAAGGTCCAAGGGATACAGTATACCTGAGGTGGAGCATGGGAATCTAAAACTGGACTCACAGGAGAGGTTCAAATCATAGAAAGTTAGAGTGTCAGGCCTCTTTTACTTACGTCGGCATTGTGGCTTTTGTATTAAATTACGATGCAATTTCTATGTTTCATCGTCAATAAGAAGGTGCAAGGTATACAGTAAACCTGAAGTGAAGCATCGGTATTTAAAACTGGACTCACAGGAGAGGTACAAATCATAGAAAGTTGGAATATCAGTCCTCTTGTACTTAAGTCGGCATGGAGCCTTTTGTATTAAATTCGGATACAATTTTTGTGTTTCATCGTCAATAAGAAGGTGCAAGGTATACAGGAAACCTGAAGTGAAGCATCGGAATCTAAAACTGGACTCACAGGAGATGTACAAATCATAGAAAGTGAGAGTGTCAGTCCTCTTGTACTTAAGTCGACATTGTGCCATTTGTATTTAATTCGGATGCAATTTCTGTGTTTCATCGTTAATACGAAGGTCCAAGGGATACAGTATACCTGAAGTGAAGCATCGGAATCTAAAACTGGACTCACAGGAGAGGTTCAAATCATAGAAAGTGAGAGTGTCAGTCCTCTTGTACTTAAGTCGACATTGTGCCATTTGTATTTAATTCAGATGCAATTTCTGTGTTTCATCGTTAATAAGAAGGTCCAAGGGATACAGTATACCTGATGTGAAGGATCGGAATCTAAAACTGGACTCACAGGAGAGGTTCAAATCATAGAAAGTTAGAATGTCATTCCTCTTGTACTTAAGTCGGCATTGTGCCATTTGTATTAAATTCGGATGCAATTTCTGTGTTTTATCGTCTATACGAAGGTCCAAGGGTTACAGTAAACCTGAAGTGAAGCATCGGAATCTAAATCTGACCTCATAGGAGAGGTTCAAATCAGAGAAAGTTAGAGTATCAGTCCTCTTGTACTTAAGTCGGCATTGTGCCTTTTGAATTTAATTTCGATGCAAGCTCTGTGGTTCATCGTCAATAAGAAGTCCAAGGGATACAGTAAACCTGAAGTGAAGCATCGGAATCTAAAACTGGACTCACAGGAGAGGTTCAAATCATAGAAAGTGAGAGTGTCAGGCTTCTTGTACTTAAGTCGCCATTGTGATTTTTGTATTAAATTCGGATGCAATATCTGTGTTTCATCGTCAATAACAAGGTCCAAGGCATACAGTAAACCTGAAGTGAAGCATCGGAATCTAAACCTGGACTCACAGGAGAGGTTCAAATCATAGAAAGTTAGAGTGTCAGTCCTCTTGTACTTAAGTCGGCATTGTACCTTTTGAATTAAATTCGGATGCAAACTCTGTGTTTCGTCGTCAATTAGAATGTCCAAGGGATACAGTAAACCTGAAGTGAAGCATCGGAATCTAAAACTGAACTCACAGGAGACGTTCAAATCATAGAAAGTGAGAGTGTCAGTCCTCTTGTACTTAGGTCGGCATTGTGCTTTTTGAATTTAATTCCGATGTAATTTCTGTGTTTCATCGTCAATAAGAAGGTGCAAGGTATACAGTAAACCTGAAGTGAAGCATCGGAATCTAAAACTGGACTCACAGAAGAGGTTCAAATCATAGAAAGTAAGAGTGTTAGTCCTCTTCTACTTAGGTCGGCATTGTGCCTTTTAAATTTAATTCCGATGCAAAGTCTGTGTTTCATCGCCAATAAGAACGTCCAAGGTATACAGTAACCCTGAAGTGAAGCATCGGAATCCAAAACTGGACTTACAGGAGAGGTTCAAATCATAGAAAGAGAGAGTGTCAGTCCTCGTGTACTTAAGTCGGCATTGTGCCTTTTGTATTAAATTCGGATGCAATTTCTGTGTTTCATCGTCAATAAGAAGGTCCAAGGGATACAGTAAACCTGAAGTGAAGCATCAGAATCTAAAACTGGACTCACAGGAGAGGTTCAAATCATAGAAAGTTAGAGGGTCAGTCCTCTTTTACTTAAGTCGGCATTGTGCCTTTTGTATTAAATTCCGATGCAATTTCTGTGTTAAATCGTCAATCAGAAGGTGCAAGTTATACAGAAAATCCGAAGTGAAGCTTCGGAATCTAAAACTGGACTCACAGGAGGGATTCAAATCATAGAAAGTGAGAGTGTCAGTCCTCTTGTACTTAAGTCGGCATGGTGCCATTTGTATTAAATTCGGATGCAATTTCTGTATTTCATCGTCAATAGGAAGGTCCAAGATATACAGTAAACCTGAAGTGAAGCATCGGAATCTAAAACTGGACTCACAGGAGAGGTTCAAATAATAGAATGTTTGAGTGTCACTCCTCTTGTACTTAAGACGTATTGTGCCTTTTGTATTAAATTCGGATACAATTTCTGTGTTTCATCGTTAATAAGAAGATCCAAGGGATACAGTATACCTGATGTGAAGCATCGGAATCTAAAACTGGACTCACGGGAGAGGTTCAAATCATAGAAAGTTAGAGTGTCAGGCCTCTTTTACTTACGTCGGCATTGTGGCTTTTGTATTAAATTCGGATGCAATTCCTGTGTATCATAGTCGTTAAGAAGGTCCAAGGGATACACTAAACCTGAAGTGAAGCATCGGAATCTAAAACTGGGTTCACAGGAGAGGTTCAAATCATAGAAAGTTAGAGTGTCACTCCTCTTGTACTTAGGTCGATATTGTGCCTTTTGTATTAAATTCGGATGCAATTTCGGTGTTTCATCGTCAATAAGAAGGTCCAAGGGATACAGTAGAACTTAAGTGAAGCATCGGAATCTCAAACTGGACTCGCAATAGAGGTTCAAATCGTAGAATGTTACAGTGTCAGTCCTCTTTTACTTACGTCGGAATTGTGCCTTTTGTATTAAATTCGGATGCAATTTCTGTGTTTCATCGTCAATAAGAAGGTCGAAGGGATACAGCAAACCTGAAGTGAAGCATCAGAATCTAAAACTGGACTCACAGGGGAGGTTCAAATCATAGAAAGTTAGAGGGTCTGTCCTCTTTTACTTAAGTCGGCATTGTGCCTTTTGTATTAAATTCGGATGCAATTTCTGTGTTTCATCGTCAATCAGAAGTTGCAAGGTATACAGTAAACCAGAAGTGAAGCATTGGAATCTAAAACTGGACTCACAGGAGGGACTCAAATCATAGAACGTGAGAGTGTCAGTCCTCTTGTACTTAAGTCAGCATTGTGCCATTTGTATTAAATTCTTATGCAATTTCAGTGTTTCATCGTCTATAAGAAGGTCCAAGGGATACAGTAAACCTGAAGTGAAGCATCGGAATCTAAATCTGACCTCACAGGAGAGGTTCAAATCATAGAAAGTGAGAGTGTCACTCCTCTTGTACTTAAGTCGGTATTGTGCCTTTTGTATTAAATTCGGATTCAATTTCGGTGCTTCATCGTCAATAAGAAGTTCCAAGGGATACAGTAAACCTTCAGTGAAGCATCGGAATCTAAAACTGGACTCGCAATAGAGTTTCAAGTCATAGAATGTTAGAGTGTCAGTCCTCTTTTACTTAAGTCGGCATTGTGCCTTTTGTATTAAATTCGGATGCAATTTCTGTGTTTCATCGTCAATAAGAAGGTCGAAGGGATACAGTAAACCTGAAGTGAAGCATCAGAATGTAGAACTGGACTAACAGGAGAGGTTCAAATCATAGAAAGTTAGAGGGTCGGTCCTCTTTTACTTATGTCGGCATTGTGCCTTTTGTATTAAATTCCGATGCAATTTCTGTGTTTCATCGTCAATCAAAAGTTGCAAGGTATACAGTAAACCTGAAGAGAAACATCGGAATCTACAACTGGACTCACAGGAGGGATACAAATCATAGAAAGTGAGAGTAACAGTCCTCTTGTACTTAAGTCGGCATTGTGCCATTTGTATTAAATTCGGATGCAATTTCTGTGTATCATCGTCAATAAGAAGGTGCAAGGTATACAGTAACCCTGAAGTGAAGCATCGGATCCAAAACTGGACTTACAGGAGAGGTTCAAATCATAGAAAGAGAGAGTGTCAGTCCTCGTGTACTTAAGTCGGCATTGTGCCTTTTGTATTAAATTCGGATGCAATTTCTGTGTTTCATCGTCAATAAGAAGGTCCAAGGGATACAGTAAACCTGAAGTGAAGCATCAGAATCTAAAACTGGACTCACAGGAGAGGTTCAAATCATAGAAACTTAGAGGGTCATTCCTCTTTTACTTAAGTCGGCATTGTGCCTTTTGTATTAAATTCCGATGCAATTTCTGTGTTAAATCGTCAATCAGAAGGTGCAAGTTATACAGAAAATCCGAAGTGAAGCTTCGGAATCTAAAACTGGACTCACAGGAGGGATTCAAATCATAGAAAGTGAGAGTGTCAGTCCTCTTGTACCTTAGTCGGCATGGTGCCATTTGTATTAAATTCGGATGCAATTTCTGTATTTCATCGTCAATAGGAAGGTCCAAGATATACAGTAAACCTGAAGTGAAGCATCGGAATCTAAAACTGGACTCACAGGAGAGGTTCAAATAATAGAATGTTTGAGTGTCACTCCTCTTGTACTTAAGTCGGTATTGTGCCTTTTGTATTAAATTCGGATACAATTTCTGTGTTTCATCGTCAATAAGAAGGTACAAGGTATACAGGAAACCTGAAGTGAAGCATCGGAATCTTAAACTGGACTCACAGGAGAGGTACAAATCATAGAAAGTGAGAGTGTCAGTCCTCTTGTACTTAAGTCGACATTGTGCCATTTGTATTAAATTCGGATGCAATTTCTGTGTTTCATCGTTAATAAGAAGGTCCAAGGGATACAGTATACCTGAGGTGAAGCATCGGAATCTAAAACTGGACTCACAGGAGAGGTTCAAATCATAGAAAGTTAGAGTGTCAGGCCTCTTTTACTTACGTCGGCATTGTGGCTTTTGTATTAAATTACGATGCAATTTCTATGTTTCATCGTCAATAAGAAGGTGCAAGGTATACAGTAAACCTGAAGTGAAGCATCGGTATTTAAAACTGGACTCACAGGAGAGGTACAAATCATAGAAAGTTAGAATATCAGTCCTCCTGTACTTAAGTCGGCATTGAGCCTTTTGTATTAAATTCGGATACAATTTTTGTGTTTCATCGTCAATACGAATGTGCAAGGTATACAGGAAACCTGAAGTGAAGCATCGGAATTTAAAACTGGACTCAAAGGAGATGTACAAATCATAGAAAGTGAGTGTCAGTCCTCTTGTACTTAAGTAGACATTGTGCCATTAGTATTTAATTCAGATGCAATTTCTGTGTTTCATCGTTAATAAGAAGGTCCAAGGGATACAGTATACCTGATGTGAAGCATCAGAATCTAAAACTGGACTCACAGGAGAGGTTCAAATCATAGAAAGTTAGAGTGTCAGGCCTCTTTTACTTACGTCGGCATTGTGGCTTTTGTATTAAATTCCGATGCAATTTCTATGTTTCATCGTCAATAAGAAGGTGCAAGGTATACAGTAAACCTGAAGTGAAGCATCGGTATTTAAAACTGGACTCACAGGAGAGGGTCAAATCATAGAAAGTTAGAGTGTCAGTCCTCATGTACTTAAGTCAGCATTGTGCCATTTGTATTAAATTCGGATGCAATTCCTGTGTATCATAGTCGTTAAGAAGGTCCAAGGGATACACTAAACCTGAAGTGAAGCATCGCAATCTAAAACTGGGTTCACAGGAGAGGTTCAAACCATAGAAAGTTAGAGTGTCACTCCTCTTGTACTTAAGTCGGTATTGTGCCTTTTGTATTAAATTCGGATGCAATTTCGGTGTTTCATCGTCAATAAGAAGGTCCAAGGGATACAGTAAAACTTAAGTGAAGCATCGGAATCTCAAACTGGACTCGCAATAGAGGTTCAAATCATAGAATGTTACAGTGTCAGTCCTCTTTTACTTACGTCGGAATTGTGCCTTTTGTATTAAATTCGGATGCAATTTCTGTGTTTCATCGTCAATAAGAAGGTCAAAGGGATACAGCAAACCTGAAGTGAAGCATCAAAATCTAAAACTGGACTCACAGGGGAGGTTCAAATCATAGAAAGTTAGAGGGTCTGTCCTCTTTTACTTAAGTCGGCATTGTGCCTTTTGTATTAAATTCCGATGCAATTTCTGTGTTTCATCGTCAATCAGAAGTTGCAAGGTATACAGTAAACCCGAAGTGAAGCATTGGAATCTAAAACTGGACTCACAGGAGGGACTCAAATCATAGAACGTGAGAGTGTCAGTCCTCTTGTACTTAAGTCAGCATTGTGCCATTTGTATTAAATTCGGATGCAATTTCAGTGCTTCATCGTCTATAAGAAGGTCCAAGGGATACAGTAAACCTGAAGTGAAGCATCGGAATCTAAATCTGACCTCACAGGAGAGGTTCAAATCATAGAAAGTTTGAGTGTCACTCCTCTTGTACTTAAGTCGGTATTGTGCCTTTTGTATTAAATTCGGATTCAATTTCGGTGCTTCATCGTCAATAAGAAGTTCCAAGGGATACAGTAAACCTTCAGTGAAGCGTCGGAATCTAAAACTGGACTCGCAATAGAGTTTCAAATCATAGAATGTTAGAGTGTCAGTCCTCTATTACTTAAGTCGGCATTGTGCCTTTTGTATTAAATTCGGATGTAATTTCTGTGTTTCATCGTCAATAAGAAGGTCGAAGGGATACAGTAAACCTGAAGTGAAGCATCAGAATGTAGAACTGGACTCACAGGAGAGGTTCAAATCATAGAAAGTTAGAGGGTCGGTCCTCTTTTACTTATGTCGGCATTGTGCCTTTTGTATTAAATTCCGATGCAATTTCTGTGTTTCATCGTCAATCAGAAGTTGCAAGGTATACAGTAAACCTGAAGAGAACCATCGGAATCTACAACTGGACTCACAGGAGGGATTCAAATCATAGAAAGTGAGAGTAACAGTCCTCTTGTACTTAGGTCGGCATTGTGCCATTTGTATTAATTTCGGATGCAATTTCTGTGTATCATCGTCAATAAGAAGGTGCAAGGTATACAGTAACCCTGAAGTGAAGCATCGGAATCCAAAACTGGACTTACAGGAGAGGTTCAAATCATAGAAAGTGAGAGTGTCAGTCCTCGTGTACTTAAGTCGGCATTGTGCCTTTTGTATTAAATTCGGATGCAATTTCTGTGTTTCATCGTCAATAAGAAGGTCCAAGGGATACAGTAAACCTGAAGTGAAGCATCAGAATCTAAAACTGGACTTACAGGAGAGGTTCAAATCATAGAAAGTTAGAGGGTCAGTCCTCTTTTACTTAAGTCGGCATTGTGCCTTTTGTATTAAATTCCGATGCAATTTCTGTGTTACATCGTCAATCAGAAGGTGCAAGTTATACAGAAAATCCGAAGTGAAGCTTCGGAATCTAAAACTGGACTCACAGGAGGGATTCAAATAATAGAAAGTGAGAGTGTCAGTCCTCTTGTACTTAAGTCGGCATGGTGCCATTTGTATTAAATTCGGATGCAATTTCTGTATTTCATCGTCAATAAGAAGGTCCAAGATATACCGTAAACCTGAAGTGAAGCATCGGAATCTAAAACTGGACTCACAGGAGAGGTTCAAATAATAGAATGTTTGAGTGTCTCTCCTCTTGTACTTAAGTAGGTATTGTGCCTTTTGTATTAAATTCGGATACAATTTCTGTGTTTCATCGTCAATAAGAAGGTGCAAGGTATACAGGAAACCTCAAGTGAAGCATCGGAATCTTAAACTGGACTTACAGGAGAGGTACAAATCATAGAAAGTGAGAGCGTCAGTCCTCTTGTACTTAAGTCGACATTGTGCCATTTGTATTAAATTCGGATGCAATTTCTGTGTTTCATCGTTAATAAGAAGGTCCAAGGGATACAGTATACCTGAGGTGGAGCATCGGAATCTAAAACTGGACTCACAGGAGAGGTTCAAATCATAGAAAGTTAGAGTGTCAGGCCTCTTTTACTTACGTCGGCATTGTGGCTTTTGTATTAAATTACGATGCAATTTCTATGTTTCATCGTCAATAAGAAGGTGCAAGGTATACAGTAAACCTGAAGTGAAGCATCGGTATTTAAAACTGGACTCACAGGAGAGGTACAAATCATAGAAAGTTGGAATATCAGTCCTCTTGTACTTAAGTCGGCGTGGAGCCTTTTGTATTAAATTCGGATACAATTTTTGTGTTTCATCGTCAATAAGAAGGTGCAAGGTATACAGGAAACCTGAAGTGAAGCATCGGAATCTAAAACTGGACTCACAGGAGATGTACAAATCATAGAAAGTGAGAGTGTCAGTCCTCTTGTACTTAAGGCGACATTGTGCCATTTGTATTTAATTCGGATGCAATTTCTGTGTCTCATCGTTAATACGAAGGTCCAAGGGATACAGTATACCTGAAGTGAAGCATCGGAATCTAAAACTGGACTCACAGGAGAGGTTCAAATCATAGAAAGTGAGAGTGTCAGTCCTCTTGTACTTAAGTCGACATTGTGCCATTTGTATTTAATTCAGATGCAATTTCTGTGTTTCATCGTTAATAAGAAGGTCCAAGGGATACAGTATACCTGATGTGAAGGATCGGAATCTAAAACTGGACTCACAGGAGAGGTTCAAATCATAGAAAGTTAGAGTGTCAGGCCTCTTTTACTTACGTCGGCATTGTGGCTTTTGTATTAAATTCAGATGCAATTTCTACGTTTCATCGTCAATAAGAAGGTGCAAGGTATACAGTAAACCTGAAGTGAAGCATCGGTATTTAAAACTGGACTCACAGGAGTGGGTCAAATCATAGAAAGTTAGAGTGTCAGTCCTCTTGTACTTAAGTCAGCATTGTGCCTTTTGTATTAAATTCGGATGCAATTCCTGTGTATCATAGTCGTTAAGAAGGTCCAAGGGATACACTAAACCTGAAGTGAAGCATCGGAATCTAAAACTGGGTTCACAGGAGAGGTTCAAATCGTAGAAAGTTAGAGTGTCACTCCTCTTGTACTTAAGTCGGTATTGTGCCTTTTGTATTAAATTCGGATGCAATTTCGGTGTTTCATCGTCAATAAGAAGGTCCAAGGGATACAGTAAAACTTAAGTGAAGCATCGGAATCTCAAACTGGACTCGCAATAGAGGTTCAAATCATAGAATGTTACAGTGTCAGTCCTCTTTTACTTACGTCGGAATTGTGCCTTTTGTATTAAATTCGGATGCAATTTCTGTGTTTCATCGTCAATAAGAAGGTCGAAGGGATACAGCAAACCTGAAGTGAAGCTTCAGAATCTAAAACTGGACTCACAGGGGAGGTTCAAATCATAGAAAGTTAGAGGGTCTGTCCTCTTTTACTTAAGTCGGCATTGTGCCCTTTGTAATAAATTCCGATGCAATTTCTGTGTTTTATCGTCAATCAGAAGTTGCAAGGTATACAGTAAACCCGAAGTGAAGCATTGGAATCTAAAACTGGACTCACAGGAGGGACTCAAATCATAGAACGTGAGAGTGTCAGTCCTCTTGTACTTAAGTCAGCATTGTGCCATTTGTATTAAATTCGGATGCAACTTCAGTGTTTCATCGTCTATAAGAAAGTCCAAGGGATACAGTAAACCTGAAGTAAAGCATCGGAATCTAAATCTGACCTCACAGGAGAGGTTCAAATCATAGAAAGTTAGAGTGTCAGTCCTCTTTTACTTAAGTCGGCATTGTGCCTTTTGTATTAAATTCGGACGCAATTTCTGTGTTTCATCGTCAATAAGAAGGTCGAAGGGATACAGTAAACCTGAAGTGAAGCATCAGAATGTAGAACTGGACTCACAGGAGAGGTTCAAATCATAGAAAGTTAGAGGGTCGGTCCTCTTTTACTTAAGTCGGCATTGTGCCTTTTGTATTAAATTCCGATGCAATTTCTGTGTTTCATCGTCAATCAGAAGGTGCAAGTTATACAGAAAATCCGAAGTGAAGCTTCGGAATCTAAAACTGGACTCACAGGAGGGATTCAAATAATAGAAAGTGAGAGTGTCAGTCCTCTTGTACTTAAGTCGGCATGGTGCCATTTGTATTGAATTCGGATGCAATTTCTGTATTTCATCGTCAATAAGAAGGTCCAAGATATACAGTAAACCTGAAGTGAAGCATCGGAATCTAAAACTGGACTCACAGGAGAGGTTCAAAACATAGAAATTTAGAGTGTCACTCCTCTTGTACTTAAGTTGGTATTGTGCCTTTTGTATTAAAGTCGGATGCAATTTCTGTGTTTCATCGTCAATAAGAAGGTCCAAGGGACACAGTAAACCTGAAGTGAAGCATCGGAATCTAAATCTGACCTCACAGGAGAGGTTCAAATCATTAAAAGTAAAAGTCGGCATTGAGCCTTTTGTATTAAATTCGGATACAATTTCTGTGTTTCATCGTCAATAAGAAGGTTCAAGGTATACAGGAAACCTGAAGTGAAGCATCGGAATCTAGAACTGGACTCACAGGAGAGGTACAAATCATAGAAAGTGAGAGTGTCAGTCCTCTTGTATTTAAGTCGACATTGTGCCATTTGTATTAAATTCAGATGCAATTTCTGTGTTTCATCGTTAATAAGAAGGTCCAAGGGATACAGTATACCTGAAGTGAAGCATCGGAATCTAAAACTGGACTCACAGGAGAGGTTCAAATCATAGAAAGTTAGAGTGTCAGGCCTCTTTTACTTACGTCGGCATTGTGGCTTTTCTATTAAATTCCGATGCAATTTCTATGTTTCATCGTCAATAAGAAGGTGCAAGGTATACAGTAAACCTGAAGTGAAGCATCGGTATTTAAAACTGGACTCACAGGAGAGGTTCAAAGCATAGAAAGTTAATGTGTCAGTCCTCTTGTACTTAAGTCGGCATTGTGCCATTTGTATTAAATTCGGATGCAATTCCTGTGTTTCATAGTCGTAAAGAAGGTCCAAGGGATACACTAATCCTGAAGTGAAACATCGGAATCTAAAACTGGACTCACAGGAGAGGTTCAAATCATAGAATGTTAGAGTGTCACTCCTCTTGTACTTAAGTCGGTATTGTGCCTTTTGTATTAAATTCGGATGCAATTTCTGTGTTTCATCGTCAATAAGAAGGTCCAAGGGACACAGTAAACCTGAAGTGAAGCATCGGAATCTAAACCTGGACTCACAGGAGAGGTTCAAATCATAGAAAGTGAGAGTGTCAGTCCTCTTGTACTTACGTCGGAATTGTGCCTTTTGTATTAAATTCGGGTGCAAACTCTGTGTTTCATCGTCAATAAGAAGTTCCAAGGGATACAGTAAACCTGAAGTGAAGCATCGGAATCTAAAACTGGACTAACAGGAGAGGTTCAAATCATAGAAAGTTAGAGTGTCACTCCTCTTGTACTTAAGTCGGTATTGTGCCATTTGTATTAAATTCGGATGCAATTTCTGTGTTTCATCGACCATAAGATAGTCCAAGGGATACAGTAAACCAGAAGTGAAGCATCGGAATCTAAAACTGGACTCTCAGGAGAGGTTCAAATCATTAAAAGTAAGAATGTCAGTCCTCTTGTACCTAAGTCGGCATTGAGCCTTTTGTATTAAATTCGGATGCAATTCCTGTGTTTCATAGTCGTTAAGAAGGTCCAAGGGATACACTAATCCTGAAGTGAAACATCGGAATCTAAAACTGGACTCACAGGAGAGGTTCAAATCATAAAAAGTTAGAGTGTCACTCCTCTTGTACTTAAGTCGGTATTGTACCTTTTGTATTAAATTCGGATGCAATTTCTGTGTTTCATCGTCAATAAGAAGGTCCAAGGGACACAATAAACCTGAAGTGAAGCATCGGAATCTAAACCTTGACTCACAGGAGAGGTTCAAATCATAGAAAATTAGAGTGTCTGTCCTCTTGTACTTACGTCGGAATTCTGCCTTTTGTATTAAATTCGGATGCAAACTCTGTGCTTCATCGTCAATAAGAAGTTCCAAGGGATACAGTAAACCTTCAGTGAAGCATCGGAATCTAAAACTGGACTCGCAATAGAGTTTCAAATCATTGAATGTTAGAGTGTCAGTCCTCGTTTACTTAAGTCGGCATTGTGCCTTTTGTATTAAATTCGGATGCAATTTCTGTGTTTCATCGTCAATAAGAAGGTCGAAGGGATACAGTAAACCTGAAGTGAAGCATCAGAATGTAGAACTGGACTCACAGGAGAGGTTCAAATCGTAGAAAGTTAGAGGGTCGGTCCTCTTTTACTTATGTCGGCATTGTGCCTTTTGTATTAAATTCCGATGCAATTTCTGTGTTTCATCGTCAATCAGAAGTTGCAAGGTATACAGTAAACCTGAAGAGAACCATCGGAATCTACAACTGGACTCAAAGGAGGGATTCAAATCATAGAAAGTGAGAGTAACAGTCCTCTTGTACTTAAGTCGGCATTGTGCCATTTGTATTAAATTCGGATGCAATTTCTGTGTATCATCGTCAATAAGAAGGTGCAAGGTATACAGTAACCCTGAAGTGAAGCATCGGAATCCAAAACTGGACTTACAGGAGAGGTTCAAATCATAGAAAGTGAGAGTGTCAGTCTTCGTGTACTTAAGTCGGCATTGTGCCTTTTGTATTAAATTCGGATGCAATTTCTGTGTTTCATCGTCAATAAGAAGGTCCAAGGGATACAGTAAACCTGAAGTGAAGCATCAGAATCTAAAACTGGACTCACAGGAGAGGTTCAAATCATAGAAAGTTAGAGGGTCAGTCCTCTTTTACTTAAGTCGGCATTGTGCCTTTTGTATTAAATTCCGATGCAATTTCTGTGTTACATCGTCAATCAGAAGGTGCAAGTTATACAGAAAATCCGAAGTGAAGCTTCGGAATCTAAAACAGGACTCACAGGAGAGATTCAAATAATAGAAAGTGAGAGTGTCAGTCCTCTTGTGCTTAAGTCGGCATGGTGCCATTTGTATTAAATTCGGATGCAATTTCTGTAATTCATCGTCAATAAGAAGGTCCAAGATATACAGTAAACCTGAAGTGAAGCATCGGAATTTAAAACTGGACTCACAGGAGAGGTTCAAATAATAGAAAGTGAGAGTGTCAGTCCTCTTGTACTTAAGTCGACATTGTGCCATTTGTATTAAATTCGGATGCAATCTCTGTGTTTCATCGTTAATAAGAAGGTCCAAGGGATACAGTATACCTGAGGTATAGCATCGGAATCTAAAACTGGACTCACAGGAGAGGTTCAAATCATAGAAAGTTAGTGTGTCAGGCCTCTTTTACTTACGTCGGCATTGTGGCTTTTGTATTAAATTACGATGCAATTTCTATGTTTCATCGTCAATAAGAAGGTGCAAGGTATACAGTAAACCTGAAGTGAAGCATCGGTATTTAAAACTTGACTCACAGGAGAGGTACAAATCATAGGAAGTTGGAATATCAGTCCTCTTGTACTTAAGTCGGCAATGAGCCTTTTGTATTTAATTCGGATGCAATTTCTGTGTTTCATCGTTAATACGAAGGTCCAAGGGATACAGTATACCTGAAGTGAAGCATCGGAATCTAAAACTGGACTCACAGGAGAGGTTCAAATCATAGAAAGTGAGAGTGTCAGTCCTCTTGTACTTAAGTCGACATTGTGCCATTTGTATTTAATTCAGATGCAATTTCTGTGTTTCATCGTTAATAAGAAGGTCCAAGGGATACAGTATACCTGATGTGAAGGATCGGAATCTAAAACTGGACTCACAGGAGAGGTTCAAATCATAGAAAGTTAGTGTGTCAGGCCTCTTTTACTTACGTCGGCATTGAATACTTTTGTATTAAATTCCGATGCAATTTCTACGTTTCATCGTCAATAAGAAGGTGCAAGGTATACAGTAAACCTGAAGTGAAGCATCAGTATTTAAAACTGGACTCACAGGAGAGGGTCAAATCATAGAAAGTTAGAGTGTCAGTCCTCTTGTACTTAAGTCAGCATTGTGCCTTTTGTATTAAATTCGGATGCAATTCCTGTGTATCATAGTCGTTAAGAAGGTCCAAGGGATACACTAAACCTGAAGTGAAGCATCGGAATCTAAAACTGGGTTCACAGGAGAGGTTCAAATCATAGAAAGTTAGAGTGTCACTCCTCTTGTACTTAAGTCGGTATTGTGCCTTTTGTATTAAATTCGGATGCAATTTCGGTGTTTCATCGTCAATAAGAAGGTCCAAGGGATACAGTAAAACTTAAGTGAAGCATCGGAATCTCAAACTGGACTCGCAATAGAGGTTCAAATCATAGAATGTTACAGTGTCAGTCCTCTTTTACTTACGTCGGAATTGTGCCTTTTGTATTAAATTCGGATGCAATTTCTGTGTTTCATCGTCAATAAGAAGGTCGAAGGGATACAGCAAACCTGAAGTCAAGCTTCAGAATCTAAAACTGGACTCACAGGGGAGGTTCAAATCATAGAAAGTTAGAGGGTCTGTCCTCTTTTACTTAAGTCGGCATTGTGCCTTTTGTAATAAATTCCGATGCAAATTCTGTGTTTTATCGTCAATCAGAAGTTGCAAGGTATACAGTAAACCCGAAGTGAAGCATTGGAATCTAAAACTGGACTCACAGGAGGGACTCAAATCATAGAACGTGAGAGTGTCAGTCCTCTTGTACTTAAGTCAGCATTGTGCCATTTGTATTAAATTCGGATGCAATTTCAGTGTTTCATCGTCTATAAGAAGGTCCAAGGGATACAGTAAACCTGAAGTGAAGCATCGGAATCTAAATCTGACCTCACAGGAGAGGTTCAAATCATAGAAAGTTAGAGTGTCACTCCTCTTGTACTTAAGTCGGTATTGTGCCTTTTGTATTAAATTCGGATTGAATTTCGGTGCTTCATCGTCAATAAGAAGTTCCAAGGGGTACAGTAAACCTTCAGTGATGCATCGGAATCTAAAACTGGACTCGCAATAGAGTTTCAAATCATAGAATGTTAGAGTGTCAGTCCTCTTTTACTTAAGTCGGCATTGTGCCTTTTGTATTAAATTCGGATGCAATTTCCCTTTTTCTTCGTCGATAAGAAGGTCGAAGGGATACAGTAAACCTGAAGAGAACCATCGGAATCTACAACTGGACTCACAGGAGGGATTCAAATCATAGAAAGTCAGAGTAACAGTCCTCTTGTACATAAGTCGGCATTGTACCATTTGTATTAAATTCGGATGCAATTTCTGTGTTTCATCGTCAATAAGAAGGTCCAAGATATACAGTAAACCTGAAGTGAAGCATCGGAATCTAAAACTGGACTCACAGGAGAGGTTCAAATCATAGAAAGTGAGAGTGTCACTCCTCTTGTACTTAAGTCGGTATTGTGCCATTTGTATTAAATTCGGATGCAATTTCTGTGTTTCATCGACCATAAGAAAGTCCAAGGGATACAGTAAACCAGAAGTGAAGCATCGGAATCTAAAACTGGACTCTCAGGAGAGGTTCAAATCATTAAAAGTAAGAATGTCAGTCCTCTTGTACCTAAGTCGGCATTGAGCCTTTTGTATTAAATTCGGATGCAATTCCTGTGTTTCATAGTCGTTAAGAAGGTCCAAGGGATACACTAATCCTGAAGTGAAACATCGGAATCTAAAACTGGACTCACAGGAGAGGTTCAAATCATAAAAAGTTAGAGTGTCACTCCTCTTGTACTTAAGTTGGTATTGTGCCTTTTGTATTAAATTCGGATGCAATTTCTGTGTTTCATCGTCAATAAGAAGGTCCAAGGGACACAGTAAACCTGAAGTGAAGCATCGGAATCTAAAACTGGACTCTCAGGAGAGGTTCAAATCATTAAAAGTAAAAGTCGGCATTGAGCCTTTTGTATTAAATTCGGATACAATTTCTGTGTTTCAT
Organism: Schistocerca americana; assembly: GCF_021461395.2. Taxonomy (NCBI): domain Eukaryota; kingdom Metazoa; phylum Arthropoda; class Insecta; order Orthoptera; family Acrididae; genus Schistocerca; species Schistocerca americana. The sequence goes on from NW_025726324.1 coordinate 1,064,381, forward strand.
CGTCAATAAGAAGGTTCAAGGTATACAGGAAACCTGAAGTGAAGCATCGGAATCTAAAACTGGACTCACAGGAGAGGTTCAAATCATAGAAAGTTAGAGTGTCTGTCCTCTTGTACTTACGTCGGAATTGTGCCTTTTGTATTAAATTCGGATGCAAACTCTGTGTTTCATCGTCAATAAGAAGTTCCAAGGGATACAGTAAACCTGAAGTGAAGCATCGGAATCTAAAACAGGACTCACAGGAGAGGTTCAAATCATAGAAAGTTAGAGTGTCACTCCTCTTGCACTTAAGTCGGTATTGTGCCATTTGTATTATATTCGGATGCAATTTCTGTGTTTCATCGACCATAAGAAAGTCTAAGGGATACAGGAAACCAGAAGTGAAGCATCGGAATCTAAAACTGGACTCTCAGGAGAGGTTCAAATCATTAAAAGTAAGAATGTCAGTCCTCTTGTACCTAAGTCGGCATTGAGCCTTTTGTATTAAATTCGGATGCAATTCCTGTGTTTCATAGTCGTTAAGAAGGTCCAAGGGATACACTAATCCTGAAGTGAAACATCGGAACCTAAAACTGGACTCACAGGAGAGGTTCAAATCATAAAAAGTTAGAGTGTCACTCCTCTTGTACTTAAGTCGGTATTGTGCCTTTTGTATTAAATTCGGATGCAATTTCTGTGTTTCATCGTCAATAAGAAGGTCCAAGGGACACAGTAAACCTGAAGTGAAGCATCGGAATCTAAACCTTGACTCACAGGAGAGGTTCAAATCATAGAAAGTTAGAGTGTCTGTCCTCTTGTACTTACGTCGGAATTCTGCCTTTTGTATTAAATTCGGATGCAAACTCTGTGTTTCATCGTCAATAAGAAGTTCCAAGGGATACAGTAAACCTGAAGTGAAGCATCGGAATCTAAAACTTAACCTACAGGAGAGGTTGAAGTCATAGAAGGTTAGAGTGTCAGTCCTGTTGTACTTAAGTCGGCATTGTGCCTTTTGAATTTAATTCCGATGCTATTTCTGTGTTTCATCGTCAATAAGAAGGTCCAAGGTATACAGTAAAGCTGAAGTCAAGCATCGGAATCTAGAACTGGACTCACAGGAGAGGTTCAAATCACAGAAATAGAGAGTGTCTGTCCTCTTTTACTTAAGTAGGCATTGTGCATTTTGAATTTAATTCCGATGCAATTTCTGTGTTTCATCGTCTATAAGAAGGTGCAAGGTATACAGTAACCCTGAAGTGAAGCATCGCAATCTAAAACTGGACTCACAGGAGAGGTTCAAATCATAAAAAGTTAGAGTGTCACTCCTCTTGTACTTAAGTCGGTATTGTGCCTTTTGTATTAAATTCGGATGCAATTTCTGTATTTCATCGTCAATAAGAAGGTCCAAGATATACAGTAAACCTGAAGTGAAGCATCGGAATCTAAAACTGGACTCACAGGAGAGGTTCAAATAATAGAATGATTGAGTGTCACTCCTCTTGTACTTAAGTCGGTACTGTGCCTTTTGTGTTAAATTCGGATACAATTTCTGTGTTTCATCGTCAATAAGAAGGTGCAAGGTATACAGGAAACCTGAAGTGAAGCATCGGAATCTTAAACTGGACTCACAGGAGAGGTACAAATCATAGAAAGTGAGAGTGTCAGTCCTCTTGTACTTAAGTCGACATTGTGCCATTTGTATTAAATTCGGATGCAATTTCTGTGTTTCATCGTTAATAAGAAGGTCCAAGGGACACAGTATACCTGAGGTGAAGCATCGGAATCTTAATCTGGACTCACAGGAGAGGTTCAAATCATAGAAAGTTAGAGTGTCAGGCCTCTTTTACTTACGTCGGCATTGTGGCTTTTGTATTTAATTACGATGCAATTTCTATGTTTCATCGTCAATAAGAAGGTGCAAGGTATACAGTAAACCTGAAGTGAAGCATCGGTATTTAAAACTGGACTCACAGGAGAGGTACAAATCATAGAAAGTTAGAATATCAGTCCTCTTGTACTTAAGTCGGCATTGAGCCTTTTGTATTAAATTCGGATACAATTTTTGTGTTTCATCGTCAATAAAAAGGTCCAAGATATACAGTAAACCTGAAGTGAAGCATCGGAATCTAAAACTGGACTCACAGGAGAGGTTCAATTCATAGAAAGTTAGAGTGTCACTCCTCTTGCACTTAAGTCGGTATTGTGCCATTTGTATTACATTCGGATGCAATTTCTGTGTTTCATCGACCATAAGAAAGTCCAAGGGATACAGTAAACCAGAAGTGAAGCATCGGAATCTAAAACTGGTCTCTCAGGATAGATTCAAATCATTAAAAGTAAAAGTCGGCATTGAGCCTTTTGCATTAAATTCGGATACAATTTCTGTGTTTCATCGTCAATAAGAAGGTGCAAGGTATACATGAAACCTGAAGTGAAGCATCGGTATTTAAAACTGGACTCACAGGAGAGGTTCAAATCATAGAAAGTTAGAGTGTCAGTCCTCTTGTACTTAAGTCGGCATTGTGCCATTTGTATTAAATTCGAATCCAATTCCTGTGTTTCATAGTCGTAAAGAAGGTCCAAAGGATACACTAATCCAGAAGTGAAACATCGGAATCCAAAACTGGACTCACAGGAGAGGTTCAAATCATAGAAAGTTAGAGTGTCACTCCTCTTGTACTTAAGTCGGTATTGTGCCTTTTGTATTAAATTCGGATGCAATTTCTGTGTTTCATCGTCAATAAGAAGGTCCAAGGGACACAGTAAACCTGAAGTGAAGCATCGGAATCTAAACCTGGACTCACAGGAGAGGTTCAAATCATAGAAAGTTAGAGTGTCTGTCCTCTTGTACTTACATCGGAATTGTGCCTTCTGTATTAAATTCGGATGCAAACTCTGTGTTTCATCGTCAATAAGAAGTTCCAAGGGATACAGTAAACCTGAAGTGAAGCATCGGAATCTAAAACTGGACCTACAGGAGAGGTTGAAATCATAGAAGGTTAGAGTGTCAGTCCTGTTGTACTTAAGTCGGCATTGTGCCTTTTGAATTTAATTCCGATGCAATTTCTGTGTTTCATCGTCAATAAGAAGGTCCAAGGTATACAGTAAAGCTGAAGTCAAGCATCGGAATCTAAAACTGGACTCACAGGAGAGGTTCAAATCATAGAAAGTGAGAGTGTCAGTCCTCTTGTACTTAGGTCGACATTGTGCCTTTTGTATTAAATTCGGATGCAATTTCTGTGTTTCATCGTCAATAAGAAGGCCCAAGGGATACAGTAAACCTGAAGTGAAGCATCAGAATCTAAAACTGGACTCACAGGAGAGGTTCAAATCATAGAAAATTAGAGGGTCAGTCCTCTTTTACTTAAGTCGGCATTGTTTCTTTTGTATTAAATTCCGATGCAATTTCTGTGTTACGTCGTCAATCAGAAGGTGCAAGTTATACAGAAAACCCGAAGTGAAGCTTCGGAATCTAAAACTGGACTCACAGGAGGGATTCAAATCATAGAAAGCGAGAGTGTCAGTCCTCTTGTACTTAAGTCGGCATTGTGCCATTTGTATTGAATTCGGATGCAATTTCTGTGTTTCATCGTCAATAAGAAGGTCCAAGATATACAGTAAACCTGAAGTGAAGCATCGGAATCTAAAACTGGACTCACAGGAGAGGTTCAAATAATAGAAAGTTTGAGTGTCACTCCTCTTGTACTTAAGTCGGTATTGTGCCATTTGTATTAAACTCGGATGCAATTTTTGTGTTTCATCGTCAATAAGAAGGTCCAAGATATACAGTAAACCTGAAGTGAAGCATCGGAATCTAAAACTGGACTCACAGGAGAGGTTCAAATCATAGAAAGTTAGAGTGTCACTTCTCTTGTACTTAAGTCGGTATTGTGCCATTTGTATTAAACTCGGATGCAATTTCTGTGTTTCAACGACATTAAGAAAGTCCAAGGGTGACAGTAAACCAGAAGTGAAGCATCGGAATCTAAAACTGGACTCTCAGGAGAGGTTCAAATCATAGAAAGTTAGAATGTCGGTCCTCTTGTACTTATGTCGGCATTGTGCCTTTTGTATTAAATTCGGATACAATTTCTGTGGTTCATCGTCAATAAGAAGGTGCAAGGTATACAGGAGACCTGAAGTGAAGCATCGGAATCTAAAACTGGAATCACAGGAGAGGTACAAATCATAGAAAGTGAGAGTGTCAGTCCTTTTGTACTTAAGTCGACATTGTGCCATTTGTATTAAATTCGGATGCAATTTCTGTGTTTCATCGTTAATAAGAATGTCCAAGGGATACAGTATACCTGAAGTGAAGCATCGGAATCTAAAACTGAACTCACAGGAGAGGTTCAAATCATAGAAGGTCAGAGTGTCAGGCCTCTTTTACCTACGTCGGCATTGTGGCTTTTATATTAAATTCCGATGCAATTTCTATGTTTCATCGTCAATAAGAAGGTGCAAGGTATACAGTAAACCTGAAGTGAAGCATCGGTATTTACAACTGGACTCACAGGAGGGGTACAAATCATAGAAAGTTAGAGTGTCAGTCCTCTTGTACTTAAGTCGGCATTGTGCCATTTGTATTAAATTCGGATGCAATTCCTGTGTTTCATAGTCAATAAGAAGGTCCAAGGGATACACTAAACCTGAAGTGAAACATCGGAATCTAAAACTGGACTCACAGGAGAGGTACAAATCATAGAAATATAGAGTGTCACTCCTCTTGTACTTAAGTCGGTATTGTGCCATTTGTATTAAACTCGGATGCAATTTCTGTGTTTCATCGACAATAAGAACGTCCAAGGGATTCAGTAAACCAGAAGTGAAGCATCGGAATCTAAAACTGGACTCTCAGGAGAGGTTCAAATCATAGAAAGTTAGAATATCAGTCCTCTTGTACTTAAGTCGGCATTTAGCATTTTGTATTCAATTCGGATAAAACTTCTGTGTTTCATCGTCAATAAGAAGGTGCAAGGTATACAGGAAACCTGAAGTGAAGCATCGGAATCTAAAACTGGACTCACAGGAGTTGTACAAATCATAGAAAGTGAGAGTGTCAGTCCTCTTGTACTTAAGTCGACATTGTGCCATTTGTATTAAATTCGGATGCAACTTCTGTGTTTCATCGTTAATAAGAAGGTCCAAGGGATACAGTATACCAGAAGTGAAGCATCGGAATCTAAACCTGGACTCACAGGAGAGGTTCAAATCATAGAAAGTTACAGTGTCAGGCCTCTATTACTTACATCGGCATTGTGGCTTTTGAATTTAATTCCGATGCAATTTCTCTGCTTCATCGTCAATAAGAATGTCCAAGGTATACAGTAAACCTGAAGTGAAGCATCGGAATCTAAAACTGGACTTACAGGAGAGGTTCAAATCATAGAAAGTTAGAGGGCTGTCCTCTTTTACTTAAGTCGGCATTGTGCCTTTTGTATTAAATTCCGATGCAATTGCTGTGTTACATCGTCAATCAGAAGGTGCAACTTATACAGAAAACCCGAAGTGAACCTTCGGAATCTAAAACTGGACTCACAGGAGATGTACAAATCATAGAAAGTGAGAGTGTCAGTCCTCTTGTACTTAAGTCGACATTGTGCCATTTGTATTAAATTCGGATGCAATTCGTGTGTTTCATAGTCAATAAGAAGGTCCAAGGGATACACTAAACCTGAAGTGAAACATCGGAATCTAAAACTGGACTCACAGGAGAGGTTCAAATCATAGAAAAATAGAGTGTCACTCCTCTTGTACTTAAGTCGGTATTGTGCCTTTTGTATTAAATTCGGATGCAATTTCTGTGTTTTATCGTCAATAAGAAGGACCAAATGATACAGTGAACCTGAAGTGAAGCATCGGAATCTAAAACTGACCTCACAGGAGAGGTTCGAATCATAGAAAGTGAGAGTGTCAGTCCTCTTGTACTTAATTCGGCATTGTGCGATTTGTATTAAATTCGGAAGCAATTTCTGTGTTTCATCCTCAATAAGAGTGTCCAAGGGGTAAAGTAAACCTGAAGTGAAGGATCGGAATCTAAAACTGGACTCACTGGAGAGGTTCAAATCATAGAAAGTGAGAGTGTCTGTCCTCTTTTACTTAAGTAGGCATTGTGCCTTTTGAATTTAATTCCGATGCAATTTCTGTGTTTCATCGTCAATAAGAAGGTGCAAGGTATACAGTAACCCTGAAGTGAAGCATCGGAATCTAAAACTGGACTTACAGGAGAGGTTCAAATCATAGAATGTGAGAGTGTCAGTCCTTTTGTACTTAAGTCAGCATTGTGCCTTTTGTATTAAATTCGGATGCAATTTCTGTGTTTCATCGTCAATAAGAAGGTGCAAGGTATACAGTAACCCTGAAGTGAAGCATCGGAAGCTAAAACTGGACTTACAGGAGAGGTTCAAATCATAGAATGTGAGAGTGTCAGTCCTTTTGTACTTAAGTCAGCATTGTGCCTTTTGTATTAAATTCCGATGCAATTTCTGTGTTTCATCGTCAATCAGAAGGTGCAAGTTATACAGAAAACCCGAAGTGAAGCATCGGAATCTAAAACTGGACTCACAGGAGGGATTCAAAACATAGAAAGTTAGAGGGTCTGTCCTCTTGTACTTACGTCGGCATTGTGCCTTTTGTATTAAATTCGGATGCAAACTCTGTGTTTCATCGTCAATAAGAAGCTCCAAGGGATACAGTAAACCTGAAGTGAAGCATCGGAATCTAAAACTGGACCTACAGGAGATGTTGAAATCATAGAAGGTTAGAGTGTCAGTCCTGTTGTACTTAAGTCGGCATTGTGACTTTTGAATATAATTCCGATGCAATTTCTGTGTTTCATCGTCAATAAGAAGGTCCAAGGGATACAGTAAACCTGAAGTGAAGCATCGGAATCTAAAACTGGACTCACAGGAGAGGTTCAAATCATAGAAAGTGAGAGTGTCTGTCCTCTTTTACTTAAGTAGGCATTGTGCCTTTTGAATTTAATTCCGATGCAATTTCTGTGTTTCATCGCCAATAAGAAGGTGCAAAGTATACAGTAACCCTGAAGTGTAGCATCGGATTCTAAAACTGGACTTACAGGAGAGGTTCAAATCATAGAAAGTGAGAGATTCAGTCCTCTTATACTTAAGTCGGCATTGTGCCTTTTGTATTAAATTCGGATGCAATTTCTGTGTTTCATCGTCAATAAGAAGGTCCAAGGGATACAGTAAATCTGAAGTGAAGCATCAAATCTAAAACTGGACTCACAGGAGAGATTCAAATCCTAGAAAGTTAGAGGGTCTGTCCTCTTTTACTTAAGTCGGCATTGTGAGTTTTGTATTAAATTCCCATGCAATTTCTGTGTTTCATCGTCAATCAGAAGGTGCAAGTTATACAGAAAACCCGAAGAGAAGCATCGGAATCTAAAACTGGACTCACAGGAGGGATTCAAATCATAGAAAGTGAGAGTGTCAATCCTCTTGTACTTAAGTCAGCATTGTGCCATTTGTATTAAATTCGGATGCAATTTCTGTGTTTCATTGTCAATAAGACGGTCCAAGATATACAGTGAACCTGAAGTGAAGCATCGGAATCTAAAACTGGACTCACAGGAGAGGTTCAAATCATAGAAATTTAGAGTGTCACTCCTCTTGTACTTAAGTCGGTATTGTGCCATTTGTATTAAACTCGGATGCAATTTCTGTGTTTCATCGACAATAAGAAAGTCCAAGGGATACAGTAAACCAGAAGTGAAGCATCGGAATCTAAAACTGGACTCTCAGGAGATGTTCAAATCATAGAAAGTTAGAATGTTAGTCCTCTTGTACTTAAGTCGGCATTGAGCCTTTTGTATTAAATTCGAATACAATTTCTGTGTTTCATCGTCAGTAAGCAGGTGCAAGGTATACAGGAAACCTGAAGTGAAGCATCGGAATCTAAAACTTGACTCACAGGAGAGGTACAAATAATAGAAAGTGAGAGTGTCAGTCCTCTTGTACTTAAGTCGACATTGTGCCATTTGTATTAAATTCGGATGCAATTTCTGTGTTTCATCGTTAATAAGAAAGTCGAAGGGATACAGTATACCTGAAGTAAAGCATCGGAATCTAAAACTGGACTCACAGGAGAGGTTCAAATCATAGAATGTTAGAGTGTTAGGCCTCTTTTACTTACGTCGGTATGGTGGCTTTTGTTTTAAATTCCGATGCAATTTCTATGTTTCATCGTCAATAAGAAGGTGCAAGGTATACAGGAAACCTGAAGTGAAGCATCGGTATTTAAAACTGGACTCACAGGATAGGTTCAAATCATAGAAAGTTAGAGTGTCAGTCCTCTTGTAGTTAAGTCGGCATTGTGCCATTTGTATTAATTTCCGATGCAATTTCTGTGTTACATCGTCAATCAGAAGGTGCAAGTTATACAGAAAACCCGAAGTGAAGCTTCGGAATCTAAAACTGGACTCACAGGAATGATTCAAATCATAGAAAGTGAGAGTGTCAGTCCTCTTGTACTTAAGTCGGCATTGTGCCATTTGTATTAAATTCGGGTGCAATTTCTGTGTTTCATCGTCAATAAGAAGGTCCAAGATATACAGTAAACCTGAAGTGTAGCATCGGAATCTAAAACTGGACTCACACTAGAGGTTCAAATAATAGAAAGTTTGAGTGTCACTCCTCTTGTACTTAAGTCGGTATTGTGCCATTTGTATTAAACTCGGATGTAATTTTCGTGTTTCATCGTCAATAAGAAGGTCCAAGGGATACAGTAAACCTGAAGTGAAGCATCGGAATCTAAAACTGGACTCACAGGAGAGGTTCAAATCATAGAAAGTGATAGTGTCTGTCCTCTTTTACTTAAGTAGGCATTGTGCCATTTGAATTTAATTCAGATGCAATTTCTGTGTTTCATCGACAATAAGAAGGTGCAAGGTATACAGTAACCCTGAAGTGAAGCATCGGCATCTAAAACTAGACTTACAGGAGAGGTTCAAATCATAGAAAGTGAGAGTGTCAGTCCTGTTGTACTTAAGTCGGCATTGTGCCGTTTGTATTAAATTCGGATGCAATTTCTGTGTTTCATCGTCAATAAGAAGGTCCAAGGGATACAGTAAATCTGAAGTGAAGAATCAGAATCTAAAACTGGACTCGAGGAGAGGTTCAAATCATAGAAAGTTAGAGGGTCTGTCCTCTTTTACTTAAGTCGGCATTGTGCCTTTTGTATTAAATTCCGATGCAATTTCTGTGTTTCGTCGTCAATCAGAAGGTGCAAGTTATACAGAAAACCGAAGTGAAGCATTGGAATCTAAAACTGGACTCACAGGAGGGATTCAAATCATAGAAAGTTATTGGGTGTGTCCTCTTTTACTTACGTCGGCATTGTGCCTTCTGTTTTAAATTCGGATGCAAACTCTGTGTTTCATCGTCAATAAGAAGCCGCAAGGGATACAGTAAACCTGAAGTGAAGCATCAGAACCTAAAACTGGACCTACAGGAGATGTTGAAATCATAGAAGGTTAGAGTGTCAGTCCTGTTGTACTTAAGTCGGCATTGTGACTTTTGAATATAATTCCGATGCAATTTCCGAGTTTCATCGTCAATACGAAGGTCCAAGGGTTACAGTAAACCTGAAGTGAAGCATCGGAATCTAAAACTGTACTCACAGGAGAGGTTCAAATCATAGAAAGTGAGAGTGTCTGTCCTCTTTTACTTAAGTAGGCATTGTGACTTTTGAATTTAATTCCGATGCAATTTCTGTGTTTCATCGTCAATAAGAAGGTGCAAGGTATACAGTAACCCTGAAGTGAAGCATCGGAATCTAAAACTGGACTTAAAGGAGAGGTTCAAATCATAGAAAGTGAGAGTGTCAGTCCTATTGTACTTAAGTCGGCATTGTGCCTTTTGTATTAAATTCAGATGCAATTTCTGTGTTTCATCGTCAATAAGAAGGTCCAAGGGATACAGTAAAACTGAAGTGAAGCATCAGAATCTAAAACTGGACTCACATGAGAGGTTCAAATCATAGAAAGTTAGAGGGTCTGTCCTCTTTCACTTACGTCGGCATTGTGCCTTTTGTATTAAATTCCGATGCAATTTCTGTGTTTCATCGTCAATCAGAAGGTGCAAGTTATACAGAAAACCCGAAGTGAAGCATCGGAATCTAAAACTGGACTCACAGGAGGGATTCAAATCATAGAATGTGAGAATGTCAGTCCTCTTGTACTTAAGTCTTCATTGTGCCATTTGTATTAAATTCGGATGCAATTTCTGTGTTTCATTGTCAATAAGACGGTCCAAGATATACAGTAAACCTGAAGTGAAGCATCGGAATCTAAAACTGGACTCACAGAAGAGGTTCAAATCATAGAAAGTTAGAGTGTCACTCCTCTTGTACTTAAGACGGTATTGTGCCATTTGTATTAAACTCGGATGCAATATCTGTGTTTCATCGACAATAAGAAAGTCCAAGGGATACAGTAAACCAGAAGTGAAGTATCGGAATCTAAAACTGGACTCTCAGGAGATGTTCAAATCATAGAAAGTTAGAATGTCAGTCCTCTTGTACTTAAGTCGGCATTGAACCTTTTGTATTAAATTCGTATACAATTTCTGTGTTTCATCGTCAATAAGAAGGTGCAAGGTATACAGGAAACCTGAAGTGAAGCATCGGAATCTAAAACTGGACTCACAGGAGAAGTACAAATAATAGAAAGTGAGAGTGTCAGTCCTCTTGTATTTAAGTCGACATTGTGCCTTTTGTATTAAATTCAGATGCAATTTCTATGTTTCATCGTCAATAAGAAGGTGCAAGGTATACAGGAGACCTGAAGTGAAGCATCGGTATTTAAAACTGGACTCACAGGATAGGTTCAAATCATAGAAAGTGAGAGTGTCACTCCTCTTGTACTTAAGTCGGTATTGTGCCTTTTGTATTAAATTCGGATGCAAACTGTGTTTCATCGTCTATAAGAAGTTCCAAGGGATACAGTAAACCTGAAGTAAAGCATCATAATCTAAAACTGGACCTACAGGAGAGGTTGAAATCATAGAAGGTTAGAGTGTCAGTCCTGTTGTACTTTAGTCGGCATTGTGCCTTTTGAATTTAATTCCGATGCAATTTCTGTGTTGCATCGTCAATAAGAAGGTCCAAGGTATACAGTAAACCTGAAGTGAAGCATCGGAATCTAAAACTGGACTCACAGGAGAGGTTCAAATCACAGAAACTGAGAGTGTCTGTCCTTTTTTACTTAAGTAGGCTTTGTGCCTTTTGAATTTAATTCCGATGCAATTTCTGTGTTTCATCGTCTATAAGAGGGTGCAAGGTATACAGTAACCCTGAAGTGAAGCATCGGAATCTGAAACTGGTCTTACAGAAGAGGTTCAAATCATAGAAAGTTAGATTGTCACTCCTCTTGTACTTAAGTCGGTATTGTGCCATTTGCATTAAACTCGGATGCAATTTAGGTGTTTCATCGACATTAAGAAAGTCCAAGGGATACTGTAAACCAGACTTGAAGCATCGGAATCTAAAACTGGACTCTCAGGAGAGGTTCAAATCATAGAAAGTTAGAGTGTCAGGCCTCTTTTACTTACGTCGGCATTGTGGCTTTTGAATTTTATTCCGATGCAATTTCTGTGTATCATCGTCAATAAGAAGGCCGAAGGTATACAGTAAACCTGAAGTGAAGCATCGGAATCTAAAACTGGAGTCACAGGAGAGGTTCAAATCATAGAAAGTTAGAGGGTCTGTCCTCTTTTACTTAAGTCAGCATGGTGCCTTTTGTATTAAATTCCGATGCAATTTCTGTGTTACATCGTCAATCAGAAGGTGCAAGTAATACAGAAAACCCGAAGTGAAGCTTCGGAATCTGAAACTGGTCTCTCAGGAGGGATTCAAATCATAGAAAGTGAGAGTGTCAGTCCTCCTGTACTTATGTCGGCAGTGTGCCATTTGTATTAAATTCGGATACAATTTCTGTGTTTCATCGTCAATAAGAAGGTCCAAGATATACAGTAAACCTGAAGTGAAGCATCGGAATCTAAAACTGGACTCACAGGAGAGGTTCAAATAATAGAAAGTTTGAGTGTCACTCCTCTTGTACTTAAGTCGGTATTGTGCCATTTGTATTAAACTCGGATGCAATTTTAGTATTTCATCGTCAATGAGAAGGTCCAAGATATACAGTAAACGTGAAGTGAAGCTTCGGAATCTAAAACTGGACTCACAGGAGAGGTTCAAATCATAGAAATTTAGAGTGTCACTCTTCTTGTACTTAAGTCGGTATTGTGCCATTTGTATTAAACTCGGATGCAATTTCTGTGTTTCATCGACAATAAGAAAGTCCAAGGGATACAGTAAACCAGAAGTGAAGCGTCGGATCTAAAACTGGACTGTCAGGAGAGGTTCAAATCATAGAAAGTTAGAACGTTGGTCCTCTTGTACTTAAGTCGGCATTGTGCCTTTTGTATTAAATTCGGATACAATTTCTGTGTTTCATCGTCAATAAGAAGGTGCAAGGTATACAGGAAACCTGAAGTGAAGCATCGGAATCTAAAACTGGACTCACATGAGAGGTACAAATCATAGAAAGTGAGAGTGTCAGTCCTCTTGTACTTAAGTCGACATTGTGCCATTTGTATTAAATTCGGATACTATTTCTGTGTTTCATCGTCAATAAGAAGGTGCAAGGTATACAGGAAACCTGAAGTGAAGCATCGGAATCTAAAACCGGACTCACAGGAGAGGTACAAATCATAGAAAGTGAGAGTGTCAGTCCTCTTGTACTTAAGTCGACATTGTGCCATTTGTATTAAATTCGGATGCAATTTCTGTGTCTTATCGTTAATAAGAAGGTCCAAGGGATACAGTATACCTGAAGTGAAGCATCGGAATCTAAAACTGGACTCACTGGAGAGGTTCAAATTATTGAAAGTTAGAGTGTCAGGCCTCTTTTACTTACATCGGCATTGTGGCGTTTGTATTAAATTCCGATGCAATTTCTATGTTTCATCGTCAATAGGAAGGTGCAAGGTATTCAGTAAACCTGAAGTGAAGCATCGGTATTTAAAACTGGACTCACAGGAGAGGTTCCAAACATAGAAAGTTAGAGTGTCAGTCCTCTTGTACTTAAGTCGGCATTGTGCCTTTTGAATTTAATTCCGATGCAATTTTTGTGTTTCATCGTCAATAAGAAGGTGCAAGGTATACAGTAAACATGAAGTGAAGCATCGGAATCTAAAACAGGACTCACAGGAGAGGTTCAAATCATAGAAAGTGAGAGTGTCAGTCCTCTTGTACTTAAGTCGGCATTGTGCCATTTGTATTAAAATCGGATGCAATTTCTGTGTTTCATCGTCAATAAGAAGGTGCAAGGTATACAGGAAACCTGAAGTGAAACATCGGAATCTAAAACTGGACTCACAAGAGAGGTACAAATCATAGAAAGTGAGAGTGTCAGTCCTCGTGTACTTAAGTCGACATTGTGCCATTTGTATTAAATTCGGATGCAATTTCTGTGTTTCATCGTTAATAAGAAGGTCCAAGGGATACAGTATACCTGAAGTGAAGCATCTGAATCTAAAACTGGACTCACAGGAGAGGTTCAACTCATAGAAAGTTAGAGTGTCAGGCCTCTTTTACTTACGTCGGCATTGTGACTTTTGTATTAAATTCCGATGCAATTTCTATGTTGCGTCGTCAATAAGAAGGTGCAAGGAATACAGTAAACCTGAAGTGAAGCATCGGTATTTAAAACTGGACTCACAGGAGAAGTTCAAATCATAGAAAGTTAGAGTGTCAGTCCTCTTGTACTTAAGTCGGCATTGTGCCATTAGTATTAAATTTGGATGCAACTCCTGTGTTTCATAGTCGTTAAGAAGGTCCAAGGGATACACTAAACCTGAAGTGAAACATCGGTATCTAAAACTGGACTCGCAGGAGAGGTTCAAATCATAGAAAGTTAGAGTGTCACTCCTCTTGTACTTAAGTCGGTATTGTGCCTTTTGGATTAAATTCGGATGCAATTTCTGTGTTTCATCGTCAATAAGAAGGTCCAAGGGACACAGTAAACTTGAAGTGAAGCATCGGAATCTTGAACTGGACTCACAGGAGAGGTTCAAATCAAAGAAAGTTAGAGTGTCTGTCCACTTGTACTTACGTCTGCATTGTGCCTTTTGTATTAAATTCGGATGCAAACTTTGAGTTTCATCGTCAATAAGAAGGTCCAAGGGATACAGTAAACCTGAAGTGAAGCATCGGAATCTAAGACTGGACCTACAGGAGAGGTTGAAATCATAGAAGGTTAGAGTGTCAGTCCTGTTGTACTTAAGTCATCATTGTGCGTTTTGAATTTAATTCCGATGCAATTTCTGTGTTTCATCGTCAATAAGAAGGTCCAAGGGATACAGTAAACCTGAAGTGAAGCATCGGAATCTAAAACTAAACTCACAGGAGAGGTTCAAATCATTGAAAGTGAGAGTGCCTGTCCTCTTTTACTTAAGAAGGCATTGTGCCTTTTGAATTTAATTCCGATGCAATTTCTGTGTTTCATCATCAATAAGAAGGTGCAAGGTATACAGTAACCCCAGAAGTGAAGCATCGGAATCTAAAACTGGACTTACAGGACAGGTTCAAATCATAGAAAGTAAGAGTGTCAGTCCTCTTGTACTTAAGTGGGCATTGTGCCTTTTCTATTAAATTCGGATGCAATTTCTGTGTTTCATCGTCAGTAAGAAGGTCCAAGGGATACAGTAATCCTGAAGTGAAGCATCAGAATCTAAAACTGGACTCACACGAGAGGTCCAAATCATAGAAAGTTAGAGGGTCTGTCCTCTTTTACTTAAGTCGACATTGTGCCATTTGTATTAAATTCGGATGCAATTTCTGTGTTTCATCATTAATAAGAAGGTCCAAGGGATACAGTATACCTGAAGTGAAGCATCGGAATCTAAAACTGGACTCACAGGAGAGGTTCAAATCATAGAAAGTGAGAGCGTCAGTCCTCTTGTACTTAAGTCGACATTGTGCCATTTGTATTAAATTCGGATGCAATTTCTGTGTTTCATCATTAATAAGAAGGTCCAAGGGATACAGTATACCTGAAGTGAAGCATCGGAATCTAAAACTGGACTCACAGGAGAGGTTCAAATCATAGAAAGTTAGAGTGTCAGGCCTCTTTTACTTACGTCGGCATTGTGGCTTTTATATTAAATTCCGATGCAATTCCTATGTTTCATCGTCAATAAGAAGGTGCAAGGTATACAGTAAACCTGAAGTGAAGCATCGGTATTTAAAACTGGACTCACAGGAGAGGTACAAATCATAGAAAGTTAGTGTGTCAGTCCTCTTGTACTTAAGTCGGCATTGTGCCATTTGTATTAAATTCGGATGCAATTCCTGTGTTTCATAGTCAATAAGAAGGTAAAAGGGATACACTAAACCTGAAGTGAAACATCGGAATCTAAAACTGTACTCACAGGAGACGTTCAAATCATAGAAAGTTAGAGTGTCAGGCCTCTTTTACTTACGGCGGCATTGTGGCTTTTGAATTTTATTTCCGATGCAATTTCTGTGTATCATCGTCAATAAGAAGGTCCAAGATATACAGTAAACCTGAAGTGAAGCATCGGAATCTAAAACTGGACTCACAGGAGACGTTCAAATCATAGAAAGTTAGAGTGTCACTCTTCTTGTACTTAAGTCGGTATTGTGCCATTTGTATTAAACTCGGATGCAATTTCTGTGTTTCATCGACGATAAGAAAGTCCAAGGGATACAGTAAACCAGAAGTGAAGCGTCGGATCTAAAACTAGACTGTCAGGTGAGGTTCAAATCATAGAAAGTCAGAATGTTGGTCCTCTTGTACTTAAGTCGGCATTGTGCCTTTTGTATTAAATTCGGATACAATTTCTGTGTTTCATCGTCAGTAAGAAGGTGCAAGGTATACAGGAAACCTGAAGTGAAGCATCGGAATCTAAAACTGGACTCACTGGAGAGGTTCAAATTATAGAAAGTTAGAGTGTCAGGCCTCTTTTACTTACATCGGCATTGTGGCGTTTGTATTAAATTCCGATGCAATTTCTATGTTTCATCGTCAATAAGTAGGTGCAAGGTATTCAGTAAACCTGAAGTGAAGCATCGGTATTTAAAACTGGACTCACAGGAGAGGTAAAATTCATAGAAAGTTAGAGTGTCAGTCCTCTTGTACTTAAGTCGGCATTGTGCCATTTGTATTAAGTTCGGATGCAATTCCTGTGCTTCATAGTCAATAAGAAGGTCCAAGGGATACACTAAAGCTGAAGTGAAACATCGGAATCTAAAACTAAACTCACAGGAGAGGTTCAAATCATAGAAAGTTAGAGTGTCACTCCTCTTGTACTTACGTCGGTATTGTGCCATTTGTATTAAACTCGGATGCAATTTCTGTGTTTCATCGACAATAATAAAGTCCAAGGGATACAGTAAACCAGAAGTGAAGCATCGGAATCTAAAACTGGACTCTCAGGAGAGGTTCAAATCATAGAAAGTTAGAATGTCAGTCCCCTTGTACTTAAGACGGCATTGAGCCTTTTGTATTAAATTATTAAATTCGGATACAATTTCTGTGTTTCATCGTCAATAAGAAGGTGCAAGGTATACAGAAAACCTGAAGTGAAACATCGGAATCTAAAACTGGACTCACAAGAGAGGTACAAATCATAGAAAGTGAGGGTGTCAGTCCTCTTGTACTTAAGTCGACATTGTGCCATTTGTATTAAATTCGGATGCAATTTCTGTCTTTCATCGTTAATAAGAAGGTCCAAGGGATACAGTATACCTGAAGTGAAGCATCTGAATCTAAAACTGGACTCACAGGAGAGGTTCAACTCATAGAAATTTAGAGTGTCAGGCCTCTTTTACTTACGTCGGCATTGTGGCTTTGTATTAAATTCCGAAGCAATTTCTATGTTGCATCGTCAATAAGAAGGTGCAAGGAATACAGTAAACCTGAAGTGAAGCATCGGTATTTAAAACTGGACTCACAGGAGAGGTTCAAATCATAGAAAGTTAGAGTGTCAGTCCTCTTGTACTTAAGTCGGCATTGTGCCATTAGTATTAAATTTGGATGCAACTCCTGTGTTTCATAGTCGTTAAGAAGGTCCAAGGGATACAGTAAACTTGAAGTGAAGCATCGGAATCTTGAACTGGACTCACAGGAGAGGTTCAAATCATAGAAAGTTAGAATGTCTGTCCACTTGTACTTACGTCTGCATTGTGCCTTTTGTATTAAATTCGGATGCAAACTTTGTGTTTCATCGTCAATAAGAAGGTCCAAGGGATACAGTAAACCTGAAGTGAAGCATCGGAATCTAAAACTGGACCTACAGGAGAGGTTGAAATCATAGAAGGTTAGAATGTCAGTCCTGTTGTACTTAAGTCGGCATTGTGCGTTTTGAATTTAATTCCGATGCAATTTCTGTGTTTCATCGTCAATAAGAAGGTCCAAGGGATACAGTAAACCTGAAGTGAATCATCGGAATCTAAAACTGGACTCACAGGAGAGGTTCAAATCATAGAAAGTGAGAGTGCCTGTCCTCTTTTACTTAAGAAGGCATTGTGCCTTTTGAATTTAATTCCGATGCAATTTCTATGTTACATCGTCAATCAGAAGGTGCAAGTTATACAGAAAACCCGAAGTGAAGCTCTGGAATCTAAAACTAGGCTCACAGGAGGGATTCAAATCATAGAAAGTGAGAGTGTCAGACCTCTTGTACTTAAGTCGGCATTGTGCCATTTGTATTAAATTCGGACGCAATTTCTGTGTTTCATCGTCAATAAGAAGGTCCAAGATATACAGTAAACCTGAAGTGAAGCATCGGAATCTAAAACTGGACTCACAGGAGAGGTTCAAATCATAGAAAGTGAGAGCGTCAGTCCTCTTGTACTTAAGTCGGTATTGTGCCATTTGTATTAAACTCGGATGCAATTTCTGTGTTTCATCGACGATAAGAAAGTCCAAGGGATACAGTAAACCAGAAGTGAAGCGTCGGATCTAAAACTAGACTGTCAGGTGAGGTTCAATTCATAGAAAGTCAGAATGTTGGTCCTCTTGTACTTAAGTCGGCATTGTGCCTTTTGTATTAAATTCGGATACAATTTCTGTGTTTCATCGTCAGTAAGACGGTGCAAGGTATACAGGAAACCTGAAGTGAAGCATCGGAATCTAAAACTGGACTCACAGGAGAGGTACAAATCATAGAAAGTGAGAGTGTCAGTCCTCTTGTACTTAAGTCGACATTGTGCCATTTGTATTAAATTCGGATACAATTTCTGTGTTTCATCGTCAATAAGAAGGTGCAAGGTATACAGGAAACCTGAAGTGAAGCATCGGAATCTAAAACTGGACTCACTGGAGAGGTTCAAATTATAGAAAGTTAGAGTGTCAGGCCTCTTTTACTTACATCGGCATTGTGGCGTTTGTATTAAATTCCGATGCAATTTCTATGTTTCATCGTCAATAAGTAGGTGCAAGGTATTCAGTAAACCTGAAGTGAAGCATCGGTATTTAAAACTGGACTCACAGGAGAGGTAAAAATCATAGAAAGTTAGAGTGTCAGTCCTCTTGTACTTAAGTCGGCATTGTGCCATTTGTATTAAGTTCGGATGCAATTCCTGTGTTTCATAGTCAATAAGAAGGTCCAAGGGATACACTAAAGCTGAAGTGAAACATCGGAATCTAAAACTAAACTCACAGGAGAGGTTCAAATCATAGAAAGTTAGAGTGTCACTCCTCTTGTACTTAAGTCGGTATTGTGCCATTTGTATTAAACTCGGATGCAATTTCTGTGTTTCATCGACAATAGGAAAGTCCAAGGGATACAGTAAACCAGAAGTGAAGCAGCGGAATCTAAAACTGGACTCTCAGGAGACGTTCAAATCATAGAAAGTTAGAATGTCAGTCCCCTTGTACTTAAGACGGCATTGAGCCTTTTGTATTAAATTATTAAATTCGGATACAATTTCTGTGTTTCATCGTCATTAAGAAGGTGCAAGGTATACAGGAAACCTGAAGTGGAACATCGGAATCTAAAACTGGACTCACAAGAGAGGTACAAATCATAGAAAGTGAGAGTGTCAGTCCTCTTGTACTTAAGTCGACATTTTGCCATTTGTATTAAATTCGGATGCAATTTCTGTGTTTCATCGTTAATAAGAAGGTCCAAGGGATACATTATACCTGAAGTGAAGCATCGGAATCTAAAACTGGACTCACAGGAGAGGTTCAAATCATAGAAAGTTAGAGTGTCAGACCTCTTTTACTTACGTCGGCATTGTGGCTTTTGTATTAAATTCCGATGCAAATTCTATGTTGCATCGTCAATAAGAAGGTGCAAGGAATACAGTAAACCTGAAGTGAAGCATCGGTATTTAAAACTGGACTCACAGGAGAGGTTCAAATCATAGATAGTTAGAGTGTCAGTCCTCTTGTACTTAAGTCGGCATTGTGCCATTAGTATTAAATTTGGATGCAACTCCTGTGTTTCATAGTCGTTAAGAAGGTCCAAGGGATACACTAAACCTGAAGTGAAACATCGGTATCTAAAACTGAACCCGCAGGAGAGGTTCAAATCATAGAAAGTTAGAGTGTCACTCCTCTTGTACTTAAGTCGGTATTGTGCCTTTTGGATTAAATTCGGATGCAATTTCTGTGTTTCATCGTCAATAAGATGGTCCAAGGGATACAGTAATCCTGAAGTGAAGCATCAGAATCTAAAACTGGACTCACACGAGAGGTTCAAATCATAGAAGGTTAGAGGGTCTGTCCTCTTTTACTTAAGTCGGCATGGTGCCTTTTGTATTAAATTCCGATGCAATTTCTGTGTTACATCGTCAATCAGAAGGTGCAAGTTATACAGAAAACCCGAAGTGAAGCTTAGGAATCTAAAACTGGACTCACAGGAGGGATTCAAATCATAGAAAGTGAGACTGTCAGTCCTAATGTACTTAAGTCCGCATTGTGCCATTTGTATTAAATTCGGATACAAATTCTGTGTTTCATCGTCAATAAGAAGGTCCAAGATATACAGTAAACCTGAAGTGCAGCATCGGAATCTAAATCTGGACTCACAGGAGAGGTTCAAATCATAGAAAGTTAGAGTGTCACTCTTCTTGTACTTAAGTCGGTATTGTGCCATTTGTATTAAACTCGGATGCAATTTCTGTGTTTCATCGACGATAAGAAAGTCCAAGGGATACAGTAAACCAGAAGTGAAGCGTCGGATCTAAAACTGGACTGTCAGGTGAGGTTCAAATCATAGAAACTCAGAATGTTGGTCCTCTTGTACTTAAGTCGGCATTGTGCCTTTTGTTTTAAATTCGGATACAATTTCTGTGTTTCATCGTCAATAAGAAGGTGCAAGGTATACAGGAAACCTGAAGTGAAGCATCGGAATCTAAAACTGGATTCACAGGAGAGGTTCAAATCATAGAAAGTTAGAGTGTCAGTCCGCTTGTACTTAAGTCGGCATTGTGCCATTTGTATAAAAATTCGGATGCAATTCCTGTGTTTCATAGTCGTTAAGAAGGTCCAAGGGATACACTAAACCTGAAGTGAAACATCGGTATCTAAAACTGGACTCACAGGAGAGGTTCAAATCATAGAAAATTAGAGTGTCACTCCTCTTGTACTTAAGTCGGTATTGTGCCTTTTGGATTAAATTCGGATACAATTTCTGTGTTTCATCGTCAATAAGAAGGTCCAAGGGACACAGTAAACCTGAAGTGAAGCATCGGAAACTTAAACTGGACTCACAGGAGAGGCTCAAATCATAGAAAGTTAGAATGTCTGTCCACTTGTACTTACGTCAGCATTGTGCCTTTTGTATTAAATTCGGATGCAAACTCTGTGTTTCATCGTCAATAAGAAGGTCCAAGGGATACAGTAAACCTGAAGTGAAGCATCGGAATCTAAAACTGGACCTACAGGAGAGGTTGAAATCATAGAAGGTTAGAGTGTCAGTCCTGTTGTACTTAAGTCGGCATTGTGCGTTTTGAATTTAATTCCGATGCAATTTCTGTGTTTCATCGTCAATAAGAAGGTCCAAGGGATACAGTAAACCTGAAGTGAAGCATCGGAATCTAAAACTGGACTCACAGGAGAGGTTCAAATCATAGAAAGTGAGAGTGCCTGTCCTCTTTTACTTAAGTAGGCATTGTGCCTTTTGAATTTAATTCCGATGCAATTTCTGTGTTTCATCGACAATACGAAGGTGCAAGGTATACAGTAACCCCAGAAGTGAAGCATCGGAATCTAAAACTGGACTTACAGGACAGGTTCAAATCATAGAAAGTGAGAGTGTCAGTCCTCTTGTACTTAAGTCGGCATTGTGCCTTTTCTATTAAATTCGGATGCTATTTCTGTGTTTCATAGTCAATAAGAAGGTCCAAGGGATACAGTAATCCTGAAGTGAAACATCAGAATCTAAAACTGGACTCACATGAGAGGTTCAAATCATAGAAAGTTAGAGTGTCACTCCCCTTGTACTTAAGTCGGTATTGTGCCATTTGTATCAAACTCGGATGCAATTTCTGTGTTTCATCGACAATAAGAAAGTCCAAGGGATACAGTAAACCAGAAGTGAAGAATCGGAATCTAAAACTGGACTCTCAGGAGAGGTTCGAATCATAGAAAGTTAGAATGTCTGTCCTCTTGTACTTAAGTCGGCATTGTTCCTTTTGTATTAAATTCGGATACAATTTCTGTGTTTCATCGTCAATAAGAAGGTGCAAGGTATACAGGAAACCTGAAGTGAAGCATCGGAATCTAAAACTGACTCACAGGAGAGGTACAAATTATAGAAAGTGAGAGTGTATGTCCTCTTGTACTTATGTCGGCATTGTGGCATTTGTATCAAATTCGGATGCAATTTCTGTGTTTCATCGTTAATGAGAAGGTCCAAGGGATACAGTACACCTGAAGTGAAGCATCGGAATCTAAAACTGGACTCACAGGAGAAGTTCAAATCATAGAAAGTTAGAGTGTCAGGCCTCTTTTACTTACGTCGGCATTGTGACTTTTGCATTAAATTCCGATGCAATTTCTATGTTTCATCGTCAATAAGAAGGTGCAAGGTATACAGTAAACCTGTAGTGAAGCATCGGTATTTAAAACTGGGCTCACAGGAGAGGTTCAAATCATAGAAAGTTAGAGTGCCAGTCCTCTTGTGCTTAAGTCGGCATTGTGCCATTTGTATTAAATTCGGATGCAATTCCTGTGATTCATAGTCAATAAGAAGGTCCAAGGGATACACTAAACCTGAAGTGAAACATCGGAATCTAAAACTGGACTCACAGGAGAGGTTCAAATCATAGAAAGTGAGAGTGTCAGTCCTCTTGTACTTAATTCAGTATTGTGCCTTTTGTATTAAATTCGGATGCAATTCCTGTGTTTTATCGTCAATAAGAAGAACCAAATGATACAGTGAACCTGAAGTGAAGCATCGGAATCTAAACCTGACCTCACAGGAGAGGTTCAAATCATAGAAAGTTAGAGGGTCTGTCCTCTTTTACTTGAGTCGGCATTGTGCCTTTTGTATTAAATTCCAATGCAATTTCAGTGTTTCATCGTCAATCAGAAGGTGCAAGTTATACAGAAAACCCGAAGTGAAGCATCGGAATCTAAAACTGGACTCACAGGAGGGATTCAAATCATAGAATGTGAGAGTGTCAGTCCTCTTGTACTTAAGTCGGCATTGTGCAATTTGTATTAAATTCGGATGCAATATCTGTGTTTCATCGTCAATAAGAAGGTCCAAGATATACAGTAAACCTGAAGTGAAGCATCGGAATCTAAAACTGGTCTCACAGGAGAGGTTCAAATCATAGAAAGTTAGTGTGACACTCTTCTTGTACTTAAGTCGGTATTGTGCCATTTGTATGAAACTCGGATGCAATTTCTGTGTTTAATCGTCAATAAGAAAGTCCAAGGGATACAGTAAACCAGAAGTGAAGCATCGGAATCTAAAACTGGACTCTCTGGAGAGGTTCAAATCACAGATAGTTAGAATGTCAGTCCTCTTGTACTTAAGTCGGCACTGTGCCTTTTGTATTAAATTCGGATTCAATTTCTGTGTTTCATCGTCAATAAGAAGGTGTAAGGTATACAGGAAACCTGAAGTGAAGCATCAGAATCTAAAACTGGACTCACAGGAGAGGTTCAAATCATAGGAAGTGAGAGTGTCAGTCCTCTTGTACTTAAGTCGACATTGTGCCATTTGTATTAAATTCGGATGCAATTTCTGTGTTTCATCGACAATAAGAAAGTTTAAGGGAAACAGTAAACCAGAAGTGAAGCATCGGAATCTAAAACTGGACTCTCAGGAGAGGTTCAAATCATAGAAAGTTAGAATGTCAGTCCCCTTGTACTTAAGACGGCATTGAGCCTTTTGTATTAAATTATTAAATTCGGATACAATATCTGTGTTTCATCGTCATTAAGAAGATGCAAGGTATACAGGAAACCTGAAGTGAAACATCGGAATCTAAAACTGGACTCACAAGAGAGGTACAAATCATAGAAAGTGAGAGTGTCAGTCCTCTTGTACTTAAGTCAACATTGTGCCATTTGTATTAAATTCGGATGGAATTTCTGTGTTTCATTGTCAATAAGACGGCCCAAGATATACAGTAAACCTGAAGTGAAGCATCGGAATCTAAAACTGGACCTACAGGAGATGTTGAAATCATAGAAGGTTAGAGTGTCAGTCCTGTTGTACTTAAGTCGGCATTGTGACTTTTGAATATAATTCCGATGCAATTTCTGTGTTTCATCGTCAATAAGAAGGTCCAAGGGATACAGTAAACCTGAAGTGAAGCATCGGAATCTAAAACTGGACTCACAGGAGACGTTCAAATCACAGAAAGTGAGAGTGTCTGTCCTCTTTTACTTAAGTAGGCATTGTGCCTTTTGAATTTAATTCCGATGCAATTTCTGTGTTTCATCGTCAATAAGAAGGTGCAAGCTATACAGTAACCCTGAAGTGAAGCATCGGAATCTAAAACCGGTCTTACAGGAGAGATTCAAATCATAGAAAGTAAGAGTGTCAGTCCTATTGTACTTAAGTCGGCATTGTGCATTTGTATTAAATTCGGATGCAATTTCTGTGTTTCATCGTCAATAAGAAGGTCCAAGGGATACAGTAAACCTGAAGTGTAGCATCAGAATCTAAAACTGGACTCACAGGAGAGGTTCAAATCATAGAAAGTTAGAGGGTCAGTCCTCTTTTACTTAAGTCGGCATTGTGCCTTTTGTATTAAATTCTGATGCAATTTCTGAGTTACATCGTCGATCAGAAGGTGCAAGTTATACAGAAAACCCGAAGTGAAGCTTCGGAATCTAAAACTGGACTCACAGGAGGGATTCAAATCATAGAAAGTGAGAGTGTCAGTCCTCTTGTTCTTAAGTCGGCATTGTGCCATTTGTATTAAATTCGGGGGCAATTTCTGTGTTTCATCGTCAATAAGAAGGTCCAAGATATACAGTAAACCTGAAGTGTAGCATCGGAATCTAAAACTGGACTCACAGGAGAGGTTCAAATAATAGAAAGTTTGAGTGTCACTCCTCTTGTACTTAAGTCGGTATTGTGCCATTTTTATTAAACTCGGATGCAATTTTTGTGTTTCATCGTCAATAAGAAGGTCCAAGGGATACAGTAAACCTGAGGTGAAGCATCGGAATCTAAAACTGGACTCACAGGAGAGGTTCAAATCATAGAAAGTGGGAGTGTCTGTCCTCTTTTACTTAAGTAGGCATTGTGCCTTTTGAATTTAATTCAGATGCAATTTTTGTGTTTCAACGTCAATAAGAAGGTGCAAGGTATACAGTATACCTGAAGTGAAGCATCGGAATCTAAAACTGGACTTACAGGAGAGGTTCAAATCATAGAAAGTGAGAGTGTCAGTCCTCTTGTACTTAAGTCGGCATTGTGCCTTTTGTATTAAATTCGATGCAATTTCTGTGTTTCATCGTCAATCAGAAGGTGCAAGTTATACAGAAAACCCGAAGTGAAGCATCGGAATCTAAAACTGGACTCACAGGAGGGATTCAAATCATAGAAAGTTAGAGGGTCTGTCCTCTTTTACTTACGTCGGCATTGTGCGTTTTGTATTAAATTCGGATGCAAACTCTGTGTTTCATCGTGAATAAGAAGCTCCAAGGGATACAGTAAACCTGAAGTGAAGCATCGGAATCTAAAACTGGACCTACAGGAGATGTTGAAATCATAGAAGGTTAGAGTGTCAGTCCTGTTGTACTTAAGTCGGCATTGTGACTTTTGAATATAATTCCGATGCAATTTCTGTGTTTCATCGTCAATAAGAAGGTCCAAGGGATACAGTAAACCTGAAGTGAAGCATTGGAATCTAAAACTAGACTCACAGGAGAGGTTCAAATCATAGAAAGTGAGAGTCTCTGTCCTCTTTTACTTAAGTAGGCATTGTGCCTTTTGAATTTAGTTCCGATGCAATTTCTGTGTTTCATCGTCAATAAGAAGGTGCAAGGTATACAGTAACCCTGAAGTGAAGCATCGGAATCTAAAACTGGACTTAAAGGAGAGGTTCAAATCATAGCAAGTGAGAGTGTCAGTCCTCTTGTACTTAAGTCGGCATTGTGCCTTTTGTATTAAATTTGGATGCAATTTCTGTGTTTCATCGTCAATAAGAAGGTCCAAGGGATACAGTAAATCTGAAGTGAAGCATCAGAATCTAAAACTGGACTCACAGGAGAGGTTCAAATCATAGAAAGTTAGAGGGTCTGTCTTCTTTTACTTAAGTCGGCATTGTGCCTTTTGTATTAAATTCCGATGCAATTTCTGTGTTTCATAGTCAATCAGAAGGTGCAAGTTATACAGAAAACCCAAAGTGAAGCATCGTAATCTAAAACTGGACTCACAGGAGGGATTCAAATCATAGAAAGTGAGAGTGTCAGTCCTCTTGTACTTAAGTCGTCATTGTGCCATTTGTATTAAATTCGGATGCAATTTCTGTGTTTCATTGTCAATAAGACGGTCCAAGATATACAGTAAACCTGAAGTGAAGCATCGGAATCTAAAACTGGACTCACAGGAGAGGTTCAAATCATAGGAAGTTAGAGTGTCACTCCTCTTGTACTTAAGTCGGTATTGTACCATTTGTATTAAACTCGGATGCAATTTCTGTGTTTCACCGACAATAAGAAAGTCCAAGGGATACAGTAAACCAGAAGTGAAGCATCGGAATCTAAAACTGGACTCTCAGGAGATGTTCAAATCATAGAAAGTTAGAATTTCAGTCCTCTTGTACTTAAGTCGGCATTGAGCCTTTTGTATTAAATTCGTATACAATTTCTGTGTTTCATCGTCAATAAGAAGGTGCAAGGTATACAGGAAACCTGAAGTGAAGCATCGGAATCTAAAACTGGACTCACAGGAGAGGTACAAATAATAGAAAGTGAGAGTGTCAGTCCTCTTGTACTTAAGTCGACATTGTGCCATTTGTATTAAATTCGGATGCAATTTCTGTGTTTCATCGTTAATAAGAAAGTCGAAGGGATACAGTAAACCTGAAGTGAAGCATCGGAATCTAAAACTGGACTCACAGGAGAGGTTCAAATCATAGAAAGTTAGAGTGTCACTCCTCTTGTACTTAAGTCTGTATTGTGCCTTTTGTATTAAATTTGGATGCATTTTCTGTGTTTCATCGTCATTAAGAAGGTCCAAGGGACACAGTAAACCCGATGTGAAGCATCGGAATCTAAAACTGGACTCATAGGAGAGGTTCAAATCATAGAAAGTTAGAGTGTCTGTCCTCGTGTACTTACGTCGGAATTGTGCCTTTTGTATTAAATTCGGATGCAAACTCTGTGTTTCATCGTCAATAAGAAGTTCCAAGGGATACAGTAAACCTGAAGTGAAGCATCGGAATCTAAAACTGGACCTACAGGAGAGGTTGAAATCATATAAGGTTAGAGTGTCAGTCCTGTTGTACTTAAGTCGGCATTGTGCCTTTTGAATTAAATTCGGATGCAAACTCTGTGTTTCATCGTCAATAAGAAGGTCCAAGGTATACAGTAAACCTGAAGTGTAGCATCGGAATCTAAAACTGGACTCACAGGAGAGGTTCAAATCATAGAAAGTTAGATTGTCACTCCTCTTGTACTTAAGTCGGTATTGTGCCATTTGCATTAAACTCGTATACAATTTCTGTGTTTCATCGTCAATAAGAAGGTGCAAGGTATTCAGGAAACCTGAAGTGAAGCATCGGAATCTAAAACTGGACTCACAGGAGAGGTTCAAATCATAAAAAGTTAGAGTGTCAGGCCTCTTTTACTTACGTCGGCATGGTGGCTTTTATATTAAATTCCGATGCAATTTCTATGTTTCATCGTCAATAAGAAGGTGCAAGGTATACAGTAAACCTGAAGTGAAGTATCGGTATTTAAAACTGGACTCACAGGAGAGGTACAAATCATAGAATGTTAGTGTGTCAGTCCTCTTGTACTTAAGTCGGCATTGTGCCATTTGTATTAACTTCGGATGCAATTCCTGTGTTTCATAGTCAATAAGAAGGTCCAAGGGATACACTAAACCTGAAGTGAAACATCGGAATCTAAAACAGGACTCACAGGAGAGGTTCAAATCATAGAAAGTTAAAGGGTCTGTCCTCTTTTACCTAAGTCGGCATTGTGCCTTTTGTATTAAATTCCGATGCAATTTCTGTGTTACATCGTCAATCAGAAGGTGCAAGTTATATAGAAAACCCGAAGTGAAGCTTCGGAATCTAAAACTGGACTCACAGGAGAGGTTCAAATAATAGAAAGTTTGAGTGTCACTCCTCTTGTACTTAAGTCGGTATTGTGCCATTTGTATTAAACTCGGATGCAATTTTTGTATTTCATCGTCAATATGAAGGTCCAAGATATACAGTAAACCTGAAGTGAAGCATCGGAATTTAAAACTGGACTCACAGGAGAGGTTCAAATCATAGAAAGTTAGAGTGTCACTCTTCTTGTACTTAAGTCGGTATTGTGCCATTTGTATTGAACTCGGATGCAATTTCTGTGTTTCATCGACAATAAGAAAGTCCAAGGGATACAGTAAACCAGAAGTGAAGCGTCGGATCTAAAACTGGACTGTCAGGAGAGGTTCAAATCATAGAAAGTTAGAATGTCGGTCCTCTTGTACTTAAGTCGGCATTGTGCCTTTTGTATTAAATTCGGATACAATTTCTGTGTTTCATCGTCAATAAGAAGGTGCAAGGTATACAGGAAACCTGAAGTGAAGCATCGGAATCTAAAACTGGACTCACAGGAGAGGTACAAATCATAGAAAGTAAGAGTGTCAGTCCTCTTGTACTTAAGTCGACATTGTGCCATTTGTATTAAATTCGGATGCAATTTCTGTGTTTCATCGTTAATAAGAAGGTCCAAGGGATACAGTATACCTGAAGTGAAGCATCGGAATCTAAAACTGGACTCACTGGAGAGGTTCAAATTATAGGAAGTTAGAGTGTCAGGCCTCTTTTACATACATCGGCATTGAGGCGTTTGTATGTAATTCCGATGCAATTTCTATGTTTCATCGTCAATAAGAAGGTGCCAGGTATACAGTAAACCTGAAGTGAAGCATCGGTATTTAAAACTGGACTCACAGGAGAGGTAAAAATCATAGAAAGTTAGAGTGTCAGTCCTCTTGTACTTAAGTCGGCATTGTGCCATTTGTATTAAGTTCGGATGCAATTCCTGTGTTTCATAGTCAATAAGAAGGTCCAGGGGATACACTAAACCTGAAGTGAAACATCGGAATCTAAAACTAAACTCACAGGAGTGATTCAAATCATAGAAAGTTAGAATGTCACTCCTCTTGTACTTAAGTCGGTATTGTGCCATTTGTATTAAACTCGGATGCAATTTCTGTGTTTCATCGACAATAAGAAAGTCCAAGGGATACAGTAAACCAGAAGTGAAGCATCGGAATCTAAAACTGGACTCACAGGAGAGGTTATAATCATAGAAAGTTAGAATGTCAGTCCCCTTGTACTTAAGACGGCATTGAGCCTTTTGTATTAAATTATTAAATTCGGATACAATTTCTGTGTTTCATCGTCATTAAGAAGGTGCAAGGTATACAGGAAACCTGAAGTGAAACATCGGAATCTAAAACTGGACTCACAAGAGAGGTACAAATCATAGAAAGTGAGAGTGTCAGTCCTCTTGTACTTAAGTCGACATTGTGCCATTTGTATTAAATTCGTATGCAATTTCTGTGTTTCATCGTTAATAAGAAGGTCCAAGGGATACAGTATACCTGAAGTGAAGCATCGGAATCTAAAACTGGACTCACAGCAGAGGTTCAGATCATAGAAAGTTAGAGTGTCAGGCCTCTTTTACTTACATCGTCATTGTGGCTTTTGTATTAAATTCCGATGCAATTTCTATGTTTCATCGTCAATAAGAAGGTGCAAGGAATACAGTAAACCTGAAGTGAAGCATCGGTATTTAAAACTGGACTCACAGGAGAGGTTCAAATAATAGAAAGTTTGAGTGTCACTCCTCTTGTACTTAAGTCGGTATTGTGCCATTTGTATTAAACTCGGATGCAATTTTTGTATTTCATCGTCAATATGAAGGTCCAAGATATACAGTAAACCTGTAGTGAAGCATCGGAATCTAAAACTGGACTCACAGGAGAGGTTCAAATCATAGAAAGTTAGAGTGTCACTCTTCTTGTACTTAAGTCGGTATTGTGCCATTTGTATTGAACTCGGATGCAATTTCTGTGTTTCATCGACAATAAGAAAGTCAAAGGGATACAGTAAACCAGAAGTGAAGCGTCGGATCTAAAACTGGACTGTCAGGAGAGGTTCAAATCATAGAAAGTTAGAATGTCGGTCCTCTTGTACTTAAGTCGGCATTGTGCCTTTTGTATTAAATTCGGATACAATTTCTGTGTTTCATCGTCAATACGAAGGTGCAAGGTATACAGGAAACCTGAAGTGAAGCATCGGAATCTAAAACTGGACTCACAGGAGAGGTACAAATCATAGAAAGTGAGAGTGTCAGTCCTCTTGTACTTAAGTAGACATTGTGCCATTTGTATTAAATTCGGATACAATTTCTGTCTTTCATCGTCAATAAGAAGGTGCAAGGTATACAGGAAACCTGAAGTGAGTCATCGGAATCTAAAACTGGACTCACAGGAGAGGTACAAATCATAGAAAGTAAGAGTGTCAGTCCTCTTGTACTTAAGTCGACATTGTGCCATTTGTATTAAATTCGGATGCAATTTCTGTGTTTCATCGTTAATAAGAAGGTCCAAGGGATACAGTATACCTGAAGTGAAGCATCGGAATCTAAAACTGGACTCACTGGAGAGGTTCAAATTATAGAAAGTTAGAGTGTCAGGCCTCTTTTACATACATCGGCATTGTGGCGTTTGTATGTAATTCCGATGCAATTTCTATGTTTCATCGTCAATAAGAAGGTTCAAGGTATACAGTAAACCTGAAGTGAAGCATCGGTATTTAAAACTGGACTCACAGGAGAGGTAAAAATCATAGAAAGTTAGAGTGTCAATCCTCTTGTACTTAAGTCGGCATTGTGCTATTTGTATTAAATTCGGATGCAATTCCTGTGTTTCATAGTCGTTAAGAAGGTCCAAGGGATACACTAAACCTGAAGTGAAACATCGGTATCTAAAACTGGACTCACAGAAGAGGTTCAAATCATAGAAAGTTAGTGTCACTCCTCTTGTACTTAAGTCGGTATTGTGCCTTTTGTATTAAATTCGGATGCAAACTCTGTGTTTCATCGTCAATAAGAAGGTCCAAGGGATACAGTAAATATGGAATGAAGCATCGGAATCTAAAACTTGACCTACAGGAGAGGTTGAAATCATAGAAGGTTACAGTGTCAGTCCTGTTGTACTTAAGTCGTCATTGTGCGTTTTGAATTTAATTCCGATGCAATTTCTGTGTTTCATCGTCAATAAGAAGGTCCAAGGAATACAGTAAACCGGAAGTGAAGCATCGGAATCTAAAACTGGACTCACAGGAGAGGTTCAAATCATAGAAAGTGAGAGTGCCTGTCCTCTTTTACTTAAGTAGGCATTGTGCCTTTTGAATTTAATTCCGATGCAAATTCTGTGTTTCATCGTCAATAAGAAGGTTCAAGGGATACAGTAATCCTGAAGTGAAGCATCAGAATCTAAAACTGGACTCACACGAGAGGTTCAAATCATAGAAAGTTAGAGGGTCTGTCCTCTTTTACTTAAGTCGGCATTGTGCCTTTTGTATTAAATTCCGATGCAATTTCTGTGTTACATCGTCAATCAGAAGGTGCAAGTTATACAGAAAACCCGAAGTGAAGCTCTGGAATCATAAACTGGACTCACAGGAGGGATTTAAATCATAGAAAGTGAGAGTGTCAGTCCTCTTGTACTTAAGTCGGCATTGTGCCTTTTGTATTAAATTCGGACGCAATTTCTGTGTTTCATCGTCAATAAGAAGGTCCAAGATATACAGTAAACCTGAAGTGAAGCATCGGAATCTGAAACTGGACTCACAGGAGAGGTTCAAATCATAGAAAGTTAGAATGTCAGTCCTCTTGTACTTAAGTCGGCATTGTGCCTTTTGTATTAAACTCGGATACAAATTCTGTGTTTCATCGTCAATAAGAAGGTGCAACGTATACAGGGAACCTGAAGTGAAGCATCGGAATCTAAAACTGGACTCACAGGAGAGGTTCAAATCATAGAAAGTTAGTGTGTCACTCCTCTCGTACTTAAGTCGGTATTGTGCCATTTGTATTAAACTCGGATGCAATTTCTGTGTTTCATCGTCAATAAGAAAGTCCAAGGGACACAGTAAACCAGAAGTGAAGCATCGGAATCTAAAACAGGACTCTCTGGAGAGGTTCAAATCATAGATAGTTAGAATGTCAGTCCTCTTGTACTTAAGTCGGCATTGTGCCTTTTGTATTAAATTCGGATACAATTTCTGTGCTTCATCGTCAATAAGAAGGTGTAAGATATACAGGAAACCTGAAGTGAAGCATCGGAATCTAAAACTGGACTCACAGGAGAGGTTCAAATCATAGAAAGTGAGAGTGTCAGTCCTCTTGTACTTAAGTCGACATTGTGCCATTTGTATTAAATTCGGATGCAATTTCTGTGTTTCATCGTTAATAAGAAGGTCCAAGGGATACAGTATACCTGAAGTGAAGCATCGGAAACTAATACTGGACTCACAGGAGAGGTTCAAATCATACAAGGTTAGAGTGTCAGGCCTCTTTTACTTACGTCGGCATTGTGCCTTTTGTATTAAATTCCGATGCAATTTCTATGTTTCATCGTCAATAAGAAGGTGCAAGGTATACAGTAAACCTGAAGTGAAGCATCGGAATTTAAAACTGGACTCACAGGAGAGGTTCAAATCATAGAAAGTTAGAGTGTCACTCCTCTTGTAATTAAGTCGGTATTGTGCCTTTTGTATTAAATTCGGCTTTATCGTCAATAAGAAGTTCCAAGGGATACAGTAAACCTGAAGTAAAGCATCGGAATCTAAAACTGACCTCACAGGAGAGGTTTGAATCATAGAAAGTGGGAGTCTCAGTCCTCTTGTACTTAAGTCGGCATTGTGCGATTTGTATTAAATTCGGATGCAATTTCTGTGTTTCATCCTCAATAAGAGTGTCCAAGGGATAAAGTAAATCTGAAGTGAAGCATTGGAATCTAAAACTGGAGTCACAGGAGAGGTTCAAATCATAGAAAGTGAGAGTGTTAGTCCTTTTGTACTTAAGTCGGCATTGTGCCATTGTATTAATTCGGATGAATTTCTGTGTCTCATCGTCAATAAGATGGTCCAAGGGATACAGTAAACCTGAAGTGAAGAATCAGAAACTAATACTGGACTCACAGGAGAGGTTCAAATCATGGAGAGTTAGAGTGTCACTCCTCTTGTAGTTAAGTCGGTATTGTGCCTATTGTATTAAATTCGGATGCAATTTCTGTGTTTCATCGTCAATAAGAAGGTCCAAGGGATACAGTAAACCTGAAGTGAAGCATCGGAATCTAAAACTGGACTCCACAGGAGAGGTTCAAATCATAGAAAGTTAGAGTGTCGCCGCCTCTTGTACTTAAGTCGGTATTGTGCCTTTTGAATTAAATTCGGATGCAATTTCTGTGTTTTATCGTCAATAAGAAGGACCAAATGATACAGTGAACCTGAAGTGAAGCATCGGAATCTAAACCTGACCTCACAGGAGGGGTTCGAATCATAGAAAGTGAGCGTGTCAGTCCTTTTGTACTTAAGTCGGGCATTGTGCGATTTGTATTAAATTCGGAAGCAATTTCTGTGTTTCATCCTCAATAAGAGTGTCAAGGGGTAAAGTAAAACTGAAGTGAAGCATCGGAATCTAAAACTGGACTCACAGGAGAGGTTCAAATCATAGAAAGTGAGAGTCAGTCCTCTTGTAGTTAAGTAGGCATTTTGCCATTTGTATTATATTCGGATGCAATTTCTGTGTTTCATCGTCAATAAGAAGAGCCAAGGGATACAGTAAACTGAAGTGAAGCATCAGAATCTAAAACTGGACTCACAGGAGAGGTTCAAATAATAGAAAGTTTGAGTGTCACTCCTCTTGTACTTAAGTCGGTATTGTGCCATTTGTATTAAACTCGGATGCAATTTTTGTGTTTCATCGTCAATAAGAAGGTCCAAGATATACAGTAAACCTGAAGTGAAGCATCGGAATCTAAAACTGGACTCACAGGAGAGGTTCAAATCATAGAAAGTGAGAGTGTCAGTCCTCTTGTACTTAAGTCGGCATTGTGCCATTTGTATTAAATTCGGATGCAATTCCTGTGTTCCATAGTCAATAAGAAGGTCCGAGGGATACACTAAACCTGAAGTGAAACATCGGAATCTAAAACTGGACTCACAGGAGAGGTTCAAATCATAGAAAGTGAGAGTGTCAGTCCTCTTGTAGTTAAGTAGGCATTTTGCAATTTGTATTATATATTTGTATTTGTATTATATATATATATATATATATCAAGAGCTCAGATGGAAACCCAGTTCTAAGCAAAGAAGGGAAAGCAGAAAGGTGGAAGGAGTATATAGAGGGTCTATACAAGGCCGATGTACTTGAGGACAATATTATGGAAATGGAAGAGGATGTAGATGAAGATGAAATGGGAGATACGATACTGCGTGAAGAGTTTGACAGAGCACTGAAGACCTGAGTCGAAACAAGGCCCCCGGAGTAGACAATATTCCATTGGAACTACTGACGGCCGTGGGAGAGCCAGTCCTGACAAAACTCTACCATCTGGTGAGCAAGATGTATGAAACAGGCGAAATACCCTCAGACTTCAAGAAGAATATAATAATTCCAATCCCGAAGAAAGCAGGTGTTGACAGATGTGAAAATTACCGAACTATCAGCTTAATAAGTCACAGCTGCAAAATACTAACACGAATTCTTTACAGACGAATGGAAAAACTAGTAGAAGCCAACCTCGGGGAAGATCAGTTTGGATTCCGTAGAAACACTGGAACACGTGAGGCAATACTGACCTTACGACTTATCTTAGAAGAAAGATTAAGGAAAGGCAAACCTACGTTTCTAGCATTTGTAGACTTAGAGAAAGCTTTTGACAATGTTGACTGGAATACTCTCTTTCAAATTCTGAAGGTGGCAGGGGTAAAATACAGGGAGCGAAAGGCTATTTACAATTTGTACAGAAACCAGATGGCAGTTATAAGAGTCGAGGGACATGAAAGGGAAGCAGTGGTTGGGAAGGGAGTAAGACAGGGTTGTAGCCTCTCCCCGATGTTGTTCAATCTGTATATGAGCAAGCAGTAAAGGAAACAAAAGAAAAATTCGGGGTAGGTATTAAAATTCATGGAGAAGAAATAAAAACTTTGAGGTTCGCCGATGACATTGTAATTCTGTCAGAGACAGCAAAGGACTTGGAAGAGCAGTTGAATGGAATGGACAGTGTCTTGAAAGGAGGATACAAGATGAACATCAACAAAAGCAAAACAAGGATAATGGAATGTAGTCTAATTAAGTCGGGTGATGCTGAGGGAATTAGATTAGGAAAATGAGGCACTTAAAGTAGTAAAGGAGTTTTGCTATTTGGGGAGCAAAATAACTGATGATGGTCGAAGTAGAGAGGATATAAAATGTAGGCTGGCAATGGCAAGGAAAGCGTTTCTGAAGAAGAGAAATTTGTTAACATCCAGTATTGATTTAAGTGTCAGGAAGTCATTTCTGAAAGTATTCGTATGGAGTGTAGCCATGTATGGAAGTGAAACATGGACGATAAATAATTTGGACAAGAAGAGAATAGAAGCTTTCGTAATGTGGTGCTACAGAAGAATGCTGAAGATTAGATGGGTAGATCACATAACTAATGAGAAGTATTGAATAGGATTGGGGAGAAGAGAAGTTTGTGGCACAACTTGACCAGAAGAAGGGATCGGTTGGTAGGACATGTTCTGAGGCATCAAGGGATCACCAATTTAGTATTGGAGGGCAGCGTGGAGGGTAAAAATCGTAGAGGGAGACCAAGAGATGAATACACTAAGCAGATTCAGAAGGATGTAGATTGCAGTAGGTACTGGGAGATGAAAAAGCTTGCACAGGATAGAGTAGCATGGAGAGCTGCATCAAACCAGTCTCAGGACTGAAGACCACAACAACAACAATTATATTCGGATGCAATTTCTGTGTTCATCGTTAATAAGAAGTTCCAAGATATACAGTAAACCTGAAGTGAAGCATCGGAATCTAAAACTGGACTCACAGGAGAGGTTCAAATCATAGAAAGTTAGTGTGTCACTCCTCTCGTACTTAAGTCGGTATTGTGCCATTTGTATTAAACTCGGATGCAATTTCTGTGTTTCATCGTCAATAAGAAAGTCCAAGGGATACAGTAAACGAGAAGTGAAGCATCGGAATCTAAAACAGGACTCTCTGGAGAGGTTCAAATCATAGATAGTTAGAATGTCAGTCCTCTTGTACTTAAGTCGGCATTGTGCCTTTTGTATTAAATTCGGATACAATTTCTGTGCTTCATCGTCAATAAGAAGGTGTAAGATATACAGGAAACCTGAAGTGAAGCATCGGAATCTAAAACTGGACTCACAGGAGAGGTTCAAATCATAGAAAGTGAGAGTGTCAGTCCTCTTGTACTTAAGTCGACATTGTGCCATTTGTATTAAATTCGGATGCAATTTCTGTGTTTCATCGTTAATAAGAAGGTCCAAGGGATACAGTATACCTGAAGTGAAGCATCGGAAACTAATACTGGACTCACAGGAGAGGTTCAAATCATACAAAGTTAGAGTGTCAGGCCTCTTTTACTTACGTCGGCATTGTGCCTTTTGTATTAAATTCCGATGCAATTTCTATGTTTCATCGTCAATAAGAAGGTGCAAGGTATACAGTAAACCTGAAGTGAAGCATCGGAATTTAAAACTGGACTCACAGGAGAGGTTCAAATCAGAGAAAGTGAGAGTGTCAGTCCTCTTGTACTTATGTCGGCATTATGCCATTTGTATTAAATTCGGATGCAATTCCTGTGTTTCATAGTCAATAAGAAGGTCCGAGGGATACACTAAACCTGAAGTGAAACATCGGAATCTAAAACTGGACTCACAGGAGAAGTTCAAATCATAGAAAGTTAGAGTGTCACTCCTCTTGTAATTAAGTCGGTATTGTGCCTTTTGTATTAAATTCGGCTTTATCGTCAATAAGAAGTTCCAAGGGATACAGTAAACCTGAAGTGAAGCATCGGAATCTAAAACTGACCTCACAGGAGAGGTTTGAATCATAGAAAGTGGGAGTCTCTGTCCTCTTGGACTTAAGTCGGCATTGTGCGATTTGTATTAAATTCGGATGCAATTTCTGTGTTTCATCCTCAATAAGAGTGTCCAAGGGATAAGTAAATCTGAAGTGAAGCATGGGAATCTAAAACTGGACTCACAGGAGAGGTTCAAATCATAGAAAGTGAGAGTGTCAGTCCTTTTGTACTTAAGTCGGCATTGTGCCATTTGTATTAAATTCGGATGAATTTCTGTGTCTCATCGTCAATAAGATGGTCCAATGGATACAGTAAACCTGAAGTGAAGAATCAGAAACTAATACTGGAACTCACAGGAGAGGTTCAAATCATGGAGAGTTAGAGTGTCACTCCTCTTGTAGTTAAGTCGCTATTGTGCCTTTTGTATTAAATTCGGATGCAATTTCTGTGTTTCATCGTCAATAAGAAGGTCCAAGGGATACAGTAAACCTGAAGTGAAGCATCGGAATCTAAAACTGGACTCACAGGAGAGGTTCAAATCATAGAAAGTTATTGTGTCAGTCCTCTTGTACTTAAGTCGGCATTGTGCCTTTTGAATTTAATTCCGATGCAATTCCTGTATATCATCGTCAATAAGAAGGTGCAAGGTATACAGTAAACCTGAAGTGAAGCATCGGAATCTGAAACTGGACTCACAGGAGAGGTTCAAATCATAGAAAGAGAGAGTGTCAGTCCTCTTGTACTTAAGTCGCCATTGTGCCTGTTGTATTAAATTCGGATGCAATTTCTGTGTTCATCGTCAATAAGAAGGTCCAAGGGGTACAGTAAACCTGAAGTGAAGCATCGGAATGTGAAACTGGACTCACAGGAGCGGTTCAAATCATTGAAAGTTAGAGTGTCAGTCCTCTTGTACTTAAGTCGGCATTTTGCCTTTTGTATTAAATTCGGATGCAAACTCTGTGTTTCATCGTCAATAAGAAGGTCCAAGGATACAGTAAACATGAAGTGAAGAATCGGAATCAAAACTGGACTCACAGGAGAGGTTCAAATCATAGAAAGTGAGTATGTCAGTCCTCTTGTACTTAAGTCGGCACTATGGCATTTGTATTAAATTCGGATGCAATTTCTGTGTTTCATCGTCAATAAGAATGTCCAAGGAATACAGTAAACCTTAAGTGAAACATCGGAATCTAAAAACTGGACTCACAGGAGAGGCTCAAATCATAGAGAGTTAGAGTGTCATTTCTCTGGTACTTAAGTCGGCATTGTGCCATTTGTATTAATTCGGATGCAATATCTGTGTTTCATCGTCAATAAGAAGGTCCAAGAGATACAGTAAATCTGTAGTGAAGCATCGGAATCTAAAACTGGACTCACAGAAGAGGTTCCAATCATAGAAAGTTAGAGTGTCAGTCCTCATGTACTTAATTCGGCATTGTGCCTTTTGAATTTAATTCCGATGCAATTTCTGTGTTCCATCGTCAATAAAAAGGTGCA
The DNA here is from genome assembly GCF_021461395.2 of Schistocerca americana. Taxonomy (NCBI): domain Eukaryota; kingdom Metazoa; phylum Arthropoda; class Insecta; order Orthoptera; family Acrididae; genus Schistocerca; species Schistocerca americana. The sequence goes on from NW_025726324.1 coordinate 1,102,654, forward strand.
AGGTATACAGTAAACCTGAAGTGAAGCATCGAATTCTAAAACTGGACTCACAGGAGAGGTTCAAATCATAGAAAGTGAGAGTGTCAGTCCTCTTGTTCTTAAGTCGCTTTTGTGCCCTTTGTATTAATTTCGGATGCAATTTCTGTGTTTCATCGTAAACAAGAAGGTGCAAGGGATACAGTAAACCTGAAGTGAAGCATCGGAATCTAAAACTGGACTCACAGGAGAGGTTCAAATCATAGAGAGTTAGAGTGTCACTCCTCTTGTACTTAAGTCGGTATTGTGCCATTTGTATTCAATTCGGATGGAATTTCTGTGTTTCATCGTCAATAAGAAGGTCCACGGGATACAGTAAACCTGAAGTTAAGCATCGGAATCTAAAAGTGGACTCACAGGAGAGGTTCAAATCATTGAATGTTAGAGAGTCAGTCCTCTTGTATTTAAGTCGGCATTGTGCCTTTTAATTTTAATTCCGATGCAATTTCTGTGCTTCTTCGTCAATAAGAAGGTGCAAGGTATACAGTAAACCTGAAGTGAAGCATCGGAATCTAAAACTGGACCCACAGGAGAGGTTCAAATCATAGAAAGTGAGAGTGTCAGTCCTCTTTACTTAAGTCGCCATTGTGCCTTTTGTGTTAAATTCGGATGCAATTTCTGTGTTTTATCGTCAATAAGAAGGTCCAACGGATACAGTAAACCTGAAGTGAAGCATCGGAATTTAAAACTGGATCACAGGAGAGATTCAAATCATTGAAAGTTAGGGTGTCAGTCCTCTTGTACTTAAGTCGGCATTGTGCCTTTTGTATTAAATTCGGATGCAAACTCTGTGTTTCATCGTCAATAAGAAGGTCCAAGGGATAGAGTAAACCTGAAGTGAAGCATCGGAATCTAAATCTGGACTCACTGGAGAGGTTCAAATCATAGAAAGTTAGAGTGTCAGTCCTCTTGTACTTAAGTCGGCATTGTGCCTTTTGAAATTAATTCCGATGCAATTTCACTGTTTCATCGTCAATAAGAAGGTCCAAGGGATACAGTAGACCTGAAGTGAAGCGTCGGAATCCAAAATTGGACTCACAGGAGAGGTTCAAATCATAGGAAGTGAGAGTGTCAGTCCGCTTGTGTTTAAGTCGGTATTGTGCCATTTGTATTAATTTCGGATGCAATGTCTGTGTTTCATCGTCTATAAGAAGGTCCAAGGGATGCAGTAAATCTGTAGTGAAGCATCGGAATCTAAAACTGGACTCACAGGAGAGCTTCAAATCATAGATAGTTAGAGTGTCAGTCCTCTTGTACTTAAGTCGCCATTGTGCCTTTTCTATTAAATTAGGATGCAATTTCTGTGTTTCATCGTCAACAAGATGGTCCAAGGGATACAGTAAACCTGAAGTGAAGCATCGGAATCTAAAACTGGACTCACAGGAGAGGTTCAAATCATAGAAAGTTAGAGTGTCAGTCCTCTTTTACTTAAGTCGGCATTGTGCCTTTTGTATTAATTTCGACTGCAAACTCTGTGTTTCATCGTCAATAAGAAGGTCCAAGGGATACAGTAAACCTGAAGTGAAGCATCGATATCTAAAACTGGACTCACAGGATAGGTTCAAATCATAGAAAGTTAGAGTGTCACTCCGCTTGTACTTAAGTCGTTATTGTGCCTCTTGTATTAAAATCGGATAAAATTTCTGTGTTTCATCGTCAATAAGAAGGTCCAAGGAATACAGTAAACCTTAAGTGAAGCATCAGAATCTAAAACTGGACTCACAGGATAGGTTGAAATCATAGGATGTTAGAGTGTCAGTCCTCTTTTACTTAAGTCGGCATTGTGCATTTTGTATTAAATTCGGAAGCAATTTCTGTGTTTCATCGTCAATAAGAAGGTCCAAGGGATACAGTTAACCTGAAGTGAAGCATCGGAATCTAAAACTGTACTCACAGGAGAGGTTCAAATAATAGAAAGTGAGAGTGTCAGTCATCTTGTAATTAAGTCGGCATTAAGCCATTTGTATTAAATTCGGATGCAATTTCTGTATTTCATCGTCAAGAAGAAGGTCCAAGGGAAACAGTAAAACTGAAGTGAAGCATCGGAATCTACAACTGGACTCACAATAAAGGTTCAAATCATAGAAAGTGAGAGTGTCAGTCCTCTTGTACTTAAGTCGGCATTGTGCCATTTGTATTAAATTCGGATGCAATTTCTGTGTTTCATCGCCAATAAGAAGGTCCAAGGGATACAGTAAACCTGAAGTGAAGCATCGGAATCTAAAACTGGACTCACAGGAGAGGTTCAAATCATAGAAAGTGAGAGTGTCAGTCATCTTGTAATTAAGTCCGCATTGTGCCTTTTGAATTTAATTCCGATGCAATTTCTGTGTTTCATCGTCAATAAGAGGGCGCAAGGTATACAGTAAACCTGAAATGAAGCATCGGAATCTAAAACTGGACTCACAGGAGATGTTCAAATTATAGAAAGTGAGAGTGTCAGTCCTCTTGTACTTAAGTCGGCATTGTGCCATTTGTATTAAATTCGGATGCAATTTCTGTGTTTCATCGCCAATAAGAAGGTCCAAGGGATACAGTAAACCTGAAGTGAAGCATCGGAATCTAAAACTGGACTCACAGGAGAGGTCCAAATCATAGAATGTGAGTGTCAGCCCACTTGTACTTAAGTCGCCATTGTGCATTTTGTATCAAATTCGGATGCAATTTCTGTCTTTCATCGTCAACAAGAAGGACCAAGCGATACAGTAAACGTGAAGGTAAGAATCGGAATCTAAAACTGGACTCAAAGGAGCGGTTCAAATCATAGAAAGTTAAAGTGTCACTCCGCTTGTACTTGAGTCGGTGTTGTGCCTTTTGTATTAAATTCGGATGCAATTTCTGTGTTTCATCGGCAATAAGAAGGTCCAAGAGATACAGTAAACCTGAAGTGAAGCATCGGAATCTAAAACTGGGCTCTCAGGAGAGGTTCAAATCATAGAAAGTTAGAATGTCAGTCCTCGACTACTTAAGTCGGCATTGTGCCTTTTGTATTACATTCGGATGCAATTTACTGTGTTTCATCGTCAATAAGAAGGTGCTAGGAATACAGTAAACCTTAAGTGAAACATCGGTATCTAAAACTGGACTCACAGGAGAGGCTCAAATCATAGAGAGTTAGAGTGTCATTCCTCTTGTACTTAAGTCGGCATTGTGCCATTTGTATTAAGTTCGGATGCAATTTCTGTGTTTCATCGTCAATAAGAAGGTCCAAGAGATACAGTAAATCTGTAGTGAAGCATCGGAATCTAAAACTGGACTCACAGAAGAGGTTCCAATCATAGAAAGTTAGAGTGTCAGTCCTCATGTACTTAATTCGGCATTGTGCCTTTTGAATTTAATTCCGATCCAATTTCTGTGTTTCATCGTCAATAAAAAGGTGCAAGGTATACAGTAAACCTGAAGTGAAGCATCGGAATCTAAGACTGGACTCACAGGAGAGGTTCAAATCATAGAAAGTGAGAGTGTCAGTCCTCTTGTTCTTAAGTCGCCTTTGTGCCCTTTGTATTAATTTCGGATGCAATTTCTGTGTTTCATCGTAAACAAGAAGGTCCAAGGGATACAGTAAACCTGAAGTGAAGCGTCGGAATCTAAAACTGGACTCACAGGAGAGGTTCAAATCATAGAGAGTTAGAGTGTCACTCCTCTTGTACTTAAGTCGGTATTGTGCCATTTGTATTCAATTCGGATGGAATTTCTGTGTTTCATCGTCAATAAGAAGGTCCACGGGATACAGTAAACCTGAAGTTAAGCATCGGAATCTAAAAGTGGTCTCACAGGAGAGGTTCAAATCATTGAATGTTAGAGAGTCAGTCCTCTTGTACTTAAGTCGGCATTGTGCCTTTTAATTTTAATTCCGATGCAATTTCTGTGCTTCATCGTCAATAAGAAGGTGCAAGGTATACAGTAAACCTGAAGTGAAGCATCGGAATCTAAAACTGGACCCACAGGAGAGGTTCAAATCATAGAAAGTTAGAATGTCAGTCCTCGACTACTTAAGTCGGCATTGTGCCTTTTGTATTAAATTCGGATGCAATTTACTGTGTTTCATCGTCAATAAGAAGGTGCAAGGTATACAGTAAACCTGAAGAATCGGAATCTAAAACTGGACTCACAGGAGAGGTTCAAATCATAGAAAGTGAGAGAGTCAGTCCTCTTGTACTTAAGTCGGCATTGTGCCATTTGTATTAAATTCGGATGCAATTTCTGTGTTTCATCGTCAATAAGAAGGTCCAAGGGATACAGTAAATTTGAAGTGAAGCATCGGAATCTAAAACTGGACTCACAGGAGAGTTCAAATGATAGAATGTTAGAGTGTCACTCCTTTTGTACTTAAGTCGGTATTGTGCCTTTTGTATTAAATTCGGATGCAATTTCTGCGTTTCATCGTCAATCAGAAGGTCCAAGAGATACAGTAAACATGAAGTGAAGCATCGGAATCTAAAACTGGCCTCACAGGAGAGGTTCAAATCATAGAAAGTTAGAGTGTCAGTCGTCTTGTACTTAAGTCGGCATTGTGCCTTTTGAATTTAATTCCGGTGCAATTTCTGTGTTTCATCGTCAATAAGAAAGTGCAAGGTATACAGTAAACCAAAAGTGAAGCATCGGAATCTAAAACTGGACTCACCGGAGAGGTTCCAATCATAGAGAGTGAGAGTGTCAGTCCTCTTGTACTTAAGTCGCCATTGTGATTTTTGTATTAAATTCGGATGCAATTTCTGTGTTTCATCGTCAATAAGACGGTCCAAGGGATACAGTAAACCTGAAGTGAAGCATCGGAATCTAAAACTGGACTCACAGGAGAGGTTAAAGTCATAGAAAGTTAGAGTGTCAGTCCTCTTGTACTTAAGTCGGCATTGTGCCGTTTGTATTAAATTCGGTTGCAATTTCTGTGTTTCATCGTCAATAAGAAGGTCCAAGGGATACAGTAAACCTGAAGTGAGGCATCGGAATCTAAAACTGGACTCACAGGAGAGGTTCAAATCATAGAAAGTGAGAGTGTCAGTCCTCTTGTACTTAAGTCGGCATTGTGCCGTTTGTATTAAATTCGGATGCAATTTCTGTGTTTTATCGTCAATAAGAAGGTCCACGGGATACAGTAAACCTGAAGTGAAGCATCGGAATCTAAAACTGGACTCACAGGAGAGGTTCAAATGATAGAAAGTGAGAGTCTCAGTCCTCTTGTACTTAAGTCGGCATTGTGCCTTTTGTATTTAATTCGGATGCAATGTCTGTGTTTCATCGTCAATAAGAAGGTGCAAGGTATACAGTAAACCTGAAGTGTAGCATCGGAATCTAAAACTATACTCACAGGAGAGGTTCAAATCATAGAAAGTTTGAGTGTCAGTCCTCTTGTACTTAAGTCGGCATTGTGCCTTTTGTATTAAATTCGGATGCAATTTCTGTGTTTCATCGTCAATAAGATAGTCCAAGGGATATAGTAAACCTGAAGTGAAGCATGGGAGTCTAAAACCGGACTCACAGGAGAGGTTCAATTCTTAGAAAGTTAGAGTGTCAGTCGTCTTGTACTTAAGTCGGCATTGCGCCTTTTTTGTTAGATTCGGATGCAAAATCTGTGTTTCATCGTCAATTCGAAGGTTTAAGGGATATAGTAAACCTGAAGTGAAGCATTGGAATCTAAAACTGGACTCACTGGAGAGGTTCAAATCATAGAAAGTGAGAGTGTCAGTCCTCTTGTACTGAAGTCGGCATGGTGCGTTTTGTATTAACTTTGGATGCAATTTCTGTGTTTCATCGTCAATAATAAGGTGCAAGGTATATAGTAAACCTGAAGTGAAGCATCGGAATCTAAAACGGAACTCACAGGAGAGGTTCAAATCATAGAAAGTGAGAGTGTCAGTCCTCTTGTACTTAAGTCGGCATTGTGCCATTTGTATTAAATTCGGATGCAATTTCTGTGTTTCATCGTCAAAAAGAAGGTCCAAGGGATACAGTAAACCTGAAGTGAAGCATCGGAATCTAAAAGTAGACTCACAGGAGAGGTTCAAATCATAGAAAATTAGAGTATCAGTCCTCTTGCACTTAAGTCGGCATTGTCCTTTTGTATTAAATTCGGATGCAAACTCTGTGTTTCTTCGTCAATAAGAAGGTCCAAGGGATACAGTAAACCTGATTTGAACCAGCGGATTCTAAACTGAACTCACAGTAAAGGTTCAAATCATAGAAAGTGAGAGTGTCAGTCCTCTTGTACTTAAGTCAGCATTGTGCTTTTGTATTGAATTCATATGCAATTTCTGTGTTTCATCGTCAATAAGAAGGTCCAAGGGATACAGTAAACCTGAAGTGAAGCCTCAGAATCTAAAACTGGACTCACGAGAGAGGTTCAAACCATAGAAAGTGAGAGTGGCAATCCTCTTTTACTAAAGTCGGCATTGTGCGTTTTGTATTAAATTCGGAAGCAATTTCTGTGTTTCATCGTCAATAAGAAGGTCCAAGGGTTAGAGTAAACCTGAAGTGAAGCATCGGAATCTAAAACTGTACTCACAGGAGAGGTTCAATTCATAGAAAGTGAGAGTGTCAGTCATCTTGTACTTAAGCCGGCATTAAGCCATTTGTATTAAATTCGGATGCAAATTCTGTGTTTCATCGTCAATAAGAAGGTCCAAGGGATACAGTAAACCTGAAGTGAGGCATCGGAATCTAAAACTGGACTCACAGGAGAGGTTCCAATCATAGAAAGTTAGAGTGTCAGTCCTCTTGTACTTAAGTCGGAATTGTGCCTTTTTAATTTAATTCCGATGCAATTTCTGTGTTTCATCGTCAATAAGAAGGTGCAAGGTATAGAGTAGACCTGAAGTGAAACATCAGAATCTAAAACAGGACTCACAGGAGAGGTTCAAATCATAGAAAGTGAGGGTGTCAGTCCTCTTGCACTTAAGTCGGCATTGTGCCATTTGTATTAAATTCGGACGCAATTTCTGTGTTTCATCGTCAATAAGAAGGTCCAAGGGATACAGTAAACCTGAAGTGAAGCATTGGAATCTAAAACTGGACTCACAGGAGAGGTTCAAATCATAGAAAACTAGGGTGTCAGTCCTCTTGTACTTAAGTCGGCATTGTGCCATTTGTATTAAATTCGGTTGCAATTTCTGTGTTTCATCGTTAGTAAGAAGGTCCAAGGGATACAGTAAACCTGAAGTGAGGCATCGGAATCTAAAACTGGACTCACAGGAGAGGTTCCAATCATAGAAAGTTAGAGTGTCAGTCCTCTTGTACTTACGTCGGCATTGTGCCTTTTGAATTTAATTCCGATGCAATTTCTGTGTTTCATCGTCAATAAGAAGGTACAAGGTATACAGTAGACCTGAAGTGAAACATCGGAATCTAAAACAGGACTCACAGGAGAGGTTCAAATCATAGAAACTGAGAGTGTCAGTCTTCTTGTACTTAAGTCGGCATGTGCCATTTGTATTAAATTCGGATGCTATTTCTGTGTTTCATCGTCAATAAGAAGGTCCAAGGGATACAGTAAACCTGAAGTGAAGCATCGGAATCTAAAACTGGACCCACAGGAGAGATTCAAATCATAGAAAGTTAGAGTGTCACTCCGCTTGTACTTAAGTCGGTATTGTGCCTTTTGTAATAAATTCGGATGCAATTTCTGTGTTTCATCGTCAATAAGAAGGTCCAAGTGATACAGTAAACCTTAAGTGAAACATCGGAATCTAAAACTGGACTCCCAGGATAGGTTCAAATAATAGAAAGTGAGAGTGTCAGTCATCTTGTAATTAAGTCGGCATTATGCCATTTGTATTAAATTCGGATGCAATTTCTGTGTTTCATCGTCAATAAGAAGGTCCAAGAGATACAGTAAACCTGAAGTGAAGCATCTGAATCTAAAACTGGACTCACAGGAAAGGTTCAAATCATAGAAAGTGTGAGTGTCAGTCCTCTTGTACTTAAGTCGGCATTGTGCCATTTTTATTAAATTCGGATGCAATTTCTGTGTTTCATCGTCAATAAGAAGGTCCAAGGGATCCAGTAAACCTGAAGTGAAGCATCGGAATCTAAAACTGGACTCACAGTAGAGGTCAAATCATAGAACGATAGAATGTCAGTACTCTTGTACTTAAGTCGGCATTGTGCCATTTGTATTAAATTCGGATGCAATTTCTGTGTTTCATCGTCAATAAGAAGGTGCAAGGTATACGGTAAACCTGAAGAATCGGAATCAAAACCTGGACTCACAGGAGAGGTTCAAATCATAGAAAGTGAGAGTGTCAGTCCTCTTGTACTTAAGACGGCATTGCGCCATTTGTATTAAATTCGGATGCAATTTCTGTGTTTCATTGTCAATAAGAAGGTCCAAAGGATACAGTAAACCTGAAGTGAAGCATCGGAATGTAAAACTGGACTCACAGGAGAGGCTCAAATCATAGAAAGTGAGAGTGTCAGTACTCTTGTACTTAAGTCGGCATTGTGCCATTTGTATTAAATTCGGATGCAATTTCTGTGTTTCATCGCCAATAAGAAGGTCCAAGGGATACAGTAAACCTGAAGTGAAGCATCGGAATCTAAAACTTGACTCACAGGAGAGGTTCAAATCATAGAAAGAGAGAGTGTCAGTCATCTTGTAATTAAGTCGGCATTGTGCCTTTTGAATTTAATTCCGATGCAATATCTGTGTTTCATCGTCAATAAGAGGGTGCAAGGTATACAGTAAACCTGAAATGACGCATCGGAATCTAAATCTGGACTCACAGGAGATGTTCAAATTATAGAAAGTGAGAGTGTCAGTCCTCTTGTACTTAAGTCGTCATTGTGCCTTTTGTATTAAATTCGGATGCAATTTCTATGTTTCATCGTCAATAAGAAGGTCCAAGGGATACAGTAAACATGTAGTGAAGCATCGGAATCTAAATCTGGACCCACAGGAGAGGTTCCAATCATAGAAAGTTAGAGTGTCAGTCCTCTTGTACTTAAGTCGGCATGTGCCATTTGTATTAAATTCGGTTGCAATTTCTGTGTTTCATCGTCAGTAAGAAGGTCCAAGGGATACAGTAAACCTGAAGTGAGGCATCGGAATCTAAAACTGGACTCACAGGAGAGGTTCCAATCATAGAAAGTTAGAGTGTCAGTCCTCTTGTACTTACGTCGGCATTGTGCCTTTTGAATTTAATTCCGATGCAGTATCTGTGTTTCATCGTCAATAAGAAGGTACAAGGTATACAGTAGACCTGAAGTGAAACATCGGAATCTAAAACAGGACTCACAGGAGAGGTTCAAATCATAGAAAGTGAGAGTGTCAGTCTTCTTGTACTTAAGCCGGCATTGTGCCATTTGTATTAAATTCGGTTGCAATTTCTGTGTTTCATCGTCAGTAAGAAGGTCCAAGGGATACAGTAAACCTGAAGTGAAGCATCGGAATGTAAAACTGGACTCACAGGAGAGGTTCAAATCATAGAAAGTGAGAGTGTCAGTACTCTTGTACTTAAGTCGGCATTGTGCCATTTGTATTAAATTCGGATGCAATTTCTGTGTTTCATCGCCAATAAGAAGGTCCAAGGGATACAGTAAACCTGAAGTGAAGCATCGGAATTAAAAACTGGACTCACAGGAAAGGTTCAACTCATAGAATGTGAGAGTGTCACTCCTCTTGTACTTGATTCGGCATTGTGCCTTTTGTATTAAATTCAGATGCAATTTCTGTGTTTCATCGTCAATAAGAAGGTCCAAGGGATACAGTAAACCTGAAGTGAAGCATCGGAATCTAAAACGGAATTCACAGGATAGGTTCAAATCATAGAAAGTGAGAGTGTCAGTCATCTTGTAATTAAGTCGGCATTATGCCATTTGTATTAAATTCGGATGCAATTTCTGTGTTTCATCGTCAATAAGAAGGTCCAAATGATACAGTAAACCTTAAGTGAAACATCGGAAACTAAAACTGGACTCCCAGGATAGGTTCAAATAATAGAAAGTGAGAGTGTCAGTCATCTTGTAATTAAGTTGGCATTATGCCATTTGTATTAAATTCGGATGCAATTTCTGTGTTTCATCGTCAATAAGAAGGACCAAGAGATACAGTAAACCTGAAGTGAACCATCTGAATCTAAAACTGGACTCACAGGAAAGGTTCAAATCATAGAAAGTGTGAGTGTCAGTCCTCTTGTACTTAAGTCGGCATTGTGCCATTTGTATTAAATTCGGTTGCAATTTCTATGTTTCATCGTCAGTAAGAAGGTCCAAGGGATACAGTAAAACTGAAGTGAAGCGTCGGAATCTAAAACTGGACTCACAGGAGAGGTCAAATCATAGAACGTTAGAGTGCCACTCCTCTTGTACTTGAGTCGGTATTGTGCCTTTTGTATTAAATTCTTATGCAAACTCTGTGTTTCATCGTCAATAAGAAGTTCCAAGGGATACAGTAAACCTGAAGTGATGCATCGGAATCCAAAACTGGGCTCACATTAGAGGTTCAAATCGTAGAAAGTTAGAATGTCAGTCCTCTTGTACTTAAGTCGGCATTGTGCCTTTGGTATTAAATTCGGATGCAATTTCTGTGTTTCATCGTCAATAAGAAGGTGCAAGGTATACAGTAAACCTGAAGAATCGGAATCTAAAACTGGACTCACAGGAGAGGTTCAAATCATAGAAATTGAGAGTGTCAGTCCTCTTGTACTTAAGTCGGCATTGCGCCATTTGTATTAAATTCGGATGCAATTTCTGTGTTTCATTGTCAATAAGAAGGTCCAAGGGATACAGTAAACCAGAAGTGAAGCATCGGAATGTAAAACTGGACTCACAGGAGAGGTTCAAATCATAGAAAGTGAGAGTGTCAGTACTCTTGTACTTAAGTCGGCATTGTGCCATTTGTATTAAATTCGGATGCAATTTCTGTGTTTCATCGCCAATAAGAAGGTCCAAGGGATACAGTAAACCTGAAGTGAAGCATCGGAATCTAAAACTGGACTCACAGGAGAGGTTCAAATCATTAAAAGTGAGAGTGTCAGTCATCTTGTAATTAAGTCGGCATTGTGCTTTTTGAATTTAATTCCGATGCAATTTCTGTGTTTCATCGTCAATAAGAGGGTGCAAGGTATACAGTAAACCTGAAATGAAGCATCGGAAACTAAAACTGGACTCACAGGAGATGTTCAAATCATAGAAAGTGAGAGTGTCAGTCCTCTTGTACTTAAGTCGTCATTGTGCCTTTTGTATTAAATTCGGATGCAATTTCTGTGCTTCATCGTCAATAAGAAGGTCCACGGGATACAGTAAACCTGAAGTGAAGCATCGGAATCTAAAACGGAACTCACAGGATAGGTTCAAATCATAGAAAGTGAGAGTGTCAGTCATCTTGTAATTAAGTCGGCATTATGCCATTTGTATTAAATTAGGATGCAATTTCTGTGTTTCATCGTCAATAAGAAGGTCCAAGGGATACAGTAAACCTGAAGTGAAGCATTGGAATCTAAAACTGGACTCACAGGAGAGGTTCAAATCATAGAAAGTGAGAGTGTCAGTCCTCTTGTACTTAAGTCGGCATTGTGCCATTTGTATTAAATTCGGTTGCATTTTCTGTGTTTCATCGTCAATAAGAAGGTCCAAGGGATACAGCAAACCTGAAGTGAGGCATCGGAATCTTAAACTGGACTCACAGGAGAGGTTCCAATCATAGAAGGTTAGAGTGTCAGTCCTCTTGTACTTAAGTCGGCATTGTGCATTTTGAATTTAATTCCGATGCAATATCTGTGTTTCATCGTCAATAAGAAGGTATAAGGTATACAGTAGACCTGGAGTGAAACATCGGAATCTAAAACAGGACTCACAGGAGAGGTTCAAATCATAGAAAGTGAGAGTGTCAGTCCTCTTGTACTTAAGTCGGCATTGTGCCATTTGTATTAAATTCGGATGCAATTTCTGTGTTTCATCGACAATAAGAAGGTCCAAGGGATACAGTAAACCTGAAGTGAAGCATCGGAATCTGGACTCACAGGAGAGGTCAAATCATAGAAAGTTAGAGTGTCACTCCTCTTGTACTTGAGTCGGTATTGTGCCTTTTGTATTAAATTCTTATGCAAACTCTGTGTTTCATCGTCAATAAAAAGGTCCAAGGGATACAGTAAACCTGAAGTGAAGCATCGGAATCTAAAACTGGGCTCACGGGAGAGGTTCAAATCATAGAAAGTAAGAATGTCAGCCCTCTTATACTTAAGTCGGCATTGTGCCTTTTGTATTAAATTCGGATGCAAATTCTGTGTTTCATCGTCAATAAGAAGGTGCAAGGTATACAGTAAACCTGAAGAATCGGAATCTAAAACTGGACTCAACGGGGAGGTTCAAATCATAGAAAGTGAGAGTGTCAGTCCTCTTGTACTTAAGTCGGCATTGCGCCATTTGTATTATATTCGGATGCATTTTCTGTGTTTCATTGACAATAAGAAGGTCCAAGGGATACAATAAACCTGAAGTGAAGCATCGGAATGTAAAACTGGACTCAGAGGAGAGGTTCAAATCATAGAAAGTGAGAGTGTCAGTACTCTTGTACTTAAGTCGGCATTGTGCCATTTGTATTAAATTCGGATGCAATTTCTGTGTTTCATCGCCAATAAGAAGGTTCAAGGGATACAGTAAACCTGAAGTGAAGCATCGGAATCTAAAACTGGACTCACAGGAGAGGTTCAAATCATAGAAAGTGAGAGTGACAGTCATCTTGTAATTAAGTCGGCATTGTGCCTTTTGAATTTAATCCGATGCAATTTATGTGTTTCATCGTCAATAAGAGGGTGCAAGGTATACAGTAAACCTGAAGTGAAGCATCGGAATCTAAAACTGGACTCACAGGAGATGTTCAAATCATAGAATGTGGGAGTGTCAGTCCACTTGTACTTAAGTCGCCATTGTGCCTTTTGTATTAAATTCGGATGCAATTTCTGTGTTTCATCGGCAATAAGAAGGTGCAAGGTATACAGTAAACCTGAAGAATCGGAATCTAAAACTGGACTCACAGGAGAGGTTCAAATCATAGAAAGTCAGAGTGTCAGTCATCTTGTAATTAAGTCGGCATTATGCCATTTGTATTAAATTCGGATGCAATTTCTGTGTTTCATCGTCAATAAGAAGGTCCAAGGGATACAGTAAACCTGAAGTGAAGCATCGGAATCTAAAACGGAACTCACAGGATAGGTTCAAATCTTAGAAAGTGAGAGTGTCAGTCATCTTGTAACTAAGTCGGCATTATGCCATTTGTATTAAATTCGGATGCAATTTCTGTGTTTCATCGTCAATAAGAAGGTCCAAGGGATACAGTAAACCTGAAGTGAAGCATTGGAATCTAAAACTGGACTCACAGGAAAGGTTCAAATCATAGAAAGTATGAGTGTCAGTCCTCTTGTACTTAAGTCGGCATTGTGCCATTTGTATTAAATTCGGATGCAATTTCTGTGTTTCATCGTCAATAAGAAGGTCCAAGGGATACAGTAAACCCGAAGTGAAGCATCGGAATCTAAAACTGGACTCACAGGAGAGGTCAAATCATAGAAAGTTTGAGTGTCACTCCTCTTGTACTTGAGTCGTTCTTGTGCCTTTTGTATTAAATTCTTATGGAAACTCTGTGTTTCATCGTCAATAAGAAGGTCCAAGGAATACAGTAAACCTGAAGTGAAGCATCGGAATCTAAAACTGGGCTCACAGGAGAGGTTAAAATCATAGAAAGTTAGAATGTCAGTCCTCTTGTACTTAAGTCGGCATTGTGCCTTTTGTATTAAATTCGGATGCAATTTCTGTGTTTCATCGTCAATAAGAAGGTGTAAGGTATACAGTAAACCTGAATTGAAGCATCACAATCTAAAACTGGACTCACAGGAGATGTTCAAATTATAGAAAGTGAGAGTGTCATTCCTCTTGTACTTAAGTCGTCATTGTGCCTTTTGTATTAAATTCGGATGCAATTTCTGTGTTTCATCGTCAATAAGAAGGTCCAAGGGATACAGTAAACATGTAGTGAAGCATCGGAATCTAAATCTGGACTCACAGGAGAGGTTCCAATCATAGATAGTTAGAGTGTCAGTCCTCTTGTACTTAAGTCGGCGTTGTGCCTTTTGAATTTAATTCCGATGCAATTTCTGTGTTTCATCGTCAATAAGAAGGTGCAAGGTATACAGTAAACCTGAAGTGAAGCATCGGAATCTAAAACTGGACTCACAGGAGGGGTAAAAATCATAGAATGTGAGAGTGTCAGTCCACTTGTACTTAAGTCGGCATTGCGCCTTTTTTGTTACATTCGGATGCAAAATCTGTGTTTCATCGTCAATACGAAGGTTTAAGGGATATAGTAAACCTGAAGTGAAGCTTCGGAATCTGAAACTGGACTCACAGGAGAGGTCAAATCATAGAAAGTGAGAGTGTCAGTCCTCTTGTACTTAAGTCGGCATTGCGCCATTTGTATTAAATTCGGATGCAATTTCTGTGTTTCATTGTCAATAAGAAGGTCCAAGGGATACAGTAAACCTGAAGTGAAGTATCGGAATGTAAAACTGGACTCACAGGAAACGTTTAAATCATAGAAAGTGAGAGTGTCAGTACTCTTGCACTTTAGTCGGCATTGTGCCATTTGTATTAAATTCGGATGCAATTTCTGTGTTTCATCGCCAATAAGAAGGTCCAAGGGATACAGTAAACCTGAAGTGAAGCATCGGAATCTAAAACTGGACTCACAGGAGAGGTTCAAATCATAGAAAGTGAGAGTGTCAGTCATCTTGTATTTAAGTCGGCATTGTGCCTTTTGAATTTAATTCCGATGCAATTTCTGTGTTTCATCGTCAATAAGAGGGTGCAAGGTATACAGTAAACCTGAAATGAAGCATCAGAATCTAAAACTGGACTCACAGAAGATGTTCAAATTATAGAAAGTGAGAGTGTCAGTCCTCTTGTACTTAAGTCGTCATTGTGCCTTTTGTATTAAATTCAGATGCAATTTCTGTGTTTCATCGTCAATAAGAAGGTCCAAGGGATACAGTAAACCTGAAGTGAAGCATCGGAATCTATAACTGGACTCACAGGAGAGGTTCAAATCATAGAAACTTAGCGTGTCGGTCCTCTTGTACTTAAGTCGGCATTGTGCCTTTTCTATTAAATTCGGATGCAATTTCTGTGTTTCATCGTCAATAAGAAGGTCCAAGGGATACAGTAAACCTTAAGTGAAACATCGGAACCTAAAACTGGACTCACAGGATAGGTTCAAATCATAGAAAGTGAGAGTGTCAGTCATCTTGTAATTAAGTCGGCATTATGCCATTTGTATTTAATTCGGATGCAATTTCTGTGTTTCATCGTCAATAAGAAGGTCCAAGGGATACAGTAAACCTGAAGTGAAGCATTTGAATCTAAAACTGGACTCACAGGAGAGGTCAAATCATAGAAAGTTAGAGTGTCACTCCTCTTGTACTAGAGTCGGTATTGTGCCTTTTGTATTAAATTCTTATCAAACTCTGTGTTTCATCGTCAATAAGAAGGTCCAAGGGATACAGTAAACCTGAAGTGAAGCATCGGAATGTAAAACTGGACTCACAGGAGACGTTCAAATCATAGAAAGTGAGAGTATCAGTACTCTTGCACTTAAGTCGGCATTGTGCCATTTGTATTAAATTCGGATGCAATTTCTGTGTTTCATCGCCAATAAGAAGTTCCAGGGGATACAGTAAACCTGAAGTGAAGCATCGGAATCGAAAACTGGACTCACAGGAGAGGTTCAAATCATAGAAAGTGAGAGTGTCAGTCGTCTTGTACTTAAGTCGGCATTGCGCCTTTTTTGTTACATTCGGATGCAAAATCTGTGTTTCATCGTCAATACGAAGGTTTAAGGGTTATGGTAAACCTGAAGTGAAGCATTGGAATCTAAAACTGGACTCACTGGAGAGGTTCAAATCATAGAAAGTGAGAGTGTCAGTCTTCTTGTACTGAAGTCGGCATGGTGCGTTTTGTATTAAATTCGGATGCAATTTCTGTGTTTCATCGTCAATAAGAAGGTGCAAGGTATATAGAAAACCTGAAGTGAAGCATCGGAATCTAAAACTGGACTCACAGGAGAGGTTCAACTCATAGAATGTGAGAGTGTCAGTCCTCTTGTACTTGAATCGGCATTGTGCCTTTTGTATTAAATTCAGATGCAATTTCTGTGTTTAATCGTCAATAAGAAGGTCCAAGGGATACAGTAAATCTGAAGTGAAGCATCGGTATCTAAGACGGAACTCACAGGATAGGTTCAAATCATAGAAAGTGAGAGTGTCAGTCATCTTGTAATTAAGTCGGCATTATGCCATTTGTATTAAATTCGGATGCAATTTCTGTGTTTCATCGTCAATAAGAAGGTCCAAGGGATACAGTAAACCTGAAGTGTGGCATCGGAATCTAAAACTGGACTCACAGGAGAGGTTCCAATCATAGAAAGTTAAAGTGTCAGTCCTCTTGTACTTAAGTCGGCATTGTGCCTTTTGAATTTAATTCCGATGCAATTTCTGTGTTTCATCGTCAATAAGAAGGTGCAAGGTATACAGTAAACCTGAAATGAAGCATCAGAATCTAAAACTGGACTCACAGGAGATGTTCAAATTATAGAAAGTGAGAGTGTCAGTCCTCTTGTACTTAAGTCGTCATTGTGCCTTTTGTATTAAATTCGGATGCAATTTCTGTGTTTCATCGTCAATAAGAAGGTCC
The DNA here is from genome assembly GCF_021461395.2 of Schistocerca americana. NCBI lineage: Eukaryota > Metazoa > Arthropoda > Insecta > Orthoptera > Acrididae > Schistocerca > Schistocerca americana. The sequence goes on from NW_025726324.1 coordinate 1,119,364, forward strand.
AAGGGATACAGTAAACATGTAGTGAAGCATCGGAATCTAAATCTGGACACACAGGAGAGGTTCCAATCATAGAAAGTTAGAGTGTCAGTCCTCTTGTACTTAAGTCGGCATTGTGCCTTTTGAATTTAATTCCGATGCAATTTCTGTGTTTCATCGTCAATAAGAAGGTGCAAGGTATACAGTAAACATGAAGTGAAGCATCGGAATCTAAAACTGGACTCACAGGAGAGGTCAAATCATAGAAAGTTAGAGTGTCACTCCTCTTGTACTAGAGTCGGTATTGTGCCTTTTGTATTAAATTCTTATGCAAACTCTGTGTTTCATCGTCAATAAGTAGGTCCAAGGGATACAGTAAACCTGAAGTGAAGCATCGGAATCTAAAACTGGGCTCACAGGAGAGGTTCAAATCATAGAATGTGAGAGTGTCAGTCAACTTGTACTTAAGTCGGCATTGCACCTTTTTTGTTACATTCGGATGCAAAATCTGTGTTTCATCGTCAATACGAAGGCTTAAGGGATATAGTAAACCTGAAGTGAAGCTTCGGAATCTAAAACTGGACTCACAGGAGGGGTCAAATCATAGAAAGTGAGAGTGTCAGTCCTCTTGTACTTAAGTCGGCATTGCGCCATTTGTATTAAATTCTAATGCAATTTCTGTGTTTCATTGTCAATAAGAAGGTCGAAGGGATACAGTAAACCTGAAGTGAAGCATCGGAATGTAAAACTGGACTCACAGGAAACGTTTAAATCATAGAAAGTGAGAGTGTCAGTACTCTTGCACTTTAGTCGGCATTGTGCCATTTGTATTAAATTCGGATGCAATTTCTGTGTTTCATCGCCAATAAGAAGGTCCAAGGGATACAGTGAACCTGAAGTGAAGCATCGGAATCTAAAACTGGACTCACAGGAGAGGTTCAAATTATAGAAAGTGAGAGTGTCAGTCATCTTGTATTTAAGTCGGCATTGTGCCTTTTGAATTTAATTCCGATGCAATTTCTGTGTTTCATCGTCAATAAGAGGGTGCAAGGTATACAGTAAACCTGAAGTGAAGCTTCGGAATCTAAAACTGGACTCACAGGAGGGGTCAAATCATAGAAAGTGAGAGTGTCAGTCCTCTTGTACTTAAGTCGGCATTGCGCCATTTGTATTAACTTCGGATGCAATTTCTGTGTTTCATTGTCAATAAGAAGGTCGAAGGGATACAGTAAACCTGAAGTGAAGCATCGGAATGTAAAACTGGACTCACAGGAAACGTTTAAATCATAGAAAGTGAGAGTGTCAGTACTCTTGCACTTTAGTCGGCATTGTGCCATTTGTATTAAATTCGGATGCAATTTCTGTGTTTCATCGCCAATAAGAAGGTCCAAGGGATACAGTGAACCTGAAGTGAAGCATCGGAATCTAAATCTGGACACACAGGAGAGGTTCCAATCATAGAAAGTTAGAGTGTCAGTCCTCTTGTACTTAAGTCGGCATTGTGCCTTTTGAATTTAATTCCGATGCAATTTCTGTGTTTCATCGTCAATAAGAAGGTGCAAGGTATACAGTAAACATGAAGTGAAGCATCGGAATCTAAAACTGGAGTCACAGGAGAGGTCAAATCATAGAAAGTTAGAGTGTCACTCCTCTTGTACTAGAGTCGGTATTGTGCCTTTTGTATTAAATTCTTATGCAAACTCTGTGTTTCATTGTCAATAAGTTGGTCCAAGGGATACAGTAAACCTGAAGTGAAGCATCGGAATCTAAAACTGGGCTCACAGGAGCGGTTCAAATCATAGAAAGTTAGAATGTCTCTCCTCTTGTACTTAAGTCGGCATTGTGCCTTTTGTATTAAATTCGGATGCAATTTCTGTGTTTCATCGTCAATAAGAAGGTGCAAGGTATACAGTAAACCTGAAGAATCGGAATCTAAAACTGGAATCACAGGAGAGGTTCAAATTATAGAAAGTGAGAGTGTCAGTCCTCTTGTACTTAAGTCGGCATTGTGCCTTTTGATTTTAATTCCGATGCAATTTCTGTGTTTCATCGTCAATAAGAAGGTGCAAGGTATACAGTAAACCTGAAGTGAAGCATCGGAATCTTAAACTGGACTCACAGGAGAGGTTCAAATCATAGAATGTGAGAGTGTCAGTCCACTTGTACTTAAGTCGGCATTGCGCCTTTTTTGTTACATTCGGATGCAAAATCTGTGTTTCATCGTCAATACGAAGGTTTAAGGGATATAGTAAACCTGAAGTGAAGCATCGGAATCTAAAACTGGACTCACAGGAGAGGGCAAATCATAGAAAGTGAGAGTGTCAGTCCTCTTGTACTTAAATCGGCATTGCGCCATTTGTATTAAATTCAGATGCAATTTCTGCGTTTCATTGTCAATAAGAAGGTCCAAGGGATACAGTAAACCTGAAGTGAAGCATCGGAATGTAAAACTGGACTCACAGGAGAGGTTCCAATCATAGAAAGTTAGAGTGTCAGTCCTCTTGTACTTAAGTCGGCATTGTGCCTTTTCAATTTAATTCCGATGCAATTTCTGTGTTTCATCGTCAACAAGAAGGTGCAAGGTATACAGTAAACCTGAAGTGAAGCATCGGAATCTAAAACTGAACTCACAGGAGAGGTTCAAATCATAGAATGTGAGAGTGTCAGTCCACTTGTACTTAAGTCGCCATTGTGCCTTTTGTATTAAATTCGGATGCAATTTCTGTCTTTCATCGTCAACAAGAAGGACCAAGCGATACAGTAAACCTGAAGTGAAGCATCGGAATCTAAAACTGGACTCACAGGAGAGGTTCAAATCATAGAAAGTTAGAGTGTCACTCCGCTTGTACTTAAGTCGGTATTGTGCCTTTTGTATTAAATTCGGATGCAATTTCTGTGTTTCATCGTCAATAAGAAAGTCCAAGGGATACAGTAAACCTTAAGTGAAACATCGGAAACTAAAACTGGACTCAAAGGATAGGTTCAAATCATTGAAAGTGAGAGTGTCAGTCATCTTGTAATTATGTCGGCATTATGCCATTTGTATTTAATTCGGATGCAATTTCTGTGTTTCATCGTCAATAAGAAGGTCCAAGAGATACAGTAAAACTGAAGTAAAGCATCTGAATCTAAAACTGGACTCACAGGAAAGGTTCAAATCATTGAAAGTGTGAGTGTCAGTCCTCTTTTACTTAAGTCGGCGTTGTGCCATTTGTATTAAATTCGGATGCAATTTCTGTGATTCATCGTCAATAAGAAGGTCCAAGGGATACAGTAAACCAGAAGTGAAGCAACGGGATCTAAAACTGGACTCACAGGAGAGGTCAAATCATAGAAAGTTAGAGTGTCACTCCTCTTGTACTAGAGTCGGTATTGTGCCTTTTGTATTAAATTCTTATGCAAACTCTGCATTTCATCGTCAATAAGAAGGTGCAAGGTATACAGTAAACCTGAAGAATCGGAATCTAAAACTGGACTCACAGGAGAGGTTCAAATCATAGAAAGTGAGAGTGTCAGTCGTCTTGTACTTAAGTCGGCAATGCGCCTTTTTTGTTACATTCGGATGCAAAATCTGTGTTTCATCGTCAATACGAAGGTTTAAGGGATATAGTAAACCTGAAGTGAAGCATTGGAATCTAAAACTGGACTCACTGGAGAGGTTCAAATAATAGAAAGTGAGAGTGTCAGTCCTCTTGTACTGAAGTCGGCATGGTGCGTTTTGTATTAAATTCAAATGCAATTTCTGTGTTTCATCGTCAATAAGAACGTGCAAGGTATATAGTAAACCTGAAGTGAAGCATCGGAATCTAAAACTGGACTCACAGGAGAGGTTCAACTCATAGAATGTGAGAGTGTCAGTCCTCTTGTACTTGATTCGGCATTGTGGCTTTTGTATTAAATTCAGATGCAATTTCTGTGTTTCATCGTGAATAAGAAGGTCCAAGGGATACAGTAAACCTGAAGTGAAGCATCGGAACCTAAAACTGGGCTCACAGGAGAGGTTCAAATCATAGAAAGTTAGAATGTCAGTCACTTGTACTGAAGTCGGCATTGTGCCTTTTGTATTAAATTCGGATGCAATTTCTGTCTTTCATCGTCAACAAGAGGGACCAAGCGATACAGTAAACCTGAAGTGAAGCATCGGAATCTAAAACTGGACTCACAGGAGAGGTTCAATTTAGAAAGTTAGAGTGTCACTCCGCTTGTACTTATGTCGGCATTGTGACTTTTGGATTTAATTCCGATGCAATTTCTGTGTTTCATCGTCAATAAGAAGGTGCAAGGTATACAGTAAACCTGAAGTGAAGCATCGGAATCTAAAACAGGACTCACAGGAGAGGTCAAATCATAGAAAGTTAGAGTGTCACTCCTCATGTACTAGAGTCGGTATTGTGCCTTTTGTATTAAATTCTTTTGCAAACTCTGTGTTTCATCGTCAATAAGAAGGTCCAAGGGATACAGTAAACCTGAAGTGAAGCATCGGAACCTAAAACTGGGCTCACAGGAGAGGTTCAAATCATAGAAAGTTAGAATGTCAGTCACTTGTACTGAAGTCGGCATTGTGCCTTTTGTATTAAATTCGGTTGCAATTTCTGTGTTTCACCGTCAATAAGAAGGTCCAAGGGATACAGTAAACATGTAGTGAAGCATAGGAATCTAAATCTGGACTCACAGGAGAGGTTCCAATCATAGAAAGTTAGAGTGTCAGTCCTCTTGTACTTAAGTCGGCATTGTGCCTTTTCAATTTAATTCCGATGCAATTTCTGTGTTTCATCGTCAATAAGAAGGTGCAAGGTATACAGTAAACCTGAAGTGAAGCATCGGAATCTAAAACTGAACTCACAGGAGAGGTTCAAATCATAGAATGTGAGAGTGTCTGTCCACTTGTACTTAAGTCGCCATTGTGCCTTTTGTATTAAATTCGGATGCAATTTCTGTCTTTCATCGTCAACAAGAGGGACCAAGCGATACAGTAAACCTGAAGTGAAGCATCGGAATCTAAAACTGGACTCACAGGAGAGGTTCAATTTAGAAAGTTAGAGTGTCACTCCGCTTGTACTTAAGTCGGTATTGTGCCTTTTGTATTAAATTCGTATGCAATTTCTGTGTTTCATCGTTAATAAGAAGGTCCAAGGGATACAGTATACCTGAAGTGAAGCATCGGAATCTAAAACTGGACTCACAGGAGAGGTTCAGATCATAGAAAGTTAGAGTGTCAGGCCTCTTTTACTTACATCGTCATTGTGGCTTTTGTATTAAATTCCGATGCAATTTCTATGTTTCATCGTCAATAAGAAGGTGCAAGGAATACAGTAAACCTGAAGTGAAGCATCGGTATTTAAAACTGGACTCACAGGAGAGGTTCAAATAATAGAAAGTTTGAGTGTCACTCCTCTTGTACTTAAGTCGGTATTGTGCCATTTGTATTAAACTCGGATGCAATTTTTGTATTTCATCGTCAATATGAAGGTCCAAGATATACAGTAAACCTGTAGTGAAGCATCGGAATCTAAAACTGGACTCACAGGAGAGGTTCAAATCATAGAAAGTTAGAGTGTCACTCTTCTTGTACTTAAGTCGGTATTGTGCCATTTGTATTGAACTCGGATGCAATTTCTGTGTTTCATCGTCAATAAGAAGGTCCAAGGGATACAGTAAACCTTAAGTGAAACATCGGAAACTAAAACTGGACTCAAAGGATAGGTTCAAATCATAGTAAGTGAGAGTGTCAGTCATCTTGTAATTAAGTCTGCATTATGCCATTTGTACTTAATTCGGATGCAATTTCTGTGTTTCATCGTCAATAAGAAGGTCCAAGAGATACAGTAAAACTGAAGTAAAGCATCTGAATCTAAAACTGGACTCACAGGAAAGGTTCAAATCATTGAAAGTGTGAGTGTCAGTTCTCTTTTACTTAAGTCGGCATTGTGCCATTTGTATTAAATTCGGATGCAATTTCTGTGATTCATCGTCAATAAGAAGGTCCAAGGGATACAGTAAACCTGAAGTGAAGCACCGGGATCTAAAACTAGACTCACAGGAGAAGTCAAATCATAGAAAGTTAGTGTCACTCCTCTTGTACTAGAGTCGGTTTTGTGCCTTTTGTATCAAATTCTTATGCAAACTCTGTGTTTCATCGTCAATAAGAAGATGCAAGGTATACAGTAAACCTGAAGAATTGGAATCTAAAACTGGACTCACGGGAGAGGTTCAAATCATAGAATGTGAGAGTGTCATTCGTCTTGTATTTAAGTCGGCAATGCGCCTTTTTTGTTACATTCGGATGCAAAATCTGTGTTTCATCGTCAATACGAAGGTTTAAGGGATATAGTAAACCTGAAGTGAAGCATTGGAATCTAAAACTGGACTCACTGGAGAGGTTCAAATAATAGAAAGTGAGACTGTCAGTCCTCTTGTACTGAAGTCGGCATGGTGCGTTTTGTATTAAATTCGGATGCAATTTCTGTGTTTCATCGTCAATAAGAACGTGCAAGGTATATAGTAAACCTGAAGTGAAGCATCGGAATCTAAAACTGGACTCACAGGAGAGGTTCAACTCATAGAATGTGAGAGTGTCAGTCCTCTTGTACTTGATTCGGCATTGTGCCTTTTGTATTAAATTCAGATGCAATTTCTGTGTTTCATCGTGAATAAGAAGGTCCAAGGGATACAGTAAACCTGAAGTGAAGCATCGGAATGTAAAACGGAACTCACAGGATAGGTTCAAATCATAGAAAGTGAGAGTGTCAGTCATCTTGTAATTAAGTCGGCATTACGCCATTTGTATTAAATTCGGATGCAATTTCTGTGTTTCATCGTCAATAAGAAGGTCCAAGGGATACAGTAAACCTGAAGTGAGGCATCGGAATCTAAAACTGGACTCACATGAGAGGTTCCAATCATAGAAAGTAAAAGTGGCAGTCCTCTTGTACTTACGTCGGCATTGTGCCTTTTGAATTTAATTCCGATGCAATTTCTGTGTTTCATCGTCAATAAGAAGGTGCAAGGTATACAGTAAACCTGAAATGAAGCATCAGAATCTAAATTTGGACTCACAGGAGATGTTCAAACTATAGAAAGTGAGAGTATCAGTCCTCTTGTACTTATGTCGTCATTGTGCATTTTGTATTAAATTCGGATGCAATTTCTGTGTTTCAACGTCAATAAGAACGCCCAAGGGATACAGTAAACATGTAGTGAAGCATCGAAATCTAAATCTGGACTCACAGGAGAGGTTCCAATCATAGAAAGTTAGAGTGTCAGACCTCTTGTACTTATGTCGGCATTGTGACTTTTGAATTTAATTCCGATGCAATTTCTGTGTTTCATCGTCAATAAGAAGGTGCAAGGTATACAGTAAACCTGAAGTGAAGCATCGGAATCTGAAACTGGACTTACAGGAGAGGTCAAATCATAGAAAGTTAGAGTGTCACTCCTCATGTACTAGAGTCGGTATTGTGCCTTTTGTATTAAATTCTTATGCAAACTCTGTGTTTCATCGTCAATTAGAAGGTCCAAGGGATACAGTAAACCTGAAGTGAAGCATCGGAACCTAAAACTGGGCTCACAGTAGAGGTTCAAATCATAGCAAGTTAGAATGTCAGTCACTTGTACTTAAGTCGGTATTGTGCCTTTTGTATTAAATTCGGTTGCAATTTCTGTGTTTCATCGTCTATAAGAAGGTGCAAGGTATACAGTAAACCTGAAGAATCGGAATCTGAAACTGGACTCACAAGAGAGGTTCAAATCATAGAAAGTGAGAGTGTCAGTCGTCTTGTACTTAAGTCGGCATTGCGCCTTTTTTGTTACATTCGGATGCAAAATCTGTGTTTCATCGTCAATACGATGTTTTAAGGGATATAGTAAACCTGAAGTGAAGCGTTGTAATCTAAAACTGGACTCACTGGAGAGGTTCAAATCATAGAAAGTGAGAGTGTCAGTCCTCTTGTACTGAAGTCGGCATGGTGCGTTTTGTATTAAATTCGGATGCAATTACTGTGTTTCATCGTCAATAAGAAGGTCCAAGGGATAAAGTAAACCTGAAGTGAAGCATCGGAATCTAAAACGGAACTCACAGGATAGGTTCAAATCATAGAAAGTGAGAGTGTCAGTCATCTTGTAATTAAGTCGGCATTATGCCATTTGTATTTAATTCCGAAGCAATTTCTGTGTTTCATCGTCAATAAGAAGGTGCAAGGTATACAGTAGACCTGAAGTGAAACATCGGAATCTGAAACAGGACTCACAGGAGAGGTTCAAATCATAGAAAGTGAGAGTGTCACTCCTCTTGTACTTAAGTCGGCATTGTGCCATTTGTATTAAATTCGGGTGCAATTTCCGTGTTTCATCGTCAATAAGAAGGTTCAAGGGATGCAGTAAACCTGAAGTGAAGCATCGGAATCAAAAACTGGACCCACAGGAGAGATTCCAATCATAGAAAGTTAGAGTGTCACCCCGCTTGTACTTAAGTCGGTATTGTGCTTTTGTATTAAATTCGGATGCAATTTCTGTGTTTCATCGTCAATAAGAAGGTCCAAGGGATTCAGTAAACCTTAAGTGAAACATCGGAAACGAAAACTGGACTCACAGGATAGGTTCAAATCATAGAAAGTGAGAGTGTCAGTCATCTTGTAATTAAGTCGGCATTATGCCATTTGTATTAAATTCGGATGCAATTTCTGTGTTTCATCGTCAATAAGAAGGTCCAAGAGAGACAGTAAACCTGAATTGAAGCGTCTGAATCTAAAACTGGACTCACAGGAAAGGTTCAAATCATAGAAAGTGTGAGTGTCAGTCCTCTTGTACTTAAGTCGGCATTGTGCCATTTGTATTAAATTCGGATGCAATTTCTGTGTTTCATCGTCAATAAGAAGGTCCAAGGGATACAGTAAACCTGAAGTGAAGCATCGGAATCTAAAACTGGACTCACAGGAGAGATCAAATCATAGAAAGTTAGAGTGTCACTCCTCTTGTACTTGAGTCGGTATTGTGCCTTTTGTATTAAATTCTTATGCAAACTCTGCGTTTCATCGTCAATAAGAAGGTCCAAGGGATACAGAAACCTGAAGTGAAGCATCGGAATCTAAAACTGGGCTCACAGGAGAAGTTCAAATCATAGAAAGTTAGAATGTCAGTCCTCTTGTACTTAAGTCGGCATTGTGCCTTTTGTATTAAATTCGGATGCAATTTCTGTGATTCATCGTCAATAAGAAGGTGCAAGGTATACAGTAAACCTGATGAATCGGAATCTAAAACTGGACTCACAGGAGATGTTCAAATTATAGAAAGTGAGAGTGTCAGTCCTCTTGTACTTAAGTCGTCATTGTGCCTTTTGTATTAAAGTCGGATGCAATTTCTGTGTTTCATCGTCAATAAGAAGGTCCAAGGGATACAGTAAACATGTAGTGAAGCATCGGAATCTAAATCTGGACTCACAGGAGAGGTTCCAATCATAGAAAGTTAGAGTGTCAGTCCTCTTGTACTTAAGTCGGCATTGTGCCTTTTGAATTTAATTCCGATGCAATTTCTGTGTTTCATCGTCAATAAGAAGGTGCAAGATATACAGTAAACCTGAAGTGAAGCATCGGAATCTAAAACCGGACTCACAGGAGAGGTTCAAATCATAGAATGTGAGAGTGTCAGTCCACTTGTACTTAAGTCGCCATTGTGCTTTTTGTATTAAATTCGGATGCAATTTCTGTCTTTCATCGTCAACAAGAAGGACCAAGGGATACAGTAAACCTTAAGGGAAACATTGGAACCTAAAACTGGACTCACAGGATAGGTTCAAATCATAGAAAGTGAGAGTGTCAGTCATCTTTTACTTAAGTCGGCATTGTGCCATTTGTATTAAATCCGGATGCAATTTCTGTGATTCATCGTCAATAAGAAGGTCCAAGGGATACATTAAACCTGAAGTGAAGCATCGGAATCTAAATCTGGACTCACAGGAGAGGTCAAATCATAGAAAGTTAGAGTGTCACTCCTCTTGTACTAGAGTCGGTATTGTGCCTTTTGTATTAAATTCTTATGCAAACTCTGTATTTCATCGTCAATAAGAAGGTCCAAGGGATACAGTAAACCTGAAGTGAAGCATCGAAATCTAAAACTGGGCTCACAGGAGACGTTCAAATCATAGAAAGTTAGAATGTCAGTCCTCTTGTACTTAAGTCGGCATTGTGCCTTTTGTATTAAATTCGGATGCAATTTCTGTGTTTCATCGTCAATAAGAAGGTGCAAGGTATACAGTAAACCTGAAGAATCAGAATCTAAAACTTAACTCACAGGAGAGGTTCAAATCATAGAAAGTGAGAGTGTCAGTCCTCTTGTACTTAAGTCGGCATTGTGCCATTTGTATTAAATTCGGTTGCAATTTCTGTGTTTCACCGTCAATAAGAAGGTCCAAGGGATACAGTAAACATGTAGTGAAGTCTCGGAATCTAAATCTGGACTCACAGGAGAGGTTCCAATCATAGAAAGTTTGAGTGTCAGTCCTCTTGTACTTAAGTCGGCATTGTGCCTTTTGAATTTAATTCTGATGCAATTTCTGTGTTTCATCGTCAATAAGAAGGTGCAAGGTATACAGTAGACCTGAAGTGAAACATCGGAAACTGAAACAGGACTCACAGGAGAGGGTCAAATCATAGAAAGTGAGAGTGTCAGTCCTCTTGTACTTAAGTCAGCATTGTGCCCTTTGTATTAAATTCGGATGCAATTTCTGTGTTTCATCGTCAATAAGAAGGTCCAAGGGATACAGTAAACCTGAAGTGAAGCACTGGAATCTAAAACTGGACTCACAGGAGAGGTTCAAATCATAGAAAGTTAGAGTGTCAGTCCTCTTGTACTTAAGTCGGCATTGTGCCATTTGTATTAAATTCGGTTGCAATTTCTGTGTTTCATCGTCAATAAGAAGGTCCAAGGGATACAGTAAACCTGAAGTGAGGCATCGGAATCTAAAACTGGACTCACAGGAAAGGTTCAAATCATAGAAAGTGTGAGTGTCAGTCCTCTTGTACTGAAGTCGGCATTGTGCCATTTGTATTAAATTCGGATGCAATTTCTGTGTTTCATCGTCAATAATAAGGTCCAAGGGATACAGTAAACCTGAAGTGAAGCATCGGAATCTAAAACTGGACTCACAGGAGAGGTTCAAATCATAGAAAGTGAGAGTGTCAGTCATCTTGTAATTAAGTCGGCATTGTGCCTTTTGAATTTAATTCCGATGCAATTTCTGTGTTTCATCGTCATTAGGAGGGTGCAAGGTATACAGTAAACCTGAAATGAAGCATCGGAATCTAAAACTGGACTCACAGGAGATGTTCAAATTATAGAAAGTGAGAGTGTCAGTCCTCTTGTACTTAAGTCGGCATTGGTCCTTTTGAATTTAATTCCGATGCAATTTGTGTGTTTCATCGTCAATAAGAAGGTGCAAGGTATACAGTAAACCTGAAGTGCAGCATCGGAATCTAAAACTGGACTCACAGGAGAGGTTCAAATCATAGAATATGAGAGTGTCAGTCCACTTGTACTTAAGTCGCCATTGTGCCTTTTGTATTAAATTCGGATGCAATTTCTGTCTTTCATCGTCAACAAGAAGGACCAAGGGATACAGTAAACCTGAAGTGAAGCATCGGAATCTAAAACTGGACTCACAGGAGAGGTTCAAATCATAGAAAGTAAGAGTGTCAGTCATCTTGTAATTAAGTCGGCATTGTGCCTTTTGAATTTAATTCCGATGCAATTTCTGTGTTTCATCGTCAATAAGAGGGTGCAAGGTATACAGTAAACCTGAAATGAAGCATCGCAGTCTAAAACTGGACTCACAAGAGATGTTCAAATTATAGAAAGTGAGAGTGTCAGTCCTCTTGTACTTAAGTCGTCATTGTGCCTTTCGTATTAAATTCGTATGCAATTTCTGTGTTTCATCTTCAATAAGAAGGTCCAAGGGATACAGTAAACATGTAGTGAAGCATCGGAATCTAAATCTGGACACACAGGAGAGCTTCCAATCATAGATAGTTAGAGTGTCAGTCCTCTTGTACTTAAGTCGGCATTGTGCCTTTTGAATTTAATTCCGATGCAATTTGTGTGTTTCATCGTCAATAAGAAGGTGCAAGGTATACAGTAAACCTGAAGTGAAGCATCGGAATCTAAGGCTGGACTCACAGGAGAGGTTAAAATCATAGAAAGTTAGAGTGTCACTCCGCTTGTACTTAAGTCGGTATTGTGCCTTTTGTATTAAATTCGGATGCAATTTCTGTGTTTCATCGTCAATAAGAAGGTCCAAGGGATACAGTAAACCTTAAGTGAAACATCGGAATCTAAAACTGGACTCACAGGATAGGTTCAAGTCATAGAAAGTGAGAGTTTCAGTCATCTTGTAATTACTTCGGCATTATGCCATTTGTATTTAATTCGGATGCAATTTCTGTGTTTCATCGTCAATAAGAAGGTCCAAGAGATACAGGAAACCTGAAGTGAAGCATCTGAATCTAAAACTGGACTCACAGGAAAGGTTCAAATCATAGAAAGTGTGAGTGTCAGTCCTCTTGTACTTAAGTCGGCATTGTGCCATTTGTATGAAATTCGGATGCAATTTCTGTGATTCATCGGCAATAAGAATGTCCAAGGGATACAGTAAACCTGAAGTGAAGCATCGGAATCTAAAACTGGACTCACAGGAGAGGTCAAATCATAGAAAGTTAGAGTGTCACTCCTCTTGTACTAGAGTCGGTATTGTGCCTTTTGTATTAACTTCTTATGCAAACTCTGTGTTTCATCGTCAATAAGATGGTCCAAGGGATACAGTAATCCTGAAGTGAAGCATCGGAATCTAAAACTGGGCTCACAGGAGAGGTTCAAATCATAGAAAGTTAGAATGTCAGTCCTCTTGTACTTAAGTCGCCATTGTGCTTTTGTATTAAATTCGGATGCAATTTCTGTGTTTCATCACAAAAAAAAGGTGCAAGGTATACAGTAAACCTGAAGAATCGGAATCTAAAACTGGACTCACAGGAGAGGTTCAAATCATAGAAAGTGAGAGTGTCAGTCCTCTTGTACTTAAGTCGGCATTGTGCCATTTGTATTAAATTCGGTTGCAATTTCTGTGTTTCATCGTCAATAAGAAGGTCCAAGGGATACAGTAAACCTGAAGTGAGGCATCGGAATCTAAAACTGGACTCACAGGAGAGGTTCAAATCATAGAAAGTGAGAGTGTCAGTCATCTTGTAATTATGTCGTCATTGTGCCTTTTGAATTTAATTCCGATGCAATTTCTGTGCTTCATCGTCAATAAGAGGGTGGATGGTATACTGTAAGCCTGAAGTAAAGCATCGGAATCTAAAACCGGACTCACAGGAGAGGTTCAAATCATAGAAAGTGAGAGTGTCAGTCCTCTTGTACCTAAGTCTGCATTGTGCCATTTGTATTAAATTCGGATGCAATTTCTGTCTTTCATCGTCAACAAGAAGGACCAAGCGATACAGTAAACCTAAAGTGAAGCATCGGAATCTAAAACTGGACTCACTGGAGAGGTTCAAATCATAGAAAGTGAGAGTGTCAGTCATCTTTTACTTAAGTCGGCATTGTGCCATTTGTATTAAATTCGGATGCAATTTCTGTGATTCATCGTCAATAAGAAGGTCCAAGTTATACAGTAAACCTGAAGTGAAGCATCGGAATCTAAAACTGGACTCACAGGAGAGGTCAAATCAAAGAAAGTTAGAGTGTCACTCCTCTTGTACTAGGGTCGGTATTGTGCCTTTTGTATTAACTTCTTATGCAAACTCTGTGTTTCATCGTCAATAAGAAGGTCCAAGGGATACAGTAAACCTGAAGTGAAGCATCGGAATCTAAAACTGTTCTCACAGGAGAGGTTCAAATCATAGAAAGTTAGAATGTCAGTCCTCTAGTACTTAAGTCGGCATTGTGCCTTTTGTATTAAATTCGGATGCAATTTCTGTGTTTCATCGTCAAAAAGAAGGTGCTAGGTATACAGTAAACCTGAAGAATCGGAATCTAAAACTGGACTCACAGGAGAGGTTCCAATCATAGAAAGTGAGAGTGTCAGTCCTCTTGTACTTAAGTCAGCATTGTGCCATTTGTATTAAATTCGGATGCAATTTCTGTGTTTCATCGTCAATAAGAAGGTCCAAGGGATACAGTAAACCTGAAGTGTAGCATTGGAATCTAAAACTGGACTCACAGGAGAGGTTCAAATCATAGAAAGTTAGAGTGTCAATCCTCTTGTACTTAAGTCGGCATTGTGCCATTTGTATTAAATTCGGATGCAATTTCTGTGTTTCATCGTCATTAAGAAGGTCCAAGGGATACAGTAAACCAGAAGTGAGGCATCGGAATCTAAAACTGGACTCACAGGAAAGGTTCAAATCATAGAAAGTGCGAGTGGCAGTCCTCTTGTACTGAAGTCGTCATTGTGCCTTTTGTATTAAATTCGTATGCAATTTCTGTGTTTCATCTTCAATAAGAAGGTCCAAGGGATACAGTAAACATGTAGTGAAGCATCGGAATCTAAATCTGGACTCACAGGAGAGCTTCCAATCATAGAAAGTTAGAGTGTCAGTCCTCTTGTACTTAAGTCGGCATTGTGCCTTTTGAATTTATTTCCGATGCAATTTGTGTGTTTCATCGTCAATAAGAAGGTGCAAGGTATACAGTAAACCTGAAGTGAAGCATCGGAATCTAAAACTGGACTCACAAGAGAGGTTCAAATCATAGAATGTGAGAGTGTCAGTCCACTTGTACTTAAGTCGCCATTGTGCCTTTTGTATTAAATTCGGATGCAATTTCTGTCTTTCATCGTCCACAAGAAGGACCAAGCGATACAGTAAACCTGAAGTGAAGCATCGGAATCTAAAACTGGACTCACAGGAGAGGTTCAAACCATAGAAAGTTAGAGTGTCACTCCGCTTGTACATAAGTCGGTATTGTGCCTCTTGTATTAAATTCGGATGCAATTTCTGTGTTTCATCGTCAATAAGAAGGTCCAAGGGATACAGTAAACCTGAAGTGAGGCATCGGAATCTAAAACTGGACTCACAGGAGAGGTTCCAATCATAGAAAGTTAGAGTGTCAGCCCTCTTGTACTTAAGTCGGCATTGTGCCTTTTGAATTTAATTCCGATGCAATTTCTGTGATTCATCGTCAATAAGAAGGTGCAAGGTATACAGTAGACCTGAAGTCAAACATCGGAATCTAAAACAGGACTCACAGGAGAGGTTCAAATCATAGAAAGATTGAGTGTCAGTCCTCTTGTACTTAAGTCGGCATTGTGCCATTTGTATTAAATTCGGTTGCAATTTCTGTGTTTCATCGTCAATAAGAAGGTCCAAGGGATACAGTAAACCTGAAGTGAGGCATCGGAATCTGAAACTGGACTCACAGGAGAGGTTCCAAACATAGAAAGTTAGAGTGTCAGTCCTCTTGTACTTAAGTCGGCATTGTGCCTTTTGAATTTAATTCCGATGCAATTTCTGTGTTTCATCGTCAATAAGAAGGTGCAAGGTATACAGTAAACATGAAGTGAAGCATCGGAATCTAAAACAGGACTCACAGGAGAGGTTCAAATCATAGAAAGTGAGAGTGTCAGTCCTCTTGTACTTAAGTGGGCATTGTGCCATTTGTATTAAAATCGGATGCAATTTCTGTGTTTCATCGTCAATAAGAAGGTCCAAGGGATACAGTAAACCTGAAGTGAAGCATCGGAATCTAAAACTGGACCCACAGGAGAGATTCAAATCATAGAAAGTTAGAGAGTCACTCCGCTTGTACTTAAGTCGGTATTGTGCCTTTTGTATTAAATTCGGATGCAATTTCTGTGTTTCATCGTCAATAAGAAGGTCCAAGGGATACAGTAAACCTTATGTGAAGCCTCGGAATCTAAAACTGGAAACACAGGAGAGGTTCAAAACATATTAGAGTGTCAGTCCTCTTTTACTTAAGACGGCATTGTGCATTTTGTATTAAATTCGGATGCAATTTCTGTGTTTCATCGTCAATAAGAATGTCCAAGGGATACAGTAAACCTGAAGTGAAGCATCGGAATCAAAACCTGGCCTCACAGGAGAGGATCAAATCATAGAAAGTGAGAGTGTCAGTCATCTTGTAATTAAGTCGTCATTATGCCTTTTGAGTTTAATTCTGATGCAATATCTGTGTTTCATCGTTAATAAGAGGGTGGAAGGTATACTGTAAACCTGAAGTAAAGCATCGGAACCTAAAACCGGACTCACAGGAGGGGTTCAAATCATAGAAAGTGAGAGCGTCAGTCCTCTCGTACCTAAGTCGGCATTGTGCCATTTGTATTAAATTCGAATGCAATTCCTGTGGTCAATATTCAATAACAAGGTCCAAGGGATACAGTTAACCTGAAGTGAAGCATCGGAATCTACAACTAGACTCACAGGAGAGGTTCAAATCATAGAAATTTACAGTGTCAGTCCTCTTGCACTTAAGTCGGCATTGTGCCTTTTCTATTAAATTCGGATGCAAACTCTGTGTTTCATCGTCAATAAGAAGGTCCAAGGGATACAGTAAACCTGAAGTGAAGCATCGGATTCTAAACTGAACTCACAGTAGAGGATCAAATCATAGAAAGTTTGAGTGTCAGTCCTCATGTACTTAAGTCGGCATTGTGCCTTTTGTATTAAATTCGGATGCAATTTCATTGTTTCATCGTCAATAAGATAGTCCAAGGGATATAGTAAACCTGAAGTGAAGCATGGGAGTCTAAAACTGGACTCACAGGTTAGGTTCAATTCTTAGAAAGTTAGAGTGTCAGTCGTCTTGTACTTAAGTCGGCATTGCGCCTTTTTTGTTACATTCGGATGCCAAATCTGTGTTTCATCGTCAATACGAAGGTTGAAGGGATATAGTAAACCTGAAGTGAAGCATTGGAATGTAAAACTGGACTCACTGGAGAGGTTCAAATCATAGAAAGTGAGTGTGTCAGTCCTCTTGTACTAAAGTCGGCATGGTGCGTTTTGTATTAAATTCGGATGCAATTTCTGTGTTTCATCGTCAATAAGAAGGTGCAAGGTATATAGTAAACCTGAAGTGAAGCATCGGAATCTAAAACTGGACTCACAGGAGAGGTTCAACTCATAGAATGTGAGAGTGTCAGTCCTCTTGTACTAAAGTCGGCATGGTGCGTTTTGTATTAAATTCGGATGCAATTTCTGTGTTTCATCGTCTATAAGAAGGTCCAAGGGATACAGTAAACCTGAAGTGAAGCATCGGAATCTAAAAGTAGACTCACAGGAGAGGTTCAAATCATAGAAAATTAGAGTGTCAGTCCTCTTGCACTTAAGTCGGCATTGTCCCTTTTGTATTAAATTCGGATGCAAACTCTGTGTCTCTTTGTCAATAAGAAGGTCCAAGGGAAACAGTAAACCTGAATTGAAGCAGCGGAATCTAAACTGAACTCACAGTAGAGGTTCAAATCATAGATAGTGAGAGTGTCAGTCTCTTGTACTTAAGTCGGCATTGTGCCTTTTGAATTGAATTCATATGCAATTTCTGTGTTTCATCGTCAATAAGAAGGTCCAAGGGATACAGTAAACCTGAAGTGAAGCATCGGAATCTAAAACTGGACTCACAGGAGAGGTTCAAATAATAGAAAGTTGGAGCGTCGGTCCTCTTTTACTTAAGTCAGCATTGGGCCCATTTGTTATAATTCCGATGCTATTTCTACGTTTCGTCGTCAATAAGAAGGTGCAAGGTCTACAGTAAACCTGAAGTAAAGCATCGGAAACTAAAACTAGACCCACAGGAGAGATTCAAATCATAGAAAGTTAGAGTGTCACTCCGGTAGTACTTAAGTCGGTATTGTGCCTTTTGTATTAAATTCGGCTGCAATTTCTGTGTTTCATCGTCAATAAGAAGGTCCAAGGGATACAGTAAACCTTATGTGAAGCCTCAGAATCTAAAACTGGAATCACAGGAGAGGTTCAAAACATAGAATATTAGAGTGTCAGTCCTCTTTTACTTAAGACGGCATTGTGCATTTTATATTAAGTTCGGATGTAATTTCTGAGTTTCATCGTCAATAAGAAGGTCCAAGGGATACAGTAAACCTGAAGTGAAGCATCGGAATCAAAAACTGGCCTCACAGGAGAGGTTCAAATCATAGAAAGTGAGAGTGTCAGTCATCTTGTAATTAAGTCGTCATTGTGCCTTTTGAATTTAATTCCGATGCAATTTCTGTGTTTCATCGTCAATAAGAGGGTGGAAGGTATACTGTAAACCTGAAGTAAAGCATCGGAATCTAAAACCGAACTCACATGAGAGGTTCAAATCATAGAAAGTGAGAGTGTCAGTCCTCTTGTACCTAAGTCGGCATTGTGCCATTTGTATTAAATTCGGATGCAATTCCTGTCGTTAATAGTCAATAACAAGGTCCAAGGGATACAGTTAACCTGAAGTGAAGCATCGGAATCTACAACTAGACTCACAGGAGAGGTTCTAATCATAGAAATTTACAGTGTCAGTCCTCTTGCACTTAAGTCGGCATTGTGCCTTTTGTATTAAATTCGGATGCAAACTCTGTGTTTCATCGTCAATAAGAAGGTCCAAGGGATACAGTAAACCTGAAGTGAAGCATCGGATTCTAAACTGAACTCACAGTAGAGGTTCAAATCATAGAAAGTGAGAGTGTCAGTCCTATTGTACTTAAGTCGGCATTGTGACTTTTGTATTAAATTCGGATGCAATTTCTGTGTCTCATCGTCAATAACAAGGTGCAAGGTATACAGTAAACCTGAAGTGAAGCATCGGAATCTAAAAGTAGACTCACAGGAGAGGTTCAAATCATAGAAAATTAGAGTGTAAGTCCTCTTGCACTTAAGTCGGCATTGTCCCTTTTGTATTAAATTCGGATGCAAACTCTGTGTTTCTTCGTCAATAAGAAGGTCCAAGGTATACAGTAAACCTGAATTGAAGCAGCGGAATCTAAACTGAACTCACAGTAGAGGTTCAAGTCATTGAAAGTGAGAGTGTCAGTCCTTTTGTACTTAAGTCGGCATTGTGCCTTTTGTATTGAATTCATATGCAATTTCTGTGTTTCATCGTCAATAAGAAGGTCCATGGGATACAGTAAACCTGAAGTGAAGCATCAGAATCTAAAACTGGACTCACAAGACAGGTTCTAACCATAGAAAGTGAGAGTGTCAGTCCTCTTGTACTTAAGTCGGCATTGTGCGTTTTGTATTAAATTCGGATGCAATATCTGTGTTTCATCGTCAATAAGAAGGTCCAAGGGATACAGTAAACCTGAAGTGAAGCATCAGAATCTAAAACTGGACTCACAGGAGAGGTTCAAATCATAGAAAGTGAGAGTGTCAGTCCTCTTGTACCTAAGTCGGCATTGTGCCATTTGTATTAAATCCGGATGCAATTCCTGTGGTTAATAGTCAATAACAAGGTCCAAGAGATACAGTAAACCTGAAGTGAAGCATCGGAATCGACAACTAGACTCACAGGAGAGGTTCAAATCATAGACATTTATAATGTCAGGCCTCTTGCACGTGAGTCGGCACTGTGCCTTTTGTATTAAATTCGGATGCAAACTCTGTGTTCCATCGTCAATAAGAATGTCCAAGGGAACCAGTAAACCTGAAGTGAAGCATTGGATTATAAACTGAACTCACAGTAGAGGTTCAAATCATAGAAAGTGAGAGTGTCAGTCCTCTTGTACTTAAGTCGGCATTGTTCCTTTCGTATTAAATTCGGATGCAATTTCTGTGTTTCATCGTCAATAAGAAGGTCCAGGGGATACAGTAAACCTAAAGTGAAGCATGGGAATCTAAAACTGGACTCACAGGAGTAGGTATCAAATCATAGAAAGTGAGAGTGTCAGTCCTATTGTACTTAAGTCGTTCATTGTGCCATTTGTATTAAATTCGGATGCAATTTCTGTGTTTCATCGTCATTAAGATGGTCCAAGGGATAAAGTAAATCTGAAGTGAAGCATCGGAATCTAAAACTGGACTCACAGGAGAGGTTCAAATCATAGAAAGTGAGAGTGTCAGTCCTCTTGTACTTAAGTCGGCATTGTGCCATTTGTATTAAATTCGGATGCAATTTCTGTGTTTCATCGTCAATAAGAAGGTGCAAGGTATACAGTAAACCTAAAGTGAAGCATCGGAATATAAAACTGGACTCACAGGAGAGGTTCAAATCATAGAAACTTAGAGTGTCAGTCCTCTTGTACTTAAGTCGGAATTGTGCCTTTTGTATTAAATTCGGATGCAAACTCTGTGTTTCATCGTCAATAAGAAGGTGGAAGGTATACAGTAAACTTGAAGTGAAGCATGGGAATCTAAAACTGAACTCACAGGAGAGGTTCAAATCATAGTAAGTGAGAGTGTGTGTCCTCTTGTACTTAAGTCGGCATTGCGCCATTTGTATTAATTGCGGATGCAATTTCTGTGTTTCATCGCCAACAAGAAGGTCCAAGGGATACAGTAAACGTGAAGTGAAGTATCGGAACCTAAAACTGGACTCACAGGAGAGGTTCCAATCATAGAAAGTTAGAGTGTCAGTCCTCTTGTACTTAGGTGGGCATTGTGCCTTTTGAATTTAATTTCGATGCAATATCTGTGTTTCATCGTCAATAAGAAGGTGCAAGGTATACAGTATACCTGAAGGGAAGCAACGGAATCTAAAACTGGACTCACAGGAGAGAATCAAATCATAGAAAGTGAGAGTGTCAGTCTTCTTGTACTTAAGTCGGCATTGTGCCATTTGTTTAAAATTCGGATGCAATTTCTGTATTTCATCGTCAATAAGAAGGTCCAAGGGATACAGTAAACCTTATGTGAAGCATCGGAATCTAAAACTGGACTCACAGGAGAGGTTCAAATCATAGAATATTAGAGTGTCAGTCCTCTTTTACTTAAGACGGCATTGTGCATTTTGTATTAAATTCGGATGCAATTTCTGTGTTTCATCGTCAATAAGAAGGTCCAAGGGATACAGTAAACCTGAAGTGATGCCTCGGAAACTAAAACTGGACTCACAGGAGAGGTTCAAATCATTGAAAGTGAGAGTGTCAGTCATCTTGTAATTAAGTCGGCATTGTGCCTTTTCAATTTAATTCCGATGCAATTTCTGTGTTTCATCGTCAATAAGAGGGAGCAAGGTATACAGTAAACCTGAAATGAAGCATCGGAATCTAAAACTGGACTCACAAGAGATGTACAAATTATAGAAAGTTAGAGTGGCAGTCCTCTTGTACTTAAGTCGGCATTGTGCCTTTTGTATTAAATTCGGATGCAATTTCTGCGTTTCATCGTCAATAAAAGGTCCAAGGGATACAGTAAACCTGTAGTGAAGCATCGGAATATAAATCTGGACTCACAGGAGAGGTTCATATCATAGAAAGTTAGAGTGTCAGTCCTCTTGTACTTAAGTCGGCATTGTGCCATTTGTATTAATTGCGGATGCAATTTCTGTGTTTCATCGCCAACAAGAAGGTCCAAGGGATACAGTAAACGTGAAGTGAAGTATCGGAATCTAAAACTGGACTCACAGGAGAGGTTCCAATCATAGAAAGTTAGAGTGTCAGTCCTCTTGTACTTAGGTGGGCATTGTGCCTTTTGAATTTAATTTCGATGCAATATCTGTGTTTCATCGTCAATAAGAAGGTGCAAGGTATACAGTATACCTGAAGTGAAGCATCGGAATCTTAAACTGGACTCACAGGAGAGAATCAAATCATAGAAAGTGAGAGTGTCAGTCTTCTAGTACTTAAGTCGGCATTGTGCCATTTGTATTAAATTCGGATGCAATTTCTGTGTTTCATCGTCAATAAGAAGGTCCAAGGGATACAGTAAACCTTATGTGAAGCATCGGAATCTAAAACTGGACTCACAGGAGAGGTTCAAATCATAGAATATTAGAGTGTCAGTCCTCTTTTACTTAAGACGGCATTGTACATTTTGTATTAAATTCGGATGCAATTTTTGTGTTTAATCGTCAATAAGAAGGTCCAAGGGATACAGTAAACCTAAAGTGATGCCTCGGAAACTAAAACTGGACTCACAGGAGAGGATCAAATCATTGAAAGTGAGAGTGTCAGTCATCTTGTAATTAAGTCGGCATTGTGCCTTTTCAATTTAATTCCGATGCAATTTCTGTGTTTCATCGTCAATAAGAGGGAGCAAGGTATACAGTAAACCTGAAATGAAGCATCGGAATCTAAAACTGGACTCACAAGAGATGTTCAAATTATAGAAAGTTAGAGTGTCAGTCATCTTGTACTTAAAACGGCATTGTGCCTTTTGTATTAAATTCGGATGCAATTTCTGTGTTTCATCGTAAATAAAAAGGTCCAAGGGATACAGTAAACCTTAAGTGAAACATCGGAATGTAAAACTGGATTCGCAGGACAGGTTCAAATCATAGAAAGTGAGAGTGTCAGTCATCTTGTAATTAAGTCGGCATTGTGCCATTTGTATTATATTCGGATGCAATTTCTGTGTTTAATCGTCAATAAGAAGGTCCAAGAGATACAGTAAACCTGAAGTGAAGCATCTGAATCTAAAACTGGACTCACAGGAAAGGTTCAAATCATAGAAAGAGTGAGTGTCAGTCCTCTTGTACTTAAGTAGGCATTGTGATATTTGTATTAAATTCGGATGCAATTTCTGTGTTTCATCGTCAATAAGAAGGTCTAAGGGATACAGTAAACCTGAAGTGAAGCATCGGAATCTAAAACTGGACTCACAGGAGAGGTTCAAATTATAGAAATTGAGAGTGTCAGTCATCTTGTAATTAAGTCGGCATTGTGCCTTTTGAATTTAATTCCGATGCAATTTCTGTGTTTCATCGTCAATAAGAGGGAGCAAGGTATACAGTAAACCTGAAATGAAGCATCGGAATCTAAAACTGGACTCACAGGAGATGTTCAAATTAAAGAAACTGAGAGCGTAAGTCCTCCTGTACTTAAGTCGGCATAGTGACTTTTGTATTAAATTCGGATGCAATTTCTGTGTTTCATCGTCAATAAAAAGGTCCAAGGGATACAGTAAACCTGTAGTGAAGCATCGGAATATAAATCTGGACTCACAGGAGAGGTTCCAATCATAGAAAGTTAGAGTGTCAGTCCTCTTGTACTTAAGTCGGCATTGTGCCTTTTGAATTTAATTCCGATGCAATTTCTGTGCTTCATCGTCAATAAGAAGGTGCAAGGTATACACTAAACCTCAAGTGAAGCATCGGAAACTGAAACTGCACTCACAGGAGAGGTTCAAATCATAGAATGTGAGAGTGTCAGTCCACTTGTACTTAAGTTGCCATTGTGCCTTTTGTATTAAATTCGGATGCAATTTTTGTCTTTCATCGTCAACAAGAAGGACCAAGCGATACAGTAAACCTGAAGTGAAGCATCGGAATCTAAAACTGGACTCACAGGAGAGGTTCAAATCATAGAAAGTTAGAGTGTCACTCCGCTTGTACTTAAGTCGGTATTGTGCCCTTTGTATTAAATTCGGATGCAATTTCTGTGTTTCATCGTCAATAAGAAGGTACAAGGGATACAGAAAACCTTAAGTGAAACATCGGAATCTAAAACTGGACTCACCGGATAGGTTCAAATCATAGAAGGTGAGAGTGTCAGTCATCTTGTAATTAAGTCGACATTATGCCATTTGTATTAAATTCGGATGCAATTTCTGTGTTTCATCGTCAATAAGAAGAACCAAGGGATACAGTAAACCTGAAGTGAAGCATCGGAATCTAAAACTAGACTCACAGTAGAGGTTCAAATCATAGAAAGTGAAAGTGTCAGTCCTCTTGTACTTAAGTCGGCATTGTGCCGTTTGTATTAAATTCGGATGCAATTTCTGTGTTTCATCGTCAATAAGAAGGTGCAAAGTATACAGTATACCTGAAGTGAAGCATCGGAATCTAAAACTGGACTCACAGGAGAGATTCAAATCATAGAAAGTGAGAGTGTCAGTCCTCTTGTACTTAAGTCGGCATTGTGCCTTTTGAATTTAATTCCGATGCATTTTCTGTGTTTCATCGTCAACAAGAAGGTGCAAGGTATACAGTAAACCTGATGTGAAGCATCGGAATCTAAAACTGGACTCACAGGAGAGGTTCAAGTCATAGAATGTGAGAGTGTCTGTCCACTTGCACTTAAGTCGCCATTGTGCCTTTTGTATTTAATTCGGATGCAATCTCTGTCTTTCATCGTCAACAAGAAGGACCAAGCGATACAGTAAACCTGAAGTTAAGCATCGGAATCTAAAACTGGACTCACAGGAGAGGTTCAAATCATAGAATGTGAGAGTGTCAGTCCTCTTGTACTTAAGTCGGCATTGTGCCGTTTGTATTAAATTCGGATGCAATTTCTGTGTTTCATCGTCAATAAGAAGGTCCAAGGAATGCAGTAAACCTAAAGTGAACCATCGGAAACTTAAACTGGACTCACAGGAGAGGTTCAAATCATAGAAAGTTAGAGTGTCAGTCCTCTTGTACTTAAGTCGGCATTGTGCCTATTGTATTACATTCGGATGCATACTCTGTGTTTCATCGTCAATAAGTAGGTGCAAGGTATACAGTAAACCTGAAGTGAAGCATGGGAATCTAAAACTGAACTCACAGGAGAGGTTCAAATCATAGAAAGTGAGAGTGTCAGTCCTCTTGTACTTAATTCGGCATTGTGCCATTTGTATTGAATGCGGATGCAATTTTTGTGTTTCATCGAAAATAAGAAGGTCCAAGGGATACAGTAAACGTGTAGTGAAGCATCGGAATCTAAAACTGGACTCACAGGAGAGGTTCAAATCATAGAAAGTTAGAGTTTCAGTCCTCTTGTACTTAAGTGGGAATTGTGCCTTTTGAATTAAATTCCGATGCAATATCTGTGTTTCATCGTCAATAAGAAGGTGCAAGGTATACTGTATACCTGAAGTGAAGCATCGGAATCTAAAACTGGACTCACAGGAGAGATTCAAATCATCGAAAGTGAGAGTGTCAGTCTTCTTGTACTTAAGTCCGCATTGTGCCATTTGTATTAAATTCGGATGCAATTTCTGTGTTCCATCGTCAATAAGAACGTCCAAGGGATACAGTAAACCTTATGTGAAGCATCGGCATCTAAAACTGGACTCACAGGAGAGGTTCAGATCATAGAATATTAGAGTGTAAGTCCTCTTTTACTTAAGACGGCATTGTGCATTTTGTATTAAATTCGGATGCAATTTCTGTTTTTCATCGTCAATAAGAAGGTCCAAGGGATACAGTAAACCTTAAGTGAAACTTCTGAATCTAAAACTGGACTCACGGGATAGGTTCAAATCATAGAAAGTGAGAGTGTCAGTCATCATGTAATTAAGACGGCATTATGCCATTTGTATTAAATTCGGATGCAATTTCTGTGTTTTATCGTCAATAAGAAGGTCCAAGAGATACAGTAAACCTGAAGTGAAGCATCTGAATCTAAAACTGGACTCACAGGAAAGGTTCAAATCATAGAAAGTGTGAGTGTCACTCCTCTTGTACTTAAGTCGGCATTGTGCCATTTGTATTAAATTCGGATGCTATTTCTGTGTTTCATCGTCAATAAGAAGGTCTAAGGGATACAGTAAACCTGAAGTGAAGCATCGGAATCTAAAACTGGACTCACAGGAGAGGTCAAATCATAGAAAGTTAGAGTGTCACTCCTCTAGTATATGAGTCGGTATTGTGCCTTTTGTATTAAATTCGGATGCAAACTCTGTGTTTCATCGTCAATAAGAAGGTCCAAGGGATACAGTAAACCTGAAGTGAAGCATCGGAATCTAAAACTGGGCTCACAGGAGAGGTTCAAATCATAGAAAGTTAGAATGTCAGTCCTCTTGTACTTAAGTCGGCATTGTGCCTTTTGTATTAAATTCGGATGCAATTTCTGTGTTTCATCGTCAATAAGAAGGTGTAAGGTATACAGTAAACCTGAAGAATCGGAATCTTAAACTGGCCTCATAGGAAAGGTTCAAATCATAGAAAGTTAGAGTGTCAGTCCTCTTGTACTTAAGTCGGCATTGTGCCTTTTGAATTTAATTCCGATGCAATTTCTGTCTTTCATCGTCAATAAAGAGGTGCAAGGTATACAGTAAACCTGAAGTGAAGCATCGGAATCTAAAACTGGACTCACAGGAGAGGTTCAAATCATAGAAAGTGACAGTGTCAGACCTCTTGTACTTAAGCCGGCATTGTGCCATTTGTATTAAATTCGGATGCAATTTCTGTGTCTCATCGTCAATAAGAAGGTCTAAGGGATACAGTAAACCTGAAGTGAAGCATCGGAATCTAAAACTGGACCCACAGGAGATATTCAAATCATAGAAAGTTAGAGTGTCACTCCGTTTGTACTTAAGTCGGTATTCTGTCTTTTGTATTAAATTCGGATGCAATTTCAGTGTTTCATCGTCAATAAGAAGGTCCAAGGGATACAGTAAGCCTTATGCGAAGCATCGGAATCTAAAGCTGGACTCACAGGAGAGGTTCAAATCATAGAATATTAGAGTGTCAGTCCTCTTTTACTTAAGACGGCATTGTGCATTTTGTATTAAATTCGGATGCAATTTCTGTGTTTCATCGTCAATAAGAAGGTCCAAGGGATACAGTAAACCTGAAGTGAAGCATCGGAATCTAAACTGGACTCACAGGAGAGGTTCAAATCATAGAAAGTTAGAGTGTCACTCCGCTTGTACTTAAGTTGGTATTGTGCCTTTTGTATTAAATTCGGATGCAATTTCTGTGTTTCATCGTCAATAAGAAGGTCCAAAGGATACAGTAAACCTTAAGTGAAACATCGGAATCTAAAACTGGACTCACAGGATAGGTTCAAATCATAGAAAGTGAGAGTGTCAGTCATCTTGTAATTAAGTCGGCATTATGCCATATGTATTAAATTCGGATGCAATTTCTGTGTTTCATCGTCAATAAGAAGGTCCAAGGGATACAGTAAACCTTAAGTGAAACATCGGAATCTAAAACTGGACTCACAGGAGAGGTTAAAATCATAGAAAGTGAGAGTGTCAGTGCTCTTGTACTTAAGTCGGCAATGTGCCATTTGTATTAAATTCGGATGCAATTTCTGTGTTTCATCGTCAATAAGAAGGTCCAAGGGATACAGTAAACCTGAAGTGAAGCATCGGAATCTAAAACTGGACTCACAGGAGAGGTTCAAATCATAGAAAGTGACAGTGTCAGACCTCTTGTACTTAAGCCGGCATTGTGCCATTTGTATTAAATTCGGATGCAATTTCTGTGTCTCATCGTCAATAAGAAGGTCTAAGGGATACAGTAAACCTGAAGTGAAGCATCGGAATCTAATACTGGACCCACAGGAGATATTCAAATCATAGAAAGTTAGAGTGTCACTCCGCTTGTACTTAAGTCGGTATTCTGTCTTTTGTATTAAATTCGGATGCAATTTCAGTGTTTCATCGTCAATAAGAAGGTCCAAGGGATACAGTAAGCCTTATGTGAAGCATGGGAATCTAAAACTGGACTCACAGGAGAGGTTCAAATCATAGAATATTAGAGTGTCAGTCCTCTTTTACTTAAGACGGCATTGTGCATTTTGTATTAAATTCGGATGCAATTTCTGTGTTTCATCGTCAATAAGAAGGTCCAAGGGATACAGTAAACCTGAAGTGAAGCATCGGAATCTAAACTGGACTCACAGGAGAGGTTCAAATCATAGAAAGTTAGAGTGTCACTCCGCTTATACTTAAGTTGGTATTGTGCCTTTTGTATTAAATTCGGATGCAATATCTGTGTTTCATCGTCAATAAGAAGGTCCAAAGGATACAGTAAACCTTAAGTGAAACATCGGAATCTAAAACTGGACTCACAGGATAGGTTCAAATCATAGAAAGTGAGAGTGTCAGTCATCTTGTAATTAAGTCGGCATTATGCCATTTGTATTAAATTCGGATGCAATTTCTGTGTTTCATCGTCAATAAGAAGGTCCAAGGGATACAGTAAACCTTAAGTGAAACATCGGAATCTAAAACTGGACTCACAGGAGAGGTTCAAATCATAGAAAGTGAGAGTGTCAGTGCTCTTGTACCTAAGTCGGCAATGTGCCATTTGTATTAAATTCGGATGCAATTTCTGTGTTTCATCGTCAATAAGAAGGTCCAAGGGATACAGTAAACCTGAAGTGAAGCATCGGAATCTAAAACTGGACTCACAGGAGAGGTCAAATCATAGAAAGTTAGAGTGTCACTCCTCTAGTATATGAGTCGGTATTGTGCCTTTTGTATTAAATTCGGATGCAAACTCTGTGTTTCATCGTCAATAAGAAGGTCCAAGGGATACAGTAAACCTGAAGTGAAGCATCGGAATCTAAAACTGGGCTCACAGGACAGGTTCAAATCATAGAAAGTTAGAATGTCAGTCCTCTTGTACTTAAGTCGGCATTGTGCCTTTTGTATTAAATTCGGATGCAATTTCTGTGTTTCATCGTCAATAAGAAGGTGTAAGGTATACAGTAAACCTGAAGAATCGGAATCTTAAACTGGCCTCATTGGAGAGGTTCAAATCATAGAAAGTTAGAGTGTCAGTCGTCTTGTACTTATGTCTGCACTGTGCCTTTTGAATTTAATTCCGGTGCAATTTCTGTGTTCCATCGTCAATAAGAAGGTGCAAGGTATACAGTAAACCTGAAGTGTAGCATCGGAATCTAAAACTGAACTCACAGGAGAGGTTCAAATCATAGAAAGTGAGAGTGTCAGTCCTCTTGTACTTAATTCGG
The DNA here is from genome assembly GCF_021461395.2 of Schistocerca americana. Lineage (NCBI taxonomy): Eukaryota > Metazoa > Arthropoda > Insecta > Orthoptera > Acrididae > Schistocerca > Schistocerca americana. Next base: position 1,148,111 of record NW_025726324.1, read on the forward strand.
CATTGTGCCATTTGTATTAAATTCGGTTGCAATTTCTGTGTTTCATCGTCAATAAGAAGGTCCAAGGGATACAGTAAACCTGAAGTGAGGCATCGGAATCTAAAACTGGACTCACAGGAGAGGTTCCAATCATAGAAAGTTAGAGTGTCAGTCCTCTTGTACTTAAGTCGGCATTGTGCCTTTTGAATTTAATTCCGATGCAATTTCTGTGTTTCATCGTCAATAAAGAGGTGCAAGGTATACAGTAAACCTGAAGTGAAGCATCGGAATCTAAAACTGGACTCACAGGAGAGGTTCAAATCATAGAAAGTGACAGTGTCAGACCTCTTGTACTTAAGCCGGCATTGTGCCATTTGTATTAAATTCGGATGCAATTTCTGTGTCTCATCGTCAATAAGAAGGTCTAAGGGATACAGTAAACCTGAAGTGAAGCATCGGAATCTAAAACTGGACCCACAGGAGAGATTCAAATCATAGAAAGTTAGAGTGTCACTCCGCTTGTACTTAAGTGGGTATTCTGTCTTTTGTATTAAATTCGGATGCAATTTCAGTGTTTCATCGTCAATAAGAAGGTCCAAGGGATACAGTAAGCCTTATGTGAAGCATCGGAATCTGAAACTGGACTCACAGGAGAGGTTCAAATCATAGAATATTAGAGTGTCAGTCCTCTTTTACTTAAGACGGCATTGTGCATTTTGTATTAAATTCGGATGCAATTTCTATGTTTCATCGTCAATAAGAAGGTCCAAGGGATACAGTAAACCTGAAGTGAAGCATCTGAATCTAAACTGGACTCACAGGAGTGGTTCAAATCATAGAAAGTTAGAGTGTCACTCCGCTTGTACTTAAGTTGGTATTGTGCCTTTTGTATTAAATTCGGATGCAATTTCTGTGTTTCATCGTCAATAAGAAGGTCCAAAGGATACAGTAAACTTTAAGTGAAACATCGGAATCTAAAACTGGACTCACAGGATAGGTTCAAATCATAGAAAGTGAGAGTGTCAGTCATCTTGTAATTAAGTCGGCATTATGCCATTTGTATTAAATTCGGATGCAATTTCTGTGTTTCATCGTCAACAAGAAGGAGCAAGCGATACAGTAAACCTGAAGTGAAGCATCGGAATCTAAAACTGGACTCACAGGAGGGGTTCATATCATAGAAAGTTAGAGTGTCACTCCGCTTGTACTTAAGTCGGTATTGTGCCTTTTGTATTAAATTCGGATGCAATTTCTGTGTTTCATCGTCAATAAGAAGGTCCAAGGGATACAGTGAACCTTAAGTGAAACATCGGAATCTAAAACTGGACTCACAGGATAGGTTCAAATCATAGAAAGTGAGAGTGTCAGTCATCTTGTAATTTGGTCGGCATTATGCCGTTTGTATTAAATTCCTATGCAATTTCTGTGTTTCATCGTCAATAAGATAGTCCAAGAGATACAGTAAACCTTAAGTGAAGCATCTGAATCTAAAACTGGACTCACAGGAAAGGTTCAAACCATAGAAAGTGTGAGTGTCAGTCCTCTTGTACTTAAGTCGGCATTGAGCCATTTGTATTAAATTCGGAAGCAATTCCTGTGTTTCATCGTCAATAAGAAGGTCCAAGGGATACAATAAACCGGAAGTGAAGCATCGGAATCTAAAACTGGACTCACAGGAGAGGTCAAATCATAGAAAGTTATAGTGTCACTCCTCTTGTCCTTAAGTCGCCATTGTGACTTTTGTATTAATTTCGGATGCAAACTCTGTGTTTCATCGTCAATAACATGGTCCAAGGGATACAGTAAACCTGAAGTGAAGCATCGGAATCAAAAACTGGGCTCACAGGAGAGGTGTAAATCATAGAAAGTTAGAATGTCAGTCCTCTTGTATTTAAGTCGGCATTGTGCCTTTTGTATTAAATTCGGATGCAATTTCTGTGTTTCATCGCCAACAAGAAGGTGCAAGGTATACAGTAAACCTGAAGAATCGGAATCTAAAACTGGACCAACAGGAGAGGTTCAAATCAAAGAAAGTGAGAGTGTCAGTCCTCTTGTACTTAAGTCGGCATTGTGCCATTTGTATTACATTCGGATGCAATTTCTGTGTTTCATCGTCAATAAGAAGGTCCATGGGATACAGTAAACCTGCAGTGAAGCATCGGAATCTAAAACTGGACTCACAGGAGAGGTCAAATCATAGAAAGTTAGAGTGTCACTCCTTTTGTACTTGTCGGTATTGTGCCTTTTGTATTAAATTCGGATGCAATTTCTGCGTTTCATCGTCAATAAGAAGGTCCAAGAGATACACTAAACATGAAGTGAAGCATCGGAATCTAAAACTGGCCTAACAGGAGAGTTTCAAATCATAGAAAGTTAGAGTATCAGTCGTCTTGTACTTAAGTCGGCATTGTGCCTTTTGAATTTAATTCCGGTGCAATTTCTGTGTTTCATCGTCAATAAGAAGGTGCAAGGTATACAGTAAACCTGAAGTGAAGCATCGGAATCTAAAACTGAACTCACAGGAGAGGTTCAAAGCATAGAAAGTGCAAGTGTCAGTGCTCTTGTACTTGAGTCGGCAATGTGCCATTTGTATTAAATGCGGATGCAATTTCTGATTTTCATCGCCGATAAGAAGGTCTCAAGGGATACAGTAAACATGAAGTGAAGCATCGGAATCTAAAACTGGACTCACAGGAGATGTTCAAATTATAGAAAGTGAGAGTGTCAGTCCTCTTGTACATAAGTCGGCATTGTGCCTTTTGTATTAAATTCGGATGCAATTTCTGTGTTTCATCGTCAATAAAAAGGTCCAAGGGATACAGTAAACCTGTAGTGAAGCATCGGAATATAAATGTGGAATCACAGGAGAGGTTCCAATCATAGAGAGTTAGAGTGTCAGTCCTCTTGTACTTATGTCGGCATTGTGCCTTTTGAATTTATTTCCGATGCAATTTCTGTATTCCATCGTCAATAAGAAGGTGCAAGGTATACAGTAAACCTGAAGTGAAGCATCGGAATCTAAAACTGGACTCACAGGAGAGGTTCAAATCATAGAGTGTGAGAGTGTCAGTCCACTTGTACTTAAGTCGCCATTGTGCCTTTTGTATTAAATTCGGATGCAATTTCTGTCTTTCATCGTCAACAAGAAGGAGCAAGCGATATAGTAAACCTGAAGTGAAGCATCGGAATCTAAATCTGGACTCACAGGAGAGGTTGATATATCATAGAAAGTTAGAGTGTCACTCCGCTTGTACTTAAGTCGGTATTGTGCCTTTTGTATTAAATTCGGATGCAATTTCTGTGTTTCATCGTCAATAAGAAGGTCCAAGGGATACAGTGAACCTTAAGTGAAACATCGGTATCTAAAACTGGACTCACAGGATAGGTTCAAATCATAGAAAGTGAGAGTGTCAGTCATCTTGTAATTAAGTCGGCATTATGCCATTTGTATTAAATTCCGATGCAATTTCTGTGTTTCATCGTCAATAAGATAGTCCAAGAGATACAGTAAACCTGAAGTGAAGCATCTGAATCTAAAACTGGACTCACAGGAAAGGTTCAAACCATAGAAAGTGTGAGTGTCAGTCCTCTTGTCCTTAAGTCGCCATTGTGACTTTTGCAATAATTTCAGATGCAAACTCTGTGTTTCATCGTCAATAAGAAGGTCCAAGGGATACAGTAAACCTGAAGTGAAGCATCGGAATCTAAAACTGGGCTCGCAGGAGAGGTTAAAATCATAGAAAGTTAGAATGTCAGTCCTCTTGTACTTAAGACGGCATTGTGACTTTTGTATTAAATTCGGATGCAATTTCTGTGTTTCATCGTCAACAAGAGGGTGCAAGGTATACAGTAAACCTGAAGAATCGGAATCTAAAACTGGACCAACAGGAGAGGTTCAAATCATAGAAAGTGAGAGTGTCAGTCCTCTTGTACTTAAGTCGGCATTGTGCCATTTGTATTAAATTCGGATGCAATTTCTGTGTTTCATCGTGAATAAGAAGGTCCAAGAGATACAGTAAACATGAAGTGAAGCATCGGAATCTAAAACTGGCCTAACAGGAGAGTTTCAAATCATAGAAAGTTAGAGTATCAGTCGTCTAATACTTAAGTCGGCATTGTGCCTTTTGAATTTAATTCCGGTGCAATTTCTGTGTTTCATCGTCAATAAGAAGGTGCAAGGTATACAGTAAACCTGAAGTGAAGCATCGGAATCTAAAACTGGACTCACAGGAGAGGTTCAAATCATAGGGAGTGAGGGTGTCAGTCCTCTTGCACTTAAGTCGCCATTGTGATTTTTGTATTAAATTCGGATGCAATTTCTGTGTTTCATCGTCAATAAGACGGTCCAAGGCATACAGTAAACCTGAAGTGAAGCATCGGAATCTAAAACTGGACTCACAGGAGACGTTCAAATCATAGAAAGCTAGAGTGTCAGTCCTCTTGTACTTAAGTCGGCATTGTGCCTTTTTTATTAAATTCAGTTGCAAACTCTGTGTTTCATCGTCAATAAGAAGGTCCAAGAGATACAGTAAACCTGAAGTGAAGCATCTGAATGTAAAACTGGACTCACAGGAAAGGTTCAAACCATAGAAAGTGTGAGTGTCAGTCCTCTTGTACTTAAGTCGGCATTGTGCCATTTGTATTAAATTCGGATGCAATTCCTGTGTTTCATCGTCAATAAGAAGGTCCAAGGGATACAGTAAACCTGAAGTGAAGCATCGGAATCTTAAACTGGACTCACAGGAGAGGTCAAATCATAGAAAGTTAGAGTGTCACTCCTCTTGTACCTGAGTCGGTATTGTGCCTTTTGTATTAAATTCGGAAGCAAACTCTGTGTTTCATCGTCAATAAGAAGGTCCAAGGGATACAGTAAACCTGACGTGAAGCATCGGAATCTAAAACTGGACTCACAGGATAGGTTCAAATCATAGACAGTGAGAGTGTCAGTCATCTTGTAATTAAGTCGGCATTATGCCATTTGTATTAAATTCGGATGCAATTTCTGCGTTTCATCGTCAATAAGAAGGTCCAAGAGATACAGTAAACCTGAAGTGTAGCATCTGAATCTAAAACAGGACTCACAGAAAAGGTTCAAACCATAGAAAGTGTGAGTGTCAGTCCTCTTGTACTTAAGTCGGCATTGTGCCATTAGTATTAAATTCGGATGCAATTTCTGTGTTTCATCGTCAATAAGAAGGACCAAGGGATACAGTAAACCTGAAGTGAAGCATATGAATCTTAAACTGGACTCACTGGAGAGGTCAAATCATAGAAAGTTAGAGTGTCACTCCTTTTGAACTTAAGTCGGTATTGTGCCTTTTGTATTAAATTCGGAAGCAATTTCTGCGTTTCATCGTCAATAAGAAGGTCCAAGAGATACAGTAAACATGAAGTGAAGCATCGGAATCTAAAACTGACCTCACAGGAGAGGTTCAAATGATAGAAAGTTAGAGTGTCAGTCGTCTTGTACTTAAGTCGACATTGTGCCTTTTGAATTTAATTCCGGTGCAATTTCTGTGTTTCATCGTCAATAAGAAGGTGCAAGGTATACCCTAAACCTGAAGTGAAGCATCGGAATCTAAAACTGGACTCACAGGAGAGGTTCAAATCATAGGGAGTGAGAGTGTCAGTCCTCTTGCACTTAAGTCGCCATTGTGATTTTTGTATTAAATTCGGATGCAATTTCTGTGTTTCATCGTCAATAAGACGGTCCAAGGGATACAGTAAACCTGAAGTGAAGCATCGGAATCTAAAACTGGACTCACAGGAGAGGTTCAAATCATAGAAAGGTAGAGTGTCAGTCCTCTTGTACTTAAGTCGGCATTGTGCCTTTTGTATTAAATTCAGATGCAAACTATGTGTTTCATCGTCAATTAGAAGGTGCAAGGTATACAGTAAACCTGAAGTGAAGCATCGGAATCTAAAACTGAACTCACAGGAGAGATTCAAATTACAGAAAGTGAAAGTGTCAGTGCTCTTGTACTTAAGTCGGCAATGTGGAATTTGTATAAAATGCGGATGCAATTTCTGTGTTTCATCGCCGATAAGAAGGTCTCAAGGGATACAGTAAACCTGAAGTGAAGCATCTGAATCTAAAAATGGACTCACAGGAAAGGTTCAAACCATAGAAAGTGTGAGTGTCAGTCCTCTTGTACTTAAGTTGGCATTGTGCCTTTTGTATTAAATTCGGATGCAATTCCTGTGTTTCATCGTCAATAAAAAGGTCAAAGGGATACAGTAAACCTGTAGTGAAGCATCGGAATAAAATGTGGACTCACAGGAGAGGTTCCAATCATAGAGAGTTAGAGTGTCAGTCCTCTTGTACTTAAGTCGGCATTGTGCCTTTTGAATTTCATTCCGATGCAATTTCTGCGTTTCATCGTCAATAAGAAGGTCCAAGAGATACAGTAAACATGAAGTGAAGCATCGGAATCTAAAACTGGCCTCACAGGAGAGGTTCAAATGATAGAAAGTTAGAGTGTAAGTCGTCTTGTACTTAAGTCGGCATTGTGCCTTTTGAATTTAATTCCGGTGCAATTTCTGTGTTTCATCGTCAATAAGAAGGTGCAAGGTATACACTAAACCTGAAGTGAAGCATCGGAATCTAAAACTGGACTCACAGGAGAGGTTCAAATCATAGGGAGTGAGAGTATCAGTCCTCTTGCACTTAAGTCGCCATTGTGATTTTTGTATTAAATTCGGATGCAATTTCTGTGTTTCATCGTCAATAAGACGGTCCAAGGGATACAGTGAACCTGAAGTGAAGCATCGGAATCTAAAACTGGACTCACAGGAGTGGTTCAAATCATAGAAAGGTAGAGTGTCAGTCCTCTTGTACTTAAGTCGGCATTGTGCCTTTTGTATTAAATTCAGATGCAAACTCTGTGTTTCATCGTCAATACGAAGGTGCAAGGTATACAGAAACCCTGAAGTGAAGCATCGGAATCTAAAACTGAACTCACAGGAGAGATTCAAATTACAGAAAGTGAAAGTGTCAGTGCTCTTGTACTTAAGTCGGCAATGTGGAATTTGTATAAAATGCGGATGCAATTTCTGTGTTTCATCGCCGATAAGAAGGTCTCAAGGGATACAGTAAACCTGAAGTGAAGCATCTGAATCTAAAAATGGACTCACAGGAAAGGTTCAAACCATAGATAGTGTGAGTGTCAGTCCTCTTGTACTTAAGTTGGCATTGTGCCTTTTGTATTAAATTCGGATGCAATTCCTGTGTTTCATCGTCAATAAAAAGGTCAAAGGGATACAGTTAACCTGTAAAGAAGCATCGGAATATAAATGTGGACTCACAGGCGAGGTTCCAATCATAGAGAGTTAGAGTGTCAGTCCTCTTGTACTTAAGTCGGCATTGTGCCTTTTGAATTTCATTCCGATGCAATTTCTTTGTTTCATCGTCAATAAGAAGGTGCAAGGTATACAGTAAACCTGAAGTGAAGCATCGGAATCTAAAACTGGACTCACAGGAGAGGTTCATATCATAGAAAGTTAGAGTGTCACTATGCTTGTACTTAAGTCGGTATTGTGCCTTTTGTATTAAATTCGGATGCAATTTCTGTGTTTCATCGTCAATAAGAAGGTCCAAGGGATACAGTAAACCTGACGTGAAGCATCGGAATCTAAAACTGGACTCACAGGATAGGTTCAAATCATAGACAGTGAGAGTGTCAGTCATCTTGTAATTAAGTCGGCATTATGCCATTTGTATTAAATTCCGATGCAATTTCTGTGTTTCATCGTCAATAAGAAGGTCTCAAGGGATACAGTAAACCTGAAGTGAAGCATCTGAATCTAAAAATGGACTCACAGGAAAGGTTCAAACCATAGAAAGTGTGAGTGTCAGTCCTCTTGTACTTAAGTCGGCATTGTGCCATTTGTATTAAATTCGGATGCAATTTCTGTGTTTCATCGTCAATAAGAAGGTCCAAGGGATACAGTAAACCTGAAGTGAAGCATCGGAATCTAAAACTGGACTCACTGGAGAGGTCAAATCATAGAAACTTAGAGTGTCACTCCTTTTGTACTTAAGTCGGTATTGTGCCTTTTGTATTAAATTCGGATGCAATTTCTGCGTTTCATCGTCAATAAGAAGGTCCAAGAGATACAGTAAACATGAAGTGAAGCATCGGAATCTAAAACTGGCCTCACAGGAGAGGTTCAAATCATAGAAAGTTAGAGTGTCAGTCGTCTTGTACTTAAGTCGGCATTGTGCCTTTTGAATTTAATTCCGGTGCAATTTCTGTGTTTCATCGTCAATAAGAAGGTGCAAGGTATACACTAAACCTGAAGTGAAGCATCGGAATCTAAAACTGGACTCACAGGAGAGGTTCATATCATAGGGAGTGAGAGTGTCAGTCCTCTTGCACTTATGTCGCCATTGTGATTTTTGTATTAAATTCGGATGCAATTTCTGTGTTTCATCGTCAATAAGACGGTCCAAGGGATACAGTAAACCTGAAGTGAAGCATCGGAATCTAAAACTGGACTCACAGGAGTAGTTCAAATCATAGAACGGTAGAGTGACAGTCCTCTTGTACTTAAGTCGGCATTGTGCCTTTTGTATTAAATTCAGATGCAAACTCTGTGTTTCATCGTCAATAAGAAGGTGCAAGGTATACAGTAAACCTGAAGTGAAGCATCGGAATCTAAAACTGAACTCACAGGAGAGATTCAAATTACAGAAAGTGAAAGTTTCAGTGCTCTTGTACTTAAGTCGGCAATGTGGAATTTGTATAAAATGCGGATGCAATTTCTGTGTTTCATCGCCGATAAGAAGGTCTCAAGGGATACAGTAAACCTGAAGTGAAGCATCTGAATCTAAAAATGGACTCACAGGAAAGGTTCAAACCATAGAAAGTGTGAGTGTCAGTCCTCTTGTACTTAAGTTGGCATTGTGCCTTTTGTATTAAATTCGGATGCAATTCCTGTGTTTCATCGTCAATAAAAAGGTCAAAGGGATACAGTAAACCTGTAGTGAAGCATCGGAATAAAATGTGGACTCACAGGAGAGGTTCCAATCATAGAGAGTTAGAGTGTCAGTCCTCTTGTACTTAAGTCGGCATTGTGCCTTTTGAATTTCATTCCGATGCAATTTCTTTGTTTCATCGTCAATAAGAAGGTGCAAGGTATACAGTAAACCTGAAGTGAAGCATCGGAATCTAAAACTGGACTCACAGGAGAGGTTCATATCATAGAAAGTTAGAGTGTCACTCCGCTTGTACTTAAGTCGGTATTGTGCCTTTTGAATTTAATTCCGGTGCAATTTCTGCGTTTCATCGTCAATAAGAAGGTGCAAGGTATACACTAAACCTGAAGTGAAGCATCGGAATCTAAAACTGGACTCACAGGAGAGGTTCAAATCATAGGGAGTGAGAGTGTCAGTCCTCTTGCACTTAAGTCGCCATTGTGATTTTTGTATTAAATTCGGATGCAATTTCTGTGTTTCATCGTCAATAAGACGGTCCAAGGGATACAGTAAACCTGAAGTGAAGCATCGGAATCTAAAACTGGACTCACAGGAGAGGTTCAAATCATAGAAAGGTAGAGTGTCAGTCCTCTTGTACTTAAGTCGGCATTGTGCCTTTTGTATTAAATTCAGATGCAAACTATGTGTTTCATCGTCAATAAGAAGGTGCAAGGTATACAGTAAACCTGAAGTGAAGCATCGGAATCTAAAACTGAACTCACAGGAGAGGTTCAAATTATAGACAGTGAAAGTGTCAGTGCTCTTGTACTTAAGTCGGCAATGTGGAATTTATATAAAATGCGGATGCAATTTCTGTGTTTCATCGCCGATAAGAAGGTCTCAAGGGATACAGTAAAATTGAAGTGAAGCATCTGAATCTAAAAATGGACTCACAGGAAAGGTTCAAACCATAGAAAGTGTGAGTGTCAGTCCTCTTGTACTTCAGTCGGCATTGTGCCTTTTGTATTAAATTCGGATGCAATTCCTGTGTTTCATCGTCAATAAAAAGGTCCAAGGGATACAGTAAACCTGTAGTGAAGCATCGGAATATAAATGTGGACTCACAGGAGACGTTCCAATCATAGAGAGTTAGAGTGTCAGTCCTCTAGTACTTAAGTCGGCATTGTGCCTTTTGAATTTCATTCCGATGCAATTTCTTTGTTTCATCGTCAATAAGAAGGTGCAAGGTATACAGTAAACCTGAAGTGAAGCATCGGAATCTAAAACTGGACTCACAGGAGAGGTTCATATCATAGAAAGTTAGAGTGTCACTCCGCTTGTACTTAAGTCGGTATTGTGCCTTTTGTATTAAATTCGGATGCAATTTCTGGGTTTCATCGTCAATAAGAAGGTCCAAGGGATACAGTAAACCTTAAGTGAAACATCGGAATCTAAAACTGGACTCACAGGATAGGTTCAAATCATAGAAAGTGAGAGTGTCAGTCATCTTGTAATTAAGACGGCATTATGCCATTTGTATTAAATTCCGATGCAATTTCTGTGTTTCATCGTCAATAAGAAGGTCCAAGAGATACAGTAAACCTGAAGTGAAGCATCTGAATCTAAAACTGGACTCACAGGAAAGGTTCAAACCATAGAAAGTGTGAGTGTCAGTCCTCTTGTACTTAAGTCGGCATTGTGCCATTTGTATTACATTCGGATGCAATTCCTGTGTCTCATCGTCAATAAGAAGGTCCAAGGGATACAGTAAACCTGAAGTGAAGCATCGGAATCTAAAACTGGACTCACAGGAGAGGTCAAATCATAGAAAGTTAGAGTGTCACTCCTCTTGTCCTTAAGTTGCCATTGTGACTTTTGTATTAATTTCGGATGCAAACTCTGTGTTTCATCGTCAATAAGAAGGTCCAAGGGATACAGTAAACCTGAAGTGAAGCATCGGAATCTAAAACTGGGCTCACAGGAGAGGTTCAAATCATAGAAAGTTAGAATGTCAGTCGTCTTGTACTTAAGTCGGCATTGTGCCTTTTGTATTAAATTCGGCTGCAATTTCTGTGTTTCATCGTCAATAAGAAGGTGCAAGGTATACAGTAAACCTGAAGAATCGGAATCTAAAACTGGACCAACAGGAGAGGTTCAAATCATGGAAGGTGAGAGTGTCAGTCCTCTTGTACTTATGTCGGCATTGTGCCATTTGTAATAAATTGGGATGCAATTTCTGTGTTTCATCGTCAATAAGAAGGTCCATGGGATACAGTAAACCTGAGGTGAAGCATCGGAATGTAAAACTGGACTCACAGGAGAGGTCAAATCATAGAAAGTTAGAGTGTCACTCCTTTTGTACTTGTCGGTATTGTGCCTTTTGTATTAAATTCGGATGCAATTTCTGCGTTTCATCGTCAATAAGAAGGTCCAAGAGATAGAGTAAACATGAAGTGAAGCATCGGAATCTAAAACTGGCCTCACAGGAGAGGTTCAAATGATAGAAAGTTAGAGTGTCAGTCGTCTTGTACTTAAGTCGGCATTGTGCCTTTTGAATTTAATTCCGGTGCAATTTCTGTGTTTCATCGTCAATAGGAAGGTGCAAGGTATACACTAAACCTGAAGTGAAGCATCGGAATCTAAAACTGGACTCACAGGAGAGGTTCAAATCATAGGGAGTGAGAGTATCAGTCCTCTTGCACTTAAGTCGCCATTGTGATTTTTGTATTAAATTCGGATGCAATTTCTGTGTTTCATCGTCAATACGAAGGTGCAAGGTATACAGTAAACCTGAAGTGAAGCATCGGAATCTAAAACTGAACTCACAGGAGAGATTCAAATTACAGAAAGTGAAAGTGTCAGTGCTCTTGTACTTAAGTCGGCAATGTGGAATTTGTATAAAATGCGGATGCAATTTCTGTGTTTCATCGCCGATAAGAAGGTCTCAAGGGATACAGTAAACCTGAAGTGAAGCATCTGAATCTAAAAATGGACTCACAGGAAAGGTTCAAACCATAGAAAGTGTGAGTGTCAGTCCTCTTGTACTTAAGTTGGCATTGTGCCTTTTGTATTAAATTCGGATGCAATTCCTGTGTTTCATCGTCAATAAAAAGGTCAAAGGGATACAGTAAACCTGTAGTGAAGCATCGGAATATAAATGTGGACTCACAGGAGAGGTTCCAATCATAGAGAGTTAGAGTGTCAGTCCTCTTGTACTTAAGTCGGCATTGTGCCTTTTGAATTTCATTCCGATGCAATTTCTTTGTTTCATCGTCAATAAGAAGGTGCAAGGTATACAGTAAACCTGAAGTGAAGCATCGGAATCTAAAACTGGACTCACAGGAGAGGTTCATATCATAGAAAGTTAGAGTGTCATTCCGCTTGTACTTAAGTCGGTATTGTGCCTTTTGTATTAAATTCGGATGCAATTTCTGTGTTTCATCGTCAATAAGAAGGTCCAAGGGATACAGTAAACCTGACGTGAAGCATCGGAATCTAAAACTGGACTCACAGGATAGGTTCAAATCATAGACAGTGAGAGTGTCAGTCATCTTGTAATTAAGTCGGCATTATGCCATTTGTATTAAATTCCGATGCAATTTCTGTGTTTCATCGTCAATAAGAAGGTCCAAGAGATACAGTAAACCTGAAGTGAAGCATCTGAATCTAAAACCGGACTCACAGGAAAGGTTCAAACCATAAAAATTGTGAGTGTCAACCCTGTTGTACTTAAGTCGGCATTGTGCCATTTGTATTAAATTCGGATGCAATTTCTGTGTTTCATCGTCAATAAGAAGGTCCAAGGGATACAGTAAACCTGAAGTGACGCATCGGAATCTAAAACTGGACTCACTGGAGAGGTCAAATCATAGAAACTTAGAGTGTCACTCCTTTTGTACTTAAGTCGGTATTGTGCCTTTTGTATTAAATTGGGATGCAATTTCTGCGTTTCATCGTCAATAAGAAGGTCCAAGAGATACAGTAAACATGAAGTGAAGCATCGGAATCTAAAACTGGCCTCACAGGAGAGGTTCAAATCATAGAAAGTTAGAGTCTCAGTCGTCTTGTACTTATGTCGGCATTGTGCCTTTTGAATTTAATTCCGGTGCAATTTCTGTGTTTCATCGTCAATAAGAAGGTGCAAGGTTTACACTAAACCTGAAGTGAAGCATCGGAATCTAAAACTGGACTCACAGGAGAGGTTCAAATCATAGGGAGTGAGAGTGTCAGTCCTCATGCACTTAAGTCGCCATTGTGATTTTTGTATTAAATTCGGGTGCAATTTTTATGTTTCATCGTCAATAAGACGGTCCAAGGTATACAGTAAAGCTGAAGTGAAGCATCGGAATCTAAAATTGGACTCACAGGAGATGTTCAAATCATAGAATGTGAGAGTGTCAGTCCACTTGTACTTAAGTCGGTATTGTGCCTTTTGTATTAAATTCGGATGCAATTTCTGTGTTTCATCGTCAATAAGAAGGTCCAAGGGATACAGTAAACCTTAAGTGAAACATCGGAATCTAATACTGGACTCACAGGATAATTTCAAATCATAGAAAGTGAGAGTGTCAGGCATCTTGTAATTAAGTCGGCATTATGCCATTTGTATTAAATTCGGATGCAATTTCTATGTTTCATCGTCAATAAGAAGGTCCAAGAGATACAGTAAACCTGAAGTGAAGCATCTGAATCTAAAACTGGACTCACAGGAAAGGTTCAAACCATAGAAAGTGTGAGTGTCAGTCCTCTTGTACTTAAGTCGGCATTGTGCCATTTGTATTAAATTCGGATGCAATTCCTGTGTTTCATCGTCAATAAGAAGGTCCAAGGTATACAGTAAACCTGAAGTGAAGCATCGGAATCTAAAACTGGACTCACAGGAGAGGTCAAATCATAGAAAGTTAGAGTGTCAGTCGTCTTGTACTTAAGTCGGCATTGTGCCTTTTGAATTTAATTCCGGTGCAATTTCTGTGTTTCATCGTCAATAACAAGGTCCTAGGGATACAGTAAACCTGAAGTGAGGCATCGGAATTTAAAACTGGTCTCACAGGAGAGGTTCCAATCATAGAAAGATAGAGTGTCAGTCCTCTTGTACTTAAGTCGGCATTGTGGCGTTTAAATTTATTTCCGATGCAATTTCTGTGTTTCATCGTCAATAAGGTGGTTCATGATATACAGTAAACCTGAAGTGAAGCATCGGAATCTAAAAGTGGACTCAAAGGAGATGTTCAAAATATAGAAAGTGAGAGTGTCAGTCCTCTTTTACTTAAGTCGGCATTGTGCCCTTCCAATTTAATTGCGATTCAAATTCTGTGTTTCATCGTCAATTAGGAGGCCCAAGGGATACATTAAACCTGAAGTGAAGCATCGGAATCTGAAACTGGACTCACAGGAGAGGTTCAAATCATAGAAAGTGAGAGTGTCAGTCCTCTTGTACTTAAGTCGGCATTGTGATATTTGTATTAATTTCGGATGCAATTTCGGTGTTTCATCGTCAATAAGAAGTTCCAAGGGATACAGTAAACCTGAAGTGAAGCATCGGAATCTAAAACTGGACTCACAGGACAGGTTGAAATCATAGAAAGTGAGAGTGTCAGTCCTCTTGTAATTAAGTCGGCATTGTGCCTTTTGTATTCAATTCGAATGCAATATCTGTGTTTCATCGTCAATAAGAAGGTGCAAGGTATACAGTAAACCTGAAGTGAAGCATCGGAAGCTAAAACTAAACTCACAGGAGACGCTCAAATCATAGAAAGTTAGTGTGTCAGTCCTCTTGTACTTAAGTCGGCATTGTGTCTTTTGTATTAAATTTGGATGCAATTTCTGTGTTTCATCGTCAATAAGATAGTCCAAGGGATATAGTAAACCCAAAGTGAAGCATGGGAGTCTAAAACTGGACTCACAGGAGAGGTTCCATTCTTAGTAAGTTAGAGTTTCAGTCCTCTTGTACTTAAGTCGGCATTGCCCCTTTTTTGTTACATTCGGATGCAAAATCTGTGTTTCATCGTCAATACGAAGGGTCAAGGGATATAGTAAACCTGAAGTGAAGCATTGGAATCTAAAACTGGACTCACTGCAGAGGTTCAAATCGTAGAAAGTGAGAGTGTCAGTCCTCTTGCACTTAAGTCGGCATTGTCCCTTTTGTATTAAATTCGGATGCAAACTCTGTGTTTCTTCGTCAATAAGAAGGTCCAAGTGATACAGTAAACCTGAATTGAAGCAGCGGAGTCTAAACTGAACTCACAGTAGAGGTTCAAATCATAGAAAGTGAGAGTGTCAGTCCTCTTGTACTTAAGTCGGCATTGTGCCTCTTGTATTAAATTCGTATGCAATTTCTGTGTTTCATCGTCAATAAGAAGGTGCAAGGTATACAGTAAACCTGAAGTGAAGCATCGGAATCTAAAACTGGACTCACTAGAGAGGTTCAAACCATAGAAAGTTAGAGTGTCGGTCCTCTTTTACTTAAGTAAGCATTGTGCCCATTTGTATTAAATTCCGATGCAATTTCTATGTTTCATCGTCAATAAGAAGGTGCAAGGTATACGGTAAACCTGAAGTAAAGCATCGGAATTTAATACCGGACTCATAGGTGAGGTTCAAATCATAGAAAGTGAGAGTGTCAGTCCTCTTGTACCTAAGTCGGCATTGTGCCATTTGTATTAAATTCGGATGCAAATCCTGTGGTTCATAGTCAATAACAAGCTCCAAGGGAAACAGTAAACCTGAAGTGAAGCATCGGAATCTAAAACTAGACTCACAGGAGAGGTTCAAATCATAGAAATTTACAGTGTCAGTCCTCTTGCACTTTAGTCGGCATTGTGCCTTTTGTATTAAAGTCGGATGCAAACTCTGTGTTTCATCGTCAATAAGAAGGTCCAAGGGATACAGTAAACCTGAAGTGAAGCATCGGATTCTAAACTGAACTCACTGTAGAGGTTCAAATCATAGAAAGTGAGAGTCTCAGTCCTCTTGTACTTAAGTCGGCATTGTGCCTTTTGTATTAAATTCGGTTGCAATTTCTGTGTTTAATCGTCAATAAGAAGGTGCAAGGTATACAGTAAACCTGAAGTGAAGCATCGGAATCTAAAACTGGACTCACAGGAGAGGTTCAAATCATAGAAACTTAGAGTGTTAGTCCTCTTGTACTTAAGTCGGCATTGTGCCTTTTGTATTAAATTCGGATGCAATTTCTGTGTTTCGTCGTCAATAAGAAGGTCCAAGGGATACAGTAAACCTGAAGTGAAGCATCGGAATCTACAACTGGACCCACAGGAGAGATTCAAATCATAGAAAGTTAGAGTGTCACTCCGCTTGTACTTAATTCGGTATTGTGCCTTTTGTATTAAATTCGGATGCAATTTCTGTGTTTCATCGTCAATAAGAAGGTCCAAGGGATACATTAAACCTTATGTGAAGCATCAGAATCTAAAACTTGACTCACAGGAGTGGTTCAAAACATAGAATATTAGAGTGTCAGTCCTCTTTTACTTAAGACGGCATTGTGCATTTTGTATTAAATTCGGATGCAATTTCTGTGATTCATCGTCAATAAGAAGGTCCAAGGAATGCAGTAAACCTGAAGTGAGGCATCGGAATCTAAAACTGGACTCACAGGAGAAGTTCAAATCATAGAAACTTAGAGTGTCACTCCTCTTGTACTTAAGTCGGTATTGTGCCTTTTGGATTAAATTCGGATGCAATTTCTGTGTTTCATCGTCAATAAGAAGGTCCAAGGGATTCAGTAAACCTGAAGTGAAGCATCGGAATCTAAAACTGAACTCACAGGAGAGGTTCAAATCATTGAAAGTTAGAGTGTCAGTCCTCTTGTACTTAAGTCAGCGTCATGCTTTTTGAATTTTAATTCCTATGCAACTTCTGTGTTTCATCGTCAATAAGAAGGTCCAAGGTATACAGTAAACCTGAAGTGAAGCATCGGAATCTAAAACTGGACTCACAGGAGAGGTTCAAATCATAGAAAGTGAGAGCGTCAGTCCTCTTGTACTTAAGTCGCCATTGTGCATTTTGTATTAAATTCGGATGCAATTTCTGTGTTTCTTCGTCAATAAGAAGGTCCAAGGGATACAGAAAACCTGAAGTGAAGCATCGGAATCTAAAAGTGGACTCACAGGAGAGGTTCAAATCATAGAAATTTAGAGTGGTAGTCCTCATGTACTTCAGTCGGCATTGTACCTTTTGTAATAAATTCGGATGCAAACTCTGTGTTTCATCGTCAATAAGAAGGTCCAAGGGATACAGTAAACCTGAAGTGAAGCATCGGAATCGAAAACTGGACTCACAGGAGAGCTTCAAATCATAGAAAGTTTGAGAGTCAGTCCTCTTGTACTTAAGTCGGCATTGTGCCTTTTGAATTTAATTCCGATGCAATATCTGCGTTTCATCGTCAATAAGAAGGTCCAAGGGATACAGTAAACCTGAAGTGAAGCATCGGAATCTAAAACTGGACTCACAGGAGAGGTTCAAATCATAGAAAGTGAAAGTGTCACTCCTCTTGTACTTAAGTCGGCATTGTGTCATTTGTATTAAATTCGGATGTAATTTCTGTGTTTCATCGTCAATAAGAATGTCCAAGGGATACAGTAAACCTGAAGTGAAGCATCGGAATCTAAAACTGGACTCACAGGAGAGGTTCAAATCATAGAAAGTGAGAGTGTCAGTCCCCTTGTACTTAAGTCGGCATTGTGCCATTTGTATTAAATTCGGATGCAAACCCTGTGTTTCATCGTCAATAAGAAGGTCCAAGGGATACAGTAAACCTGAAGTGAAGCATTGGAATCTAAAACTGGACTCACAGGAGAGGTTCAAATCATAGAAAGTTAGAGTGTCAGTCCTCTTGTACTTAAGTCGGCGTGGTGCCTTTTGAATTTAATTCCCATGCAACTTCTGTATTTCATCGTCAATAAGAAGGTGCAAGGTATACAGTAAACCTGAAGTGAAGCATCGGAATCTAAAACTGGACTCACAGGAGAGGTTCAAATCAAAGAAAGTGAGAGTGTCAGTCCTCTTGTACTTAAGTCGCCATTGTGCCTTTTGTATTAAATGCGGATGCAATTTCTGTGTTTCATCGTCAATAAGAAGGTCCAAGGGATACTGTAAACCTGAAGTAAAGCATCGGCATCCAAAACTGGACTCACAGGAGAGGTTCAAATCATAGAAACTTAGAGTGTTACTCCTCTTGTATTTAAGTCGGTATTGTGCCTTTTGGATTAAATTCGGATGCAATTTCTGTGTTTCATCGTCAATAAAAAGGTCCAAGGGTTACAGTAAACCTGAAGTGAAGCATCGAAATCCAAAACTGGACTCACAGGAGATGTTCAAGTCATAGAAAGTTAAAGTGTCAGTCCTCTTGTACTTATGACGGCATGGTGCGTTTTGAATTTAATTCCGATGCAACTTCTGTGTTTCATCGCCAATAAGAAGGTGCATGGTATACAGTAAACCTGAAGTGAAGCATCGGAATCTGAAACTGGACTCACAGGAGAGGTTCAAATCATAGAAAGTGAGAGTCTCAGTCCTCTTGTACTTAATTCGGCATTGTGCCTTTTGTATTCAATTCGGATGCAATTTCTGTGTTTCATCGTCAATAAGAAGGTGCAAGTAATACAGTAAACCTGAAGTGAAGCATCGGAATCTAAAACTAAACCCACAGGAGACGTTCAAATCATAGAAAGTTAGTGTGTCAGTCCTCTTGTAATTAAGTCGGCATTGTGTCTTTTGTATTAAATTTGGATGCAATTTCTGTGTTTCATCGTCAATAAGATAGTCCAAGGGATATAGTAAACCTGAAGTGAAGCATGGGAGTCTAAAACTGGACTCACAGGAGAGGTTCCATTCTTAGAAAGTCTGAGTGTCAGTCCGCTTGTCCTTAAGTCGGCATTGCGCCTTTTTTGTTACATTCGGATGCAAAATCTGTGTTTCATCGTCAATACGAAGGGTCAAGGGATATATTAAACCTGAAGTGAATCATTGGAATTTAAAACTGGACTCACTGGAGAGGTTCAAATCATAGAGAGTGAGAGTGTCAGTCCTCTTGTACTTAAGTCGGCATTGTGCCATTTGTATTAAATTCGGATGCAATATCTGTGTTTCATCGTCAATAAGAAGGTCCAAGGGATACAGTAAACTTCAAGTGAAGCATCGGAATCTAAAAGTAGACTCACAGGAGAGGTTCAAATCATGGAAAATTAGAGTGTCAGTCCTGTTGCACTTAAGTCGGCATTGTCTCTTTAGTATTAAATTCGGATGCAAACTCTGTGTTTCTTCGTCAATAAGAAGGTCCAAGGGATACAGTAAACCTGAATTGAAGCAGCGGAATCTAAACTGAACTCACAGTAGAGGTTCAAATCATAGAAAGTGAGAGTGTCAGTCCTCTTGTACTTAAGTCGGCATTGTGCCTTTTGTATTCAATTCGGATGCAATTTCTGTGTTTCAACGTCAATAAGAAGGTGCAAGTAATACAGTAAACCTGAAGTAAAGCATCGGAATCTAAAACTGGACTCACAAGAGAGGTTCAAACCATAGAAAGTTAGAGTGTCGGTCCTCTTTTACTTAAGTAAGCATTGTGCCCATTTGTTTTAAATTCGGATGCAATTTCTATGTTTCATCGTCAATAAGAAAGTGCAAGGTATACAGTAAACCTGAAGTAAAGCATCGGAATCTAATACCGGACTCACAGGAGAGGTTCAAATCATAGAAAGTGAGAGTGTCAGTCCTCTTGTACCTAAGTCGGCATTGTGCCATTTGTATTAAATTCGGATGCAATTCCTGTGGTTCATAGTCAATAACAAGCTCCAAGGGATACAGTAAACCTGAAGTGAAGCATCGGAATCTAAACCCAGACTCACAGGAGAGGTTCAAATCATAGAAATTTACAGTGTCAGTCCTCTTGCACTTAAGTCGGCATTGTTCCTTTTGTATTAAGGTCGGATGCAAACTCTGTGTTTCATCGTCAATACGAAGGTCCAAGGGATACAGTAAACCTGAAGTGAAGCATCGGATTCTAAACTGAACTCACAGTAGAGGTTCAAATCATAGAAAGTGAGAGTGTCAGTCCTCTTGTACTTAAGTCGGCATTGTGCCTTTTGTATTAAATTCGGTTGCAATTTCTGTGTTCCATCGTCAATAAGAAGGTGCAAGGTATACAGTAAACCTGAAGTGAAGCATCGGAATCTAAAACTGGACTCACAGGAGAAGTTCAAATCATAGAAACTTAGAGTGTCAGTCCTCTTGTACTTAAGTCGGCATTGTGCCTTTTGTATTAAATTCGGATGCAATTTCTGTGTTTCGTCGTCAATAAGAAGGTCCAAGGGATACAGTAAACCTGAAGTGAAGCATCGGAATCTACAACTGGACCCACAGGAGAGATTCAAATCATAGAAAGTTAGAGTGTCTCTCCGCTTGTACTTAATTCGGTATTGTGCCTTTTGTATTAAATTCGGATGCAATTTCTGTGTTTCATCGTCAATAACAAGGTCCAAGAGATACAGTAAACCTTATGTGAAGCATCAGAATCTAAAACTTGACTCACAGGAGTGGTTCAAAACATAGAATATTAGAGTGTCAGTCCTCTTTTACTTAAGACGGCATTGTGCATTTTGTATTAAATTCGGATTCAGTTTCTGTGAATCATCGTCAATAAGAAGGTCCAAGGAATGCAGTAAACCTGAAGTGAAGCATCGGAATCTAAAACTGGACTCACAGGAGAGGTTCAAATCATAGAGAGTTAGAGTGTCACTCCCCTTGTACTTAAGTCGGTATTGTGCCTTTTGTATTAAATTCGGATGCAATTTCTGTGTTTCATCGTCAATAAAAAGGTCCAAGGGATACAGTAAACCAGAAGTGAAGCATCGGAATCTAAAACTGAACTCAAAGGAGAGGTTCAAATCATTGAAAGTTAGAGTGTCAGTCCTCTTGTACTTAAGTCGGCGTGGTGCTTTTTGAATTTAATTCCTATGCAACTTCTGTGTTTCATCGTCAATAAGAAGGTCTAAGGTATACAGTAAACCTGAAGTGAAGCATCGGAATCTAAAACTGGACTCACAGGAGAGGTTCAAATCATGGAAAATTAGAGTGTCAGTCCTGTTGCACTTAAGTCGGCATTGTCCCTTTAGTATTAAATTCGGATGCAAACTCTGTGTTTCTTCGTCAATAAGAAGGTCCAAGGGATACAGTAAACCTGAATTGAAGCAGCGGAATCTAAACTGAACTCACAGTAGAGGTTCAAATCATAGAAAGTGAGAGTGTCAGTCCTCTTGTACTTAAGTCGGCATTGTGCCTTTTGTATTCAATTCGGATGCAATTTCTGTGTTTCAACGTCAATAAGAAGGTGCAAGTAATACAGTAAACCTGAAGTAAAGCATCGGAATCTAAAACTGGACTCACAAGAGAGGTTCAAACCATAGAAAGTTAGAGTGTCGGTCCTCTTTTACTTAAGTAAGCATTGTGCCCATTTGTTTTAAATTCGGATGCAATTTCTATGTTTCATCGTCAATAAGAAAGTGCAAGGTATACAGTAAACCTGAAGTAAAGCATCGGAATCTAATACCGGACTCACAGGAGAGGTTCAAATCATAGAAAGTGAGAGTGTCAGTCCTCTTGTACCTAAGTCGGCATTGTGCCATTTGTATTAAATTCGGATGCAATTCCTGTGGTTCATAGTCAATAACAAGCTCCAAGGGATACAGTAAACCTGAAGTGAAGCATCGAAATCTAAACCAAGACTCACAGGAGAGGTTCAAATCATAGAAATTTACAGTGTCAGTCCTCTTGCACTTAAGTCGGCATTGTTCCTTTTGTATTAAGGTCGGATGCAAACTCTGTGTTTCATCGTCAATAAGAAGGTCCAAGGGATACAGTAAACCTGAAGTGAAGCATCGGATTCTAAACTGAACTCACAGTAGAGGTTCAAATCATAGAAAGTGAGAGTGTCAGTCCTCTTGTACTTAAGTCGGCATTGTGCCTTTTGTATTAAATTCGGCTGCAATTTCTGTGTTCCATCGTCAATAAGAAGGTGCAAGGTATACAGTAAACCTGAAGTGAAGCATCGGAATCTAAAACTGGACTCACAGGAGAAGTTCAAATCATAGAATCTTAGAGTGTCAGTCCTCTTGTACTTAAGTCGGCATTGTGCCTTTTGTATTAAATTCGGATGCAATTTCTGTGTTTCGTCGTCAATAAGAAGGTCCAAGGGATACAGTAAACCTGAAGTGAAGCATCGGAATCTACAACTGGACCCACAGGAGAGATTCAAATCATAGAAAGTTAGAGTGTCTCTCCGCTTGTACTTAAGTCGGCATTGTGCCTTTTGTATTAAATTCGGATGCAATTTCTGTGTTTCATCGTCAATAACAAGGTCCAAGAGATACAGTAAACCTTATGTGAAGCATCAGAATCTAAAACTTGACTCACAGGAGTGGTTCAAAACATAGAATATTAGAGTGTCAGTCCTCTTTTACTTAAGACGGCATTGTGCATTTTGTATTAAATTCGGATTCAATTTCTGTGAATCATCGTCAATAAGAAGGTCCAAGGAATGCAGTAAACCTGAAGTGAAGCATCGGAATCTAAAACTGGACTCACAGGAGAGGTTCAAATCATAGAGAGTTAGAGTGTCACTCCCCTTGTACTTAAGTCGGTATTGTGCCTTTTGTATTAAATTCGGATGCAATTTCTGTGTTTCATCGTCAATAAAAAGGTCCAAGGGATACAGTAAACCAGAAGTGAAGCATCGGAATCTAAAACTGAACTCAAAGGAGAGGTTCAAATCATTGAAAGTTAGAGTGTCAGTCCTCTTGTACTTAAGTCGGCGTGGTGCTTTTTGAATTTAATTCCTATGCAACTTCTGTGTTTCATCGTCAATAAGAAGGTCTAAGTTATACAGTAAACCTGAAGTGA
This sequence comes from Schistocerca americana, assembly GCF_021461395.2. Lineage (NCBI taxonomy): Eukaryota > Metazoa > Arthropoda > Insecta > Orthoptera > Acrididae > Schistocerca > Schistocerca americana. The sequence goes on from NW_025726324.1 coordinate 1,170,918, forward strand.
AGCATCGGAATCTAAAACTGGACTCACAGGAGAGGTTCAAATTATAGAAAGTGAGAGTGTCAGTCCTCTTGTACTTAAGTCGCCATTGTGCATTTTGTATTAAATTCGGATGCAATTTCTGTGTTTCATCGTCAATAAGAAGGTCCAAGGGATACAGAAAACCTGAAGTGAAGCATCGGAATCTAAAAGTGGACTCACAGGAGAGGTTCAAATCATAGAAATTTAGAGTGGTAGTCCTCATGTACTTCAGTCGGCATTGTACCTTTTGTAATAAATTCGGATGCATACTCTGTGTTTCATCGTAAATAAGAAGGTCCAAGTGATACAGTAAACCTGAAGTGAAGCATCGGAATCGAAAACTGGACTCACAGGAGAGCTTCAAATCATAGAAAGTTTGAGAGTCAGTCCTCTTGTACTTAAGTCGGCATTGTGCCTTTTGAATTTAATTCCGATGCAATATCTGTGTTTCATCGTCAATAAGAAGGTCCAAGCGATACAGCAAACCTGAAGTGAAGCATCGGAATCTAAAACTGGACTCGCAGGAGAGGTTCACATCATAGAAAGTGAGAGTGTCGGTCCTCTTGTACTTAAGTTGGCAATGTGCCATTTGTATTAAATTCGGATGCAATTTCTCTGTTTCATTCTCAATAAGAAGGTCCAAGCGATACAGTAAACCTGAAGTGAAGCATCGGAATCTAAAACTGGACCCACAGGAGAGGTTCGAATGATAGAAAGTGAGAGTGTCACTCCTCTTGTACTCAAGTCGGCATTGTGTCATTTGTATTAAATTCGGATGCAATTTCTGTGTTTCATCGTCAATAAGAAGGTCCAAGGGTTACAGTAAACCTGAAGTGAAGCATCGGAATCTAAAACTGGACTCACAGGAGAGGGTCAAATCATAGAAAGTGAGAGTGTCAGTCCTCTTGTACTTAAGTCGGCATTGTGCCATTTGTATTAAATTCGGATGCAATTTCTGTGTTTCTTCTTCAATAAGAAAATCCAAGGGATACAGTAAACCTGAAGTGAAGCATCGGAATCTAAAACTAGACTCACAGGAGAGTTTCACATCATTGAAAGTTAGAGTGTCAGTCCTCTTGTACTTAAGTCGGCGTGGTGCCTTTTGAATTTAATTCCCATGCAACTTCTGTGTTTCATCGTCAATAAGAAGGTGCAAGGTATACAGTAAACCTGAAGTGAAGCATCGGAATCTGAAACTGGACTCACAGGAGAGGTTCAAATCATAGAAAGTGAGAGTCTCAGTCCTCTTGTACTTAATTCGGAATTGTGCCTTTTGTATTCAATTCGGATGCAATTTCTGTGTTTCATCGTCAATAAGAAGGTGCAAGGTATACAGTAAACCTGAAGTGAAGCATCGGAATCTAAAACTAAACTCACAGGAGACGTTCAAATCATAGAGAGTTAGTGTGTCAGTCCTCTTGTAATTATGTCGGCATTGTGTCTTTTGTATTAAATTTGGATGCAATTTCTGTGTTTCATCGTCAATAAGATAGTCCAAGGGATATAGTAAAGCTGAAGTGAAGCATGGGAGTCTTAAACTGGACTCACAGGAGAGGTTCCATTCTTAGAAAGTTAGAGTGTCAGTACGCTTGTCCTTAAGTCGGCATTGCGCCTTTTTTGTTTTATTCGGATGCAAAATCTGTGTTTCATCGTCAATACGAAACGTTAAGGGATATATTAAACCTGAAGTGAATCATTGGAATCTAAAACTGGACTCACTGGAGAGATTCAAATCATAGAGAGTGAGAATGTCAGTCCTCTTGTACTTAAGTCGGCATTGTGCCATTTGTATTAAATTCGGATGCAAACTCTGTGTTTCTTCGTCAATAACAAGGTCCAAGGGATACAGTAAACCTGAATTGAAGCAGCGGAATCTAAACTGAACTCACAGTAGAGGTTCAAATCATAGAAAGTGAGAGTGTCAGTCCTCTTGTACTTAAGTCGGCATTGTGCCTTTTGTATTGAACTCGTATGCAATTTCTGTGTTTCATCGTCAATAAGAAGGTGCAAGGTATACAGTAAACCTGAAGTAAAGCATCGGAATCTAAAACTGGACTCACAAGAGAGGTTCAAACCATAGAAAGTTAGAGTGTCGGTCCTCTTTTACTTGAGTAAGCATTGTGCCCATTTGTATTAAATTCGGATGCAATTTCTATGTTTCATCGTCAATAAGAAAGTGCAAGGTATACAGTAAACCTGAAGTAAAGCATCGGAATCTAATACCGGACTCACAGGAGAGGTTCAAAACATAGAAAGTGAGAGTCTCAGTCCTATTGTACCTAAGTCGGCATTGTGCCATTTGTATTAAATTCGGATGCAATTCCTGTGGTTCATAGTCAATAACAAGCTCCAAGGGATACAGTAAACCTGAAGTGAAGCATCGGAATCTAATCCTAGACTCACAGGAGAGGTTCAAATCATAGAAATTTACAGTGTCAGTCCTCTTGCACTTAAGTCGGCATTGTGCCTTTTGTATTAAAGTCGGATGCAAACACTGTGTTTCATCGTCAATAAGAAGGTCCAAGGGATACAGTAAACCTGAAGTGAAGCATCGGATTCTAAACTGAACTCACAGTAGAGGCTCAAATCATAGAAAGTGAGAGTGTCAGTCCTCTTGTACTTAAGTCGGCATTGTGCCTTTTGTATTAAATTCGGTTGCAATTTCTGTGTTTCATCGTCAATAAGTAGGTGCAAGGTATACAGTAAACCTGAAGTGAAGCATCGGAATCTAAAACTGGACTCACAGGAGAAGTTCAAATCATAGACACTTAGAGTGTCAGTCCTCCTTTACTTAAGTCGGCATTGTGCCTTTTGTATTAAATTCGGATGCAATTTCTGTGTTTCGTCGTCAATAAGAAGGTCCGAGGGATACAGTAAACCTGAAGTGAAGCATCGGAATCTACAACTGGACCCACAGGAGAGATTCAAATCATAGAAAGTTAGAGTGTCTCTCCGCTTGTACTTAATTCGGTATTGTGCCTTTTGTATTAAATTCGGATGCAATTTCTGTGTTTCATCGTCAATAAGAAGGTCCAAGAGATACAGTAAACCTTATGTGAAGCATCGGAATCTAAAACTGGACTCACAATAGAGGTTCAAATCATAGAAAGTGAGAGTGTCAGTCCTCTTGTACTTAAGTCGCCATTGTGCAATTTGTATTAAATTCGGATGCAATTTCTGTGTTTCATCGTCAATAAGAGGGTCCAAGGGATACAGAAAACCTGAAGTGAAGCATCGGAATCTAAAAGTGGACTCACAGGAGAGGTTCAAATCATAGAAATTTAGAGTGGTAGTCCTCATGTACTTCGGTCGGCATTGTACCTTTTGTAATAAATTCGGATGCAAACTCTGTGTTTCATCGTAAATAAGAAGTTCCAAGGGATACAGTAAACCTGAAGTGAAGCATCGGAATCGAAAACTGGACTCACAGGAGAGCTTCAAATCATAGAAAGTTTGAGAATCAGTCCTCTTGTACTTAAGTCGGCATTGTGCCTTTTGAATTTAATTCCTATGCAATATCTGTGTTTCATTGTCAATAAGAAGGTCCAAGGGATACAGCAAACCTGAAGTGAAGCATCGGAATCTAAAACTGGACTGGCAGGAGAGGTTCACATCATAGAAAGTGAGAGTGTCGGTCCTCTTGTACTTAAGTCTGCATTGTGCCATTTGTATTAAATTCGGATGCAATTTCTCTCTTTCATCCTCAATAAGAAGGTCCAAGCGATACAGTAAACCTGAAGTGAAGCAACGGAATCTAAAACTGGACTCACAGGAGGGGTTCAAATCATAGAAAGTTAGAGTGTCACACCTCTTGTACTTTAGTCGTTATTTTACCATTTGTATTAAATACAGATGCAATTTCTCTGTTTCATCCTCAATAAGAAGGTCCAAGGGATACAGTAAACCTGAAGTGAAGCATCGGAATCTAAAACTGGACTCACAGGAGAGGGTCAAATCATAGAAAGTAAGAGTGTCAGTCCTCTTGTACTTAAGTCGGCATTGTGCAATTTGTATTAAATTCGGATGCAACTTCTGTGTTTCTTCTTCAATAAGAATGTCCAAGGGATACAGTAAACCTGAAGTGAAGCATCGGAATCTAAAACTCGACTCACAGGAGAGGTTCAAATCATTGAAAGTTAGAGTGTCAGTCCTCCTGCACTTAAGTCGGCATTGTGCCTTTTGTATTAAATTCGGATGCAAACCCTGTGTTTCATCGTCAATAAGAAGGTCCAAGGGATACACTAAACCTGAAGTGAAGCATCGGAATCTAAAACTGGACTCACAGGAGAGGTTCAAATCATAGAAAGTTAGAGTGTCAGTCCTCTTGTACTTAAGTCGGGGTGGTGCCTTTTGAATTTAATTCCCATGCATCTTCTGTGTTTCATCGTCAATAAGATGGTGCAAGGTATACAGTAAACCTGAAGTGAAGCATCGGAATCTAAAACTGGACTCACAGGAGAGGTTCAAATCATAAAAAATGAGAGTGTCAGTCCTCTTTTACTTAAGTCGCCATTGTGCCTTTTGTATTAAATTCGGATGCAATTTCTGTGTTTCATCGTCAATAAGAAGGTCCAAGGGGTACTGTAAACCTGAAGTAAAGCATCGTAATCTAAAACTGGACTCACAGGAGAGGTTCAAATCATAGAAACTTAGAGTGTCACTCCTCTTGTACTTAAGTCGGTATTGTGTCTTTTGGATTAAATTCGGATGCAATTTCTGTGTTTCATCGTCAATAAAAAGGTCCAAGGGATACACTAAACCTGAAGTGAAGCATCGGAATCTAAAACTGGACTCATTGGAGAGGTTCAAGTCATAGAAAGTTAGAGTGTCAGTCCTCTTGTACTTATGTCGGCATGGTGCGTTTTGAATTTAATTCCGATGCAACTTCTGTGTTTCATCGTCAATAAGAAGGTGTATGGTATACAGTAAACCTGAAGTGAAGCATCGGAATCTGAAACTGGACTCACAGGAGAGGTTCAAATCATAGAAAGAGAGAGTCTCAGTCCCCTTGTACTTAAGTCGCCATTGTGCCATTTGTATCAAATTCGGATGCAATTTCTGTGTTTCATCGTCAATAAGAAGGTCCAAGGGATACAGTAAACCTGAAGTGAAGCATCGGAACCTAAAACTGGACTCGCAGGAGAGATTCAAATCATAGATAGTTAGAGTGTCAGTCCTCTTGTACTTAAGTCGGTATTGTGCCTTTTGTATTAAATTCGTATGCAATTTCTGTATTTCATCGTCAATAAGAAGTTCCAAGGGATACACTAAACCTGAAGTGAAGCATCGGAACCTAAAAGTGGACTCACAGGAGAGATCCAAATCATAGATTGTTAGAGTGTCAGTCTTCTTGTACTTTAGTCGCCATTGTGCCATTTGTATTAAATTCGGATGCAATTTCTGTGTTTCATCGTCAATAAGAAGGTCCAAGGGATACAGTAAACCTGAAGTGAATCATCGGAACCTAAAACTGGACTCAGAGGAGAGATTCAAATCATAGATAGTTAGAGTGTCAGTCCTCTTATACTTAAGTCGGTATTGTGCCTTTTGTATTAAATTCGGATGCAATTTCTGTGTTTCATCGTCAATAAGAAGGTCCAAGGGATACAGTAAACCTGAAGTGAATCATCGGAACCTAAAACTGGACTCAGAGGAGAGATTCAGATCATAGATAGTTAGAGTGTCAGTCCTCTTATACTTAAGTCGGTATTGTGCCTTTTGTATTAAATTCGGATGCAATTTCTGTGTTTCATCGTCAATAAGAAGGTCCAAGGGATACAGTAAACCAGAAGTGAAGAATCGGAATCTAAAACTGGACTCACAGGAGAGGTTCAAATCATAGAAAGTTAGAGTGTCGGTCCTGTTTTACTTCAGTCAGCATTGTGCCTTTTGTATTAAATTCCGATGCAATTTCTATGTTTCATCGTCAATAAGAAGGTGCAAGGTACACAGTAAACCTGAAGTGAAGCATCGGAATCTAAAACCGGTCTCACAGGAGAGGTTCAAATCATAGAAAGTGAGAGTGTCAGTCCTCTTGTACTTAAGTCGGCATTGTGCCATTTGTATTAAATTCGGATGCAATTCCCGTGATTCATAGTCAATAAGAAGGTCCAAGGGATACAGTAAACCTGAAGTGAAACATCGGAATCTAAAACTGGACTCACAGGAGAGATTCAAATTATAGAAAGTTAGAGTGTCACTCCGCTTGTACATAAGTCGGTATTGTGCTTTTGTATTAAATTCGGATGCAATTTCTGTGTTTCATCGTCAATAAAAAGGTCCAAGGGATACAGTAAAGCTGAAGTGAAGCATCGGAATCTAAAACTGAACTCACAGGAGAGGTTCAAATCATTGAAAGATAGAGTGTCAGTCCTCTTGTACTTAAGTCGGCGTGGTGCTTTTTGAATTTAATTCCTATGCAACTTCTGTGTTTCATCGTCAATAAGAAGGTCCAAGGTACACAGTAAACCTGAAGTGAAGCATCGGAATCTAAAACTGGACTCACAGGAGAGGTTCAAATCATAGAAAGTGAGATTGTCAGTCCTCTTGTACTTAAGTCGCCATTGTGCATTTTGTATTAAATTCGGATGCAATTTCTGTGTTTCATCGTCAATAAGAAGGTCCAAGGGATACAGAAAACCTGAAGTGAAGCATCGGAATCTAAAACTGAACTCACAGGAGAGGTTCAAATCATTGAAATTTAGAGTGTCAGTCCTCTTGTATTTAAGTCGGCGTGGTGCTTTTTGAATTTAATTTCTATGCAACTTCAGTGTTTCATCGTCAATAAGAAGGTCCAAGGGATACAGTAATCCTGAAGTGAAGCATCGGAATCTAAAACTGGACTCAGAGGAGAGGTTCAAATCATAGTAAGTGAGATTGTCAGTCCTCTTGCACTTAAGTCGCCATTGTGCATTTTGTATTAAATTCGGATGCAATTTCTGTGTTTCATCGTCAATAAGAAGGTCCAAGGGATACAGTAAACCTGAAGTGAAGCATCGGAACCTAAAACTGGACTCACAACAGAGATTCAAATCATAGATAGTTAGAGTGTCAGTCCTCTTATACTTAAGTCGGTATTGTGCCTTTTGTATTAAATTCGGATGCAATTTCTGTGTTTCATCGTCAATAAGAAGGTCCAAGGGATACAGTAAACCTGAAGTGAAGAATCGGAAGCTTAAACTGGACTCACAGGAGAGGTTCAAATCATAGATAGTTAGAGTGTCGGTCCTGTTTTACTTAAGTCAGCATTGTGCCTTTTGTATTAAATTCCGATGCAATTTCTATGTTTCATCGTCAATAAGAAGGTGCAAGGTACACAGTAAACCTGGAGTGAAGCATCGGAATCTAAAACCGGACTCACAGGAGAGGTTCAAATCATAGAAAGTGAGAGTGTCAGTCCTCTTGTACTTAAGCTGGCATTGTGCCATTTGTATTAATTTCGGATGCAATTCCTGTGATTCATAGTCAATAAGAAGGTCCAAGGGATACAGTAAACCTGAAGTAAAACATCGGAATCTAAAACTGGACTCACAGGAGAGATTCAAATCATAGAAAGTTAGAGTGTCACCCTGCTTGTACTTAAGTCGGTATTGTGCCTTTTGTATTAAATTCGGATGCAATTTCTGTGTTTCATCGTCAATAAGAAGGTCCAAGGGATACAGTAAACCTGATGTGAAGCATCAGAATCTAAAACTTGACTCACTGGAGTGGTTCAAAACATTAGAATATTAGAGTGTCAGTCCTCTTTTTCTTAAGACGGCATTGAGCATTTTGTATTAAATTTGGATGCAATTTCTTTGATTCATCGTCAATAAGAAGGTCCAAGGAATGCAGTAAACCTGAAGTGAAGCATCGGAATCTAAAACTGGACTCACAGGAGAGGTTCAAATCATAGAGAGTTAGAGTGTCACTCCTCTTGTACTTAAGTCGGTATTGTGCCTTTTGTATTAAATTCGGATGCAATTTCTGTGTTTCATCGTCAATAAAAACGTCCAAGGGATACAGGAAACCTGAAGTGATGCATCGGACTCTAAAACTGAACTCACAGGAGAGGTTCAAATCATTGAAAGTTAGAGTGTCAGTAATCTTGTACTTAAGTCGGCGTGGTGCTTTTTGAATATCATTCCTATGCAACTTCTGTGTTTCATCGTCAATAAGAAGGTCAAAGGTATACAGTAAACCTGAAGTGAAGCATCGGAATCTAAAACCGGACTCACAGGAGAGGTTCAAATCATAGAAAGTGAGAGTGTCAGTCCTCTTGTACTTAAGCCGGCATTGTGCCATTTGTATTAATTTCGGATGCAATTCCTGTGATTCATAGTCAATAAGAAGGTCCAAGGGATACAGTAAACCTGAAGTGAAGCATCGGAATCTAAAACTGGACTCACAGGAGAGGTTCAAATCATAGAAAGTGAGAGTGTCAGTCCTCTTGTACTTAAGTCGCCATTGTGCATTTTGTATTAAATTCGGATGCAATTTCTGTGTTTCATCGTCAATAAGAAGGTCCAAGTGATACAGAAAACCTGAAGTGAAGCATCGGAATCTAAAAGTGGACTCACAGGAGAGGTTCAAATCATAGAAATTTAGAGGAGTAGTCCTCATGTACTTCAGTCGGCATTGTGCCTTTTGTAATTAATTCGGATGCAAACTCTGTGTTTCATCGTCAATAAGAAGGTCCAAGGGATACAGTAAACCTGAAGTGAAGCATCGGAATCGAAAACTGGACTCACAGGAGAGCTTCAAATCATAGAAAGTTTGAGAGTCAGTCCTCTTGTACTTAAGTCGGCATTGTGCCTTTTGAGTTTAATTCCGATGCAATATCTCTGTTTCATCGTCAATAAGAAGGTCCAAGGAATACAGCAAACCTGAAGTGAAGCATCGGAATCTAAAATTGGACTCGCAGGAGAGGTTCACATCATAGAAAGTGAGAGTGTCGGTCCTCTTGTACTTAAGTCTGCATTGTGCCATTTGTATTAAATTCGGATGCAATTTCTCTGTTTCATGCTCAATAAGAAGGTCCAAGCGATACAGTAAACCTGAAGTGAAGCATCGGAATCTAAAACTGGACTCACAGGAGAGGTTCAAATCATAGAAAGTTAGAGTGTCACTCCGCTTGTACATAAGTCGGTATTGTGCTTTTGTATTAAATTCGGATGCAATTTCTGTGTTTCATCGTCAATAAAAAGGTCCAAGGGATACAGTAAAGCTGAAGTGAAGCATCGGAATCTAAAACTGAACTCACAGGAGAGGTTCAAATCATTGAAAGTTAGAGTGTCAGTCCTCTTGTACTTAAGTCGGCGTGGTGCTTTTTGAATTTAATTCCTATGCAACTTCTGTGTTTCATCGTCAATAAGAAGGTCCAAGGTACACAGTAAACCTGAAGTGAAGCATCGGAATCAAAAACTGGACTCACAGGAGAGGTTCAAATCATAGAAAGTGAGATTGTCAGTCCTCTTGTACTTAAGTCGCCATTGTGCATTTTGTATTAAATTCGGATGCAATTTCTGTGTTTCATCGTCAATAAGAAGGTCCAAGGGATACAGAAAACCTGAAGTGAAGCATCGGAATCTAAAACTGAACTCACAGGAGAGGTTCAAATCATTGAAAGTTAAAGTGTCAGTCCTCTTGTATTTAAGTCGGCGTGGTGCTTTTTGAATTTAATTTCTATGCAACTTCAGTGTTTCATTGTCAATAAGAAGGTCCAAGGGATACAGTAATCCTGAAGTGAAGCATCGGAATCTAAAACTGGACTCACAGGAGAGGTTCAAATCATAGTAAGTGAGATTGTCAGTCCTCTTGCACTTAAGTCGCCATTGTGCATTTTGTATTAAATTCGGATGCAATTTCTGTGTTTCATCGTCAATAAGAAGGTCCAAGGGATACAGTAAACCTGAAGTGAAGCATCGGAACCTAAAACTGGACTCACAGGAAAGATTCAAATCATAGATAGTTAGAGTGTCAGTCCTCTTATACTTAAGTCGGTATTGTGCCTTTTGTATTAAATTCGGATGCAATTTCTGTGTTTCATCGTCAATAAGAAGGTCCAAGGGATACAGTAAACCTGAAGTGAAGAATCGGAAGCTTAAACTGGACTCACAGGAGAGGTTCAAATCATAGAAAGTTAGAGTGTCGGTCCTGTTTTACTTAAGTCAGCATTGTGCCTTTTGTATTAAATTCCGATGCAATTTCTATGTTTCATCGTCAATAAGAAGGTGCAAGGTACACAGTAAACCTGGAGTGAAGCATCGGAATCTAAAACCGGACTCACAGGAGAGGTTCAAATCATAGAAAGTGAGAGTGTCAGTCCTCTTGTACTTAAGCTGGCATTGTGCCATTTGTATTAATTTCGGATGCAATTCCTGTGATTCATAGTCAATAAGAAGGTCCAAGGGATACAGTAAACCTGAAGTAAAACATCGGAATCTAAAACTGGACTCACAGGAGAGATTCAAATCATAGAAAGTTAGAGTGTCACCCTGCTTGTACTTAAGTCGGTATTGTGCCTTTTGTATTAAATTCGGATGCAATTTCTGTGTTTCATCGTCAATAAGAAGGTCCAAGGGATACAGTAAACCTGATGTGAAGCATCAGAATCTAAAACTTGACTCACTGGAGTGGTTCAAAACATTAGAATATTAGAGTGTCAGTCCTCTTTTTCTTAAGACGGCATTGAGCATTTTGTATTAAATTTGGATGCAATTTCTTTGATTCATCGTCAATAAGAAGGTCCAAGGAATGCAGTAAACCTGAAGTGAAGCATCGGAATCTAAAACTGGACTCACAGGAGAGGTTCAAATCATAGAGAGTTAGAGTGTCACTCCTCTTGTACTTAAGTCGGTATTGTGCCTTTTGTATTAAATTCGGATGCAATTTCTGTGTTTCATCGTCAATAAAAACGTCCAAGGGATACAGGAAACCTGAAGTGATGCATCGGACTCTAAAACTGAACTCACATGAGAGGTTCAAATCATTGAAAGTTAGAGTGTCAGTAATCTTGTACTTAAGTCGGCGTGGTGCTTTTTGAATATCATTCCTATGCAACTTCTGTGTTTCTTCGTCAATAAGAAGGTCAAAGGTATACAGTAAACCTGAAGTGAAGCATCGGAATCTAAAACCGGACTCACAGGAGAGGTTCAAATCATAGAAAGTGAGAGTGTCAGTCCTCTTGTACTTAAGCCGGCATTGTGCCATTTGTATTAATTTCGGATGCAATTCCTGTGATTCATAGTCAATAAGAAGGTCCAAGGGATACAGTAAACCTGAAGTGAAGCATCGGAATCTAAAACTGGACTCACAGGAGAGGTTCAAATCATAGAAAGTGAGAGTGTCAGTCCTCTTGTACTTAAGTCGCCATTGTGCATTTTGTATTAAATTCGGATGCAATTTCTGTGTTTCATCGTCAATAAGAAGGTTCAAGGGATACAGAAAACCTGAAGTGAAGCATCGGAATCTAAAAGTGGACTCACAGGAGAGGTTCAAATCATAGAAATTTAGAGGAGTAGTCCTCATGTACTTCAGTCGGCATTGTGCCTTTTGTAATTAATTCGGATGCAAACTCTGTGTTTCATCGTCAATAAGAAGGTCCAAGGGATACAGTAAACCTGAAGTGAAGCATCGGAATCGAAAACTGGACTCACAGGAGAGCTTCAAATCATTGAAAGTTTGAGAGTCAGTCCTCTTGTACTTAAGTCGGCATTGTGCCTTTTGAGTTTAATTCCGATGCAATATCTCTGTTTCATCGTCAATAAGAAGGTCCAAGGAATACAGCAAACCTGAAGTGAAGCATCGGAATCTAAAATTGGACTCGCAGGAGAGGTTCACATCATAGAAAGTGAGAGTGTCGGTCCTCTTGTACTTAAGTCTGCATTGTGCCATTTGTATTAAATTCGGATGCAATTTCTCTGTTTCATGCTCAATAAGAAGGTCCAAGCGATACAGTAAACCTGAAGTGAAGCATCGGAATCTAAAACTGGACTCACAGGAGAGGTTCAAATCATAGAAAGTTAGAGTGTCACTCCTGTTGTACTTTAGTCGTTATTGTACAATTTGTATTAAATACGGATGCAATTTCTGTGTTTTTTCGTCAATAAGAAGGTCCAAGGGATACAGTAAACCTGAAGTGAAGCATCCGAATCTAATACTGACCTCACAGGAGAGGTTCGAATCATAGAAAGTGAGAGTGTCACTCCTTTTGTACTTAAGGCGGCATTGTGTCATTTGTATTAAATTCGGATGTAATTTCTGTGTTTCATCGTCAATAAGAAGGTCCAAGGGATACAGTAAACCTGAAGTGAAGCATCGGAACCTAAAACTGGACTCACAGGAGAGGTTCAAATCAAAGAAACGTAGAGTGTCAGTCCTCTTGTACTTAAGTCGGAATTGTGCCTTTAGTATTAAATTCGGATGCAAACTCTGTGTTTCATGGTCAATAAGAAGGTCCAAGGGATACAGTAAACCTGAAGTGAAGCATCCGAATCTAATACTGACCTCACAGGAGAGGTTCAAATCATAGAAAGTGAGAGTGTCACTCCTTTTGTACTTAAGTCGGCATTGTGTCATTTGTATTAAATTCGGATGCAATTTCTGTGTTTCATCGTCAATAAGAAGGTCCAAGGAATACAGCAAACCTGAAGTGAAGCATCGGAATCTAAATCTGGACTCGCAGGAGAGGTTCACATCATAGAAAGTGAGAGTGTCGGTCCTCTTGTACTTAAGTCTGCATTGTGCCATTTGTATTAAATTCGGATGCAATTTCTCTGTTTCATCCTCAATAAGAAGGTCCAAGCGATACAGTAAACCTGAAGTGAAGCATCGGAATCTAAAACTGGACTCACAGGAGAGGTTCAAATCATAGAAAGTTAGAGTGTCACTCCTCTTGTACTTAAGTCGGCGTGGTGCCTTTTGAATTTAATTCCCATGCAACTTCTGTGTTTCATCGTCAATAAGAAGGTGCAACGTATACAGTAAACCTGAAGTGAAGCATCGGAATCTAAAACTGGACTCACAGGAGAGGTTCAAATCATGGAAAGTGAGAGTGTCAGTCCTCTTGTACTTAAGTCGCCATTGTGCCTTTTGTATTAAATTCGGATGCAATTTCTGTGTCTCATCGTCAATAAGAAGGTCCAAGGGATACTGAAAACCTGAAGTAAAGCATCGGAATCTAAAACTGGACTCACAGGAGAGGTTCAAATCATAGAAACTTAGAGTGTCACTCCTCTTGTACTTATGTCGGCATGGTGCGTTTTGAATTTAATTCCGATGCAACTTCTGTGTTTCATCGTCAATAAGAAGGTGCATGGTATACAGTAAACCTGAAGTGAAGCATCGGAATCTGAAACTGGACTCACAGGAGAGGTTCAAATCATAGAAAGAGAGAGTCTCAGTCCTCTTGTACTTAAGTCGCCATTGTGCCATTTGTATTAAATTCGGATGCAATTTCTGTGTTTCATCGTCAATATGAAGGTCCAAGGGATACAGTAAACCTGAAGTGAAGCATCGGAACCTAAAACTGGACTCGCAGGAGAGATTCAAATCATAGATAGTTAGAGTGTCAGGCCTCTTGTACTTAAGTCGGTATTGTGCCTTTTGTATTAAATTCGTATGCAATTTCTGTGTTTCATCGTCAATAAGAAGTTCCAAGGGATACACTAAACCTGAAGTGAAGCATCGGAACCTAAAAGTGGACTCACAGGAGAGATTCAAATCATAGATTGTTAGAGTGTCAGTCCTCTTGTACTTTAGTCGCCATTGTGCCATTTGTATTAAATTCGGATGCAATTTCTGTGTTTCATCGTCAATAAGAATGTCCAAGGGATACAGTAAACCTGAAGTGAAGCATCGGAACCTAAAACTGGACTCACAAGAGAGATTCAAATCATAGATAGTTAGAGTGTCAGTCCTCTTATACTTAAGTCGGTATTGTGCCTTTTGTATTAAATTCGGATGCAATTTCTGTGTTTCATCGCCAATAAGAAGGTCCAAGGGATACAGTAAACCTGAAGTGAAGAATCGGAATCTAAAACGGGACTCACAGGAGAGGTTCATATCATAGAAAGTTAGAGTGTCGGTCCTGTTTTACTTAAGTCAGCATTGTGCCTTTTGTATTAAATTCCGATGCAATTTCTATGTTTCATCGTCAATAAGATGGTGCAAGGTACACAGTAAACCTGAAGTGAAGCATCGGAATCTAAAACCGGACTCACAGGAGAGGTTCAAATCATAGAAAGTGAGAGTGTCAGTCCTCTTGTACTTAAGTCGGCATTGTGCCATTTGTATTAAATTCGGGTGCAATTCCCGTGATTCATAGTCAATAAGAAGGTCCAAGGGATACAGTAAACCTGAAGTGAAACATCGGAATCTAAAACTGGACTCACAGGAGAGATTCAAATCATAGAAAGTTAGAGTGTCACTCCGCTTGTACATAAGTCGGTATTGTGCTTTTGTATTAAATTCGGATGCAATTTCTGTGTTTCATCGTCAATAAGAAGGTCCAAGGGATACAGTAAACCTTATGTGAAGCATCGGAATCTAAAACTTGACTCACAGGAGTGGGTCAAAACATAGACTATTAGAGTGTCAGTCCTCTTTTACTTAAGATGGCATTGTGCATTTTGTATTAAATTCGGATGCAATTTCTGTGATTCATCGTCAATAAGAAGGTCCAAGGAATGCTGTAAACCTGAAGTGAAGCATCGGAATCTAAAACTGGACTCACAGGAGAGGTTCAAATCATAGAGAGTTAGAGTGTCACTCCTCTTGTACTTAAGTCGGTATTGTGATTTTTGTATTAAATTCGGATGCAATTTCTGTGTTTCATCGTCAATAAAAAGGTCCAAGGGATACAGTAAAGCTGAAGTGAAGCATCGGAATCTAAAACTGAACTCACAGGAGAGGTTCAAACCATTGAAAGCTAGAGTGTCAGTCCTCTTGTACTTAAGTCGGCGTGGTGCTTTTTGAATTTAATTCCTATGCAACTTCTGTGTTTCATCGTCAATAAGAAGGTCCAAGGTATACAGTAAACCTGAAGTGAAGCATCGGAATCTAAAACTGGACTCACAGGAGAGGTTCAAATCATAGAAAGTGAGATTGTCAGTCCTCTTGTACTTACGTCGCCATTGTGCATTTTGTATTAAATTCGGATGCAATTTCTGTGTTTCATCGTCAATAAGAAGGTCCAACGGATACAGAAAACCTGAAGTGAAGCATCGGAATCTAAAAGTGGACTCATAGGAGCCGTTCAAATCATAGAAATTTAGAGTGGTAGTCCTCATGTACTTCAGTCGGCATTGTGCCTTTTGTAATAATTTCGGATGCAAACTCTGTGTTTCATCGTCAATAAGAAGGTCCAAAGGATACAGTAAACCTGAAGTGAAGCATCGGAATCTAAAACGGAACTCACAGGAGAGGTTCAAATCATTGAAAGTTAGAGTGTCAGTCCTCTTGTAATTAAGTCGGCGTGGTGCTTTTTGAATTTAATTCCTATGCAACTTCAGTGTTTCATCGTCAATAAGAAGGTCCAAGGGATACAGTAAACCCGAAGTGAGGAATCGGAAGCTTAAACTGGACTCACAGGAGAGGTTCAAATCATAGATAGTTAGAGTGTCGGTCCTGTTTTACTTAAGTCAGCATTGTGCCTTTTGTATTAAATTCCGATGCAATTTCTATGTTTCATCGTCAATACAAAGGTGCAAGGTACACAGTAAACCTGAAGTGAAGCATCGGAATCTAAAACTGGACTCACAGGAGAGGTTCAAATCATAGAAAGTGAGATTGTCAGTCCTCTTGTACTTAAGCCGGCATTGTGCCATTTGTATTAATTTCGGATGCAATTCCTGTGATTCATAGTCAATAAGAAGGTCCAAGGGATACAGTAAACCTGAAGTAAAACATCGGAATCTAAAACTGGACTCACAGGAGAGCTTCAAATCATAGAAAATTTGAGAGTCAGTCCTCTTGTACTTAAGTCGGCATTGTGCCTTTTCAATTTAATTCCGATGCAATATATCTGTTTCATCGTCAATAAGAAGGTCCAAGGAATACAGCAAACCTGAAGTGAAGCATCGGAATCTAAAACTGGACTCGCAGGAGAGGTTCACATCATAGAAAGTGAGAGTGTCGGTCCTCTTGTACTTAAGTCTGCATTGTGCCATTTGTATAAAACTTCGGATGGATTTTCTCTGTTTCATCCTCAATAAGAAGGTCCAAGCGATACAGTAAACCTGAAGTAAAGCATCGGAACCTAAAACTGGACTCACAGGAGAGGTTCAAATCAAAGAAACTTAGAGTGTTAGTCCTCTTGTACTTAAGTCGGAATTGTGCCTTAAGTATTAAATTCGGATGCAAACTCTGTGTTTCATCGTCAATAAGAAGGTCCAAGGGATACAGTAAACCTGAAGTGAAGCATCCGAATCTAATACTGACCTCACAGGAGAGGTTCGAATCATAGAAAGTGAGAGTGTCACTCCTTTTGTACTTAAGTCGGCATTGTGTCATTTGTATTAAATTCGGATGCAATTTCTGTGTTTCATCGTCAATAAGCAGGTCCAAGGGATACAGTAAACCTGAAGTGAAGCATCGGAACCTAAAACTGGACTCACAGGAGAGGTTCAAATCATAGAAAGTGAGACTGTCAGTCCTCTTGTACTTAAGTCGGCATTGTGCCATTTGTATTAAATTCGGATGCAATTTCTGTGTTTCTTCTTCAATAAGAAAATCCAGGGGATACAGTAAACCTGAAGTGAAGCATCGGAATCTAAAACTAGACTCACAGGAGAGGTTCAAATCATAGAAAGTTAGAGTGTCAGTCCTCTTGCACTTAAGTCGGCATTGTGCCTTTTGTATTAAATTCGGATGCAAACCCTGTGTTTCATCGTCAATAAGACGGTCCAAGGGATACAGTAAACCTGAAGTGAAGCATCGGAATCTAAAACTGGACTCACAGGAGAGGTTCAAATCATAGAAAGTTAGAGTGTCAGTCCTCTTGTGCTTAAGTCGGCGTGGTGCCTATTGAATTTAATTCCCATGCAACTTCTGTGTTTCATCGTCAATAAGAAGGTGCAACGTATACAGTAAACCTGAAGTGAAGCATCGGAATCTAAAACTGGACTCACAGGAGAGGTTCAAATCATGGAAAGTGAGAGTGTCAGTCCTCTTGTACTTATGTCGCCATTGTGCCTTTTGTATTAAATTCGGATGCAATTTCTGTGTTTCATCGTCAATAAGAAGGTCCAAGGGATACTGAAAACCTGAAGTAAAGCATCTGAATCTAAAACTGGACTCACAGGAGAGGTTCAAATCATAGAAACTTAGAGTGTCACTCCTCTTGTACTTAAGTCGGTATTGTGCCTTTTGGATTAAATTCGGATGCAATTTCTGTGTTTCATCGTCAATAAGAAGGTCCAAGGGATTCAGTAAACCTGAAGTGAAGCATCGGAATCTAAAACTGGACTCACATGAGAGGTTCAAAACATAGAAAGTTAGAGTGTCAGTCCTCTTCAACTTAAGTCGGCGTGGTGCATTTTGAATTTAATTCCGATGCAACTTCTGTGTTTCATCGTCAATAAGAAGGTGCAAGGTATACAGTAAACCTGAAGTGAAGCACCGGAATCTAAAACTGGGCTCACAGGAGAGGTTCAAATCAAAAAAGGTGAGAGTGTCGGTCCTCTTGTACTTAAGTCGGCATTGTGCCATTTGTATTAAATTCGGATGCAATTTCTGTGTTTCATCGTCAATAAGAAGGTCGAAGGGATACAGTGAACCTGAAGTGAAGCATCGGAATCTAAAACTGGACTCACAGGAGAGGTTCAAATCATAGGGAGTGAGAGTGTCAGTCCTCTTGTACTTAAGACTTCATTGTGACTTTTGTATTAAATTCTGATGCAAACTCTATGTTTCATCGTCAATAAGAAGGTCGAAGGGATACCGTAAACCTGAAGTGAAGCATCGGAATCTAAAACTGGACTCGCAGGAGAAGTTCAAATCATTAAAAGTTTGAGTGTCAGTCCTGTTGTATTTAAGTCGGCATTGTGCCTTTTCAATTTAATTCCGATGCAATTTCTGTGATTCATCGTCACTAAGAAGGTCCAAGGGATACAGTAAACCTGAAGTGAAGCATCGGAATCTAAAACTGGACTCACAGGGGAGGTTCAAATCATAGAAAGTGAGAGTGTCGGTCCTCTTGTACTTAAGTCGGCATTGTGCATTTTGAACTTAATTCCGATGCAATCTCTGTGTTTCATCGTCAATAAGAAGGTATACAGTAAACCTGAAGTGAAGCATCGGAATCTGAAACTGGACTCACAGGAGAGGTTCAAATCATAGAAAGTGAGAGTGTCAGTCCTCTTGTACTTAAGTCGCCATTGTGCTTTTGTATTAAATTCGGATGTAATATTTGTGTTTCATCGTCAATAAGAAGGTCCAAGGGATACAGTAAACCTGAAGTGAAGCATCGGAACCTAAAACTGGACTCACGGGAGAGGTTCAAATCATAGAAAGTTAGAGTGTCAGTCCTCTTGTACTTAAGTCGGCATTGTGATTTTTGAATTTAATTCCGATGCAATTTCTGTGTTTCATCGTCAATAAGAAGGTCCAAGGGATACAGTTAACCTGAAGTTAAGCATCGGAATCTAAAACTGGACTGACAGGAGAGGTTCAAATCATAGAAAGTGAGAGTGTCAGTCCTCTTGTACTTAAGTCGGCATTGTGCCATTTGTATTAAGTTCGGGTGCAATTTCTGTGTTTCTTCGTCAATAAGAAGGTCCATGGGATACAGTAAACCTGAATTGAAGCATCGGAATCTAAAACTGGACTCACAGGAAAGGTTCAAATCATAGAAAGCGAGAGTGTCAGTCCTCTTGTACTTAAGTCTGCATTGTGGCATTTGTATTAAATTCGGATGCAATTTCTATGTTTCATCGTCAATAAGAAGGTCCAAGGGATACAGTAAACCCGAAGTGAAGCATCGGAACCTAAAACTGGACTCACAGGAGAGATTTAAATCATAGAAAGTGAGAGTGTCAGTCCTCTTTTACTTAAGTCGGCATTGTGCATTTTGAATTTAATTCCGACGCAATTTCTGTGTTTCATCGTCAACAAGAAGGTCCATGGCATACAGCAAACCTGAAGTGAAGCATCGGAATCTAAAACTGGACTCGCAGGAGAGGTTCAAATCAGAGAAAGTGAGAGTGTCAGTCCTCTTGTACTTAAGACTTCATTGTGACTTTTGTATTAAATTCTGATGCAAACTCTATGTTTCATCGTCAATAAGAAGGTCGAAGGGATACAGTGAACCTGAAGTGAAGCATCGGAATCTAAAACTGGACTCACAGGAGAGGTTCAAATCATAGGGAGTGAGAGTGTCAGTCCTCTTGTACTTAAGTCGGCATTGTGCCTCTTGTATTAAATTCGAATGCAAACTCTGTGTTTCATCGTCAATAAGAAGGTCCAAGGGATACAGTAAACCTTAAGTGAAGCATCGGAACCTAAAACTGGACTCTTAGAAGAGGTTCAAATCATAGAAAGTTAGAATGTCAGTCCTCTTGTACTTAAGTCGGCATTGTGCCTTTTGAATTTAATTCCCGATGCATTTTCTGTGTTTCATTGTTAATAAGAAGGTCCAAGGGATACAGTAAACCTGAAGTGAAGCATCAGAATGTAAAACTGGACTCACAGGGGAGGTTCAAATCATAGAGAGTTAGAGTGTCTCTTTTCTTGTACTTAAGTCGGTATTGTGCCTATTGTATTACATTCAGATGCTATTTCTGTGTTTCCTCCTTAATAAGAAGGTCCAAGGGATACAGTAAACCTGAAGTGAAGCATCGGAATCTAAAACTGGACTAACAGGAGAGGTTCAAATCATAGAAAGTGAGAGTGACAGTCCTCTTGTACTTAAGTCGGCATTGTGCCATTTGAATTAAATTCGGGTGCAATTTCTGTGTTTCATAGTCAATAAGAAGGTCCAAGGGATACAGTAAACCTGAAGTGAAGCATCGGAATCTAAAACTGGACTCACAGGAAAGGTTCAAACCATAGAAAGTGAAAGTGTCAGTCCTCTTGTACTTAAGCCGCCATTGTGCCTTTTGTATTAAATTCGGATGCAATTTCTGTGTTTCATCGTCAATAAGAAGGTCCAAGGGATACAGTAAACCTGAAGTAAAGCATCGGAATCTAAAACTGGACTCACAGGAGAGGTTCAAATCATAGAATGCGAGAGTGTCAGTCCTCTTGTACTTAAGTTGCCATTGTGCCTTTTGTACTAAATTCGGAAGCAATTTCTGTGTTTCATCGTCAATAAGAAGGTCCAAGGGATACAGTAAACCTGAAGTGAAGCATCAGAAGTTAAAACTGGACTCACAGGAGAGGTTAAAATCATAGAGAGTGAGAGTGTTAGTCCTCTTTTACTTAAGTCGGCATTGTGCGTTTTGAATTTAATTCCGATGCAATATCTGTGTTTCATCTTCAATAAGAAGGTCCAAGGGATACAGTAAACCTGAAGTGAAGCATCGGAATCTAAAACTGGACTAACAGGAGAGGTTCAAATAATAGAAAGTGAGAGTGTCAGTCCTCTTGTACTTAAGTCGGCATTGTGCCATTTGTATTAAATTCGGGTGCAATTTCTGTGTTTCATCGTCAATAAGAAGGTCCAAGGGATACAGTAATCCTGAAGTGAAGCATCGGAATCTAAAACTGGACTCACAGGAAAGGTTCAAACCATAGAAAGTGAAAGTGTCAGTCCTCTTGTACTTAAGCCGCCATTGTGCCTTTTGTATTAATTTCGGATGCAATTGCTGTGTTTCATCGTCAATAAGAAGGTCCAAGGGATACAGTAAACCTGAAGTGAAGCATCGGAATCTAAAACTGGACTCACAGGAGAGGTTCAAATCATAGAAAGTTAGAGTGTCAGTCCTCTTGTACTTAAGTCGGCATTGTGCCTCTTGTATTAAATTCGAATGCAAACTCTGTGTTTCATCGTCAATAAGAAGGTCCAAGGGATACAGTAAACCTTAAGTGAAGCATCGGAACCTAAAACTGGACTCTTAGAAGAGATTCAAATCATAGAAAGTTAGAATGTCAGTCCTCTTGTACTTAAGCCGCCATTGTGCCTTTTGTATTAAATTCGGATGCAATTTCTGTGTTTCATCGTCAATAAGAAGGTCCAAGGGATACAGTAAACCTGAAGTAAAGCATCGGAATCTAAAACTGGACTCACAGGAGAGGTTCAAATCATAGAATGCGAGAGTGTCAGTCCTCTTGTACTTAAGTTGCCATTGTGCCTTTTGTAATAAATTCGGAAGCAATTTCTGTGTTTCATTGTCAATAAGAAGGTCCAAGGGATACAGTAAACCTGAAGTGAAGCATCAGAAGTTAAAACTGGACTCACAGGAGAGGTTAAAATCATAGAGAGTGAGAGTGTTAGTCCTCTTTTAATTAAGTCGGCATTGTGCGTTTTGAATTTAATTCCGATGCAATATCTGTGTTTCATCTTCAATAAGAAGGTCCAAGGGATACAGTAAACCTGAAGTGAAGCATCGGAATCTAAAACTGGACTAACAGGAGAGGTTCAAATAATAGAAAGTGAGAGTGTCAGTCCTCTTGTACTTAAGTCGGCATTGTGCCATTTGTATTAAATTCGGGTGCAATTTCTGTGTTTCATCGTCAATAAGAAGGTCCAAGGGATACAGTAATCCTGAAGTGAAGCATCGGAATCTAAAACTGGACTCACAGGAAAGGTTCAAACCATAGAAAGTGAAAGTGTCAGTCCTCTTGTACTTAAGCCGCCATTGTGCCTTTTGTATTAATTTCGGATGCAATTGCTGTGTTTCATCGTCAATAAGAAGGTCCAAGGGATACAGTAAACCTGAAGTGAAGCATCGGAATCTAAAACTGGACTCACAGGAGAGGTTCAAATCATAGAAAGTTAGAGTGTCAGTCCTCTTGTACTTAAGTCGGCATTGTGCCTCTTGTATTAAATTCGAATGCAAACTCTGTGTTTCATCGTCAATAAGAAGGTCCAAGGGATACAGTAAACCTTAAGTGAAGCATCGGAACCTAAAACTGGACTCTTAGAAGAGGTTCAAATCATAGAAAGTTAGAATGTCAGTCCTCTTGTACTTAAGTCGGCATTGTGCCTTTTGAATTTAATTCCCGATGCTTTTTCTGTGTTTCATTGTTAATAAGAAGGTCCAAGGGATACAGAAAACCTGAAGTGAAGCATCGGAATCTAAAGCTGGACTCACAGGAGAGGTTCTAATCATAGATAGTTAGAGTGTCACTCCTCTTGTACTTAAGTCGGTATTGTCCCGTTTGTATTAAATTCGGATGCAATTTCTATGTTTCATCGTCAATAAGAAGGTCCAAGGGATACAGTAAACCTGAAGTGAAGCATCGGAATCTAAAACCGGACTCACAGGAGAGGTTCAATTCATAGAAAGTGAGAGTGTCAGTCCTCATGTACTTAAGTCGGCATTGTGCCATTTGTATTAAATTCGGATGCAATTCCTGTGATTCAAAGTCAATAAGAAGGTCCAAGGGATACAGTAAACCTGAAGTGAAACATCCGAATCTAAAACTGGACTCACAGGAGAGGTTCAAATCATAGAAAGTTAGAGTGTCAGTCCTCTTTTACTTATGTCGGCATTGTGCCGTTTGTATTAAATTCGGATGCAATTTCTATGTTTCATCGTCAATAAGAAGGTCCAAGGGGTTACAGTAAACATGAAGTGAAGCATCGGAATCTAAAACTGGACTCACAGCAGAGGTTCAAATCATAGAAAGTTAGAGTGTCAGTCCTCTTGTACTTAAGTCGGCATTGTGCATTTTGAACTTAATTCCGATGCAAGCTCTGTGTTTCATCGTCAATAAGAAGGTATACAGGAAACCTGAAGTGAACCATCGGAATCTGAAACTGGACTCAGAGGAGAGGTTCAAATCATAGAAAGTGAGAGCGACAGTCCTCTTGTACTTAAGTCGCCATTGTGCTTTTGTATTAAATTCGGATGTAATATCTGTGTTTCATCGTCAGTAAGAAGGTCCAAGGGATACAGTAAACCTGAAGTGAAGCATCGGAACCTAAAACTGGACTCACGAGAGAGGTTCAAATCATAGAAAGTTAGAGTGTCAGTCCTCTTGTACTTAAGTCGGCATTGTGATTTTTGAATTTAATTACAATGCAATTTCTGTGTTTCATCGTCAATAAGAAGGTCCAAGGGATACAGTAAACCTGAAGTTAAGCATCGGAATCAAAAACTGGACTCACAGGAGAAGTTCAAATCATAGAAAGTGAGAGTGTCAGTCCACTTTTACTTAAGCAGCGTTGTGCGTTTTGAATTTAATTCCGATGCAATTTCTGTGTTTCATCGTCAATAAGAAGGTCCAATGGATACAGTTAACCTGAAGTGATGCATCGGAATCTAAAACTGGACTGACAGGAGAGGTTCAAATCATAGAAAGTGAGAGTGTCAGTCCTCTTGTACTTAAGTCGGCATTGTGCCATTTGTATTAAGTTCGGGTGCAATTTCTGTGTTTCATCGTCAATGAGAAGGTCCAAGGGATACAGTAAACCTGAATTGAAGCATTGGAATCTAAAACTGGACTCACAGGAAAGGTTCAAATCATAGAAAGCGAGAGTGTCAGTCCTCTTGTACTTAAGTCTGCATTGTGGCATTTGTATTAAATTCGGATGCAATTTCTATATTTCATCGTCAATAAGAAGGTCCAAGGGATACAGTAAACCTGAAGTGAATCATCGTAATCTAAAACTGGACTCACAGGATTTATCTAAATCATAGAAAGTGTGAGTCCTCTTTTACTTAAGTCTGCATTGAGCCTTTTGTATTTAATTCCGATGCAATTTCTGTGTTTCATCGTCAATAAGAAGGTCCAAGGGATACAGCAAACCTGAAGTGAAGCATCGGAATCTAAAACTGGACTCGCAGGAGAGGTTCAAATCAAAAAAGGTGAGAGTGTCGGTCCTCTTGTACTTAAGTCGGCATTGTGCCATTTGTATTAAATTCGGATGCAATTTCTGTGTTTCATCGTCAATAAGAAGGTCGAAGGGATACAGTGAACCTGAAGTGAAGCATCGGAATCTAAAACTGGACTCACAGGAGAGGTTCAAATCATAGGGAGTGAGAGTGTCAGTCCTCTTGTACTTAAGACTTCATTGTGACTTTTGTATTAAATTCTGATGCAAACTCTATGTTTCATCGTCAATAAGAAGGTCGAAGGGATACCGTAAACCTGAAGTGAAGCATCGGAATCTAAAACTGGACTCGCAGGAGAAGTTCAAATCATTAAAAGTTTGAGTGTCAGTCCTGTTGTATTTAAGTCGGCATTGTGCCTTTTCAATTTAATTCCGATGCAATTTCTGTGATTCATCGTCACTAAGAAGGTCCAAGGGATACAGTAAACCTGAAGTGAAGCATCGGAATCTAAAACTGGACTCACAGGGGAGGTTCAAATCATAGAAAGTGATAGTGTCGGTCCTCTTGTACTTAAGTCGGCATTGTGCATTTTGAACTTAATTCCGATGCAATCTCTGTGTTTCATCGTCAATAAGAAGGTATACAGTAAACCTGAAGTGAAGCATCGGAATCTGAAACTGGACTCACAGGAGAGGTTCAAATCATAGAAAGTGAGAGTGTCAGTCCTCTTGTACTTAAGTCGCCATTGTGCCTTTGTATTAAATTCGGATGTAATATTTGTGTTTCATCGTCAATAAGAAGGTCCAAGGGATACAGTAAACCTGAAGTGAAGCATCGGAACCTAAAACTGGACTCACGGGAGAGGTTCAAATCATAGAAAGTTAGAGTGTCAGTCCTCTTGTACTTAAGTCGGCATTGTGATTTTTGAATTTAATTCCGATGCAATTTCTGTGTTTCATCGTCAATAAGAAGGTCCAAGGGATACAGTTAACCTGAAGTTAAGCATCGGAATCTAAAACTGGACTGACAGGAGAGGTTCAAATCATAGAAAGTGAGAGTGTCAGTCCTCTTGTACTTAAGTCGGCATTGTGCCATTTGTATTAAGTTCGGGTGCAATTTCTGTGTTTCTTCGTCAATAAGAAGGTCCATGGGATACAGTAAACCTGAATTGAAGCATCGGAATCTAAAACTGGACTCACAGGAAAGGTTCAAATCATAGAAAGCGAGAGTGTCAGTCCTCTTGTACTTAAGTCTGCATTGTGGCATTTGTATTAAATTCGGATGCAATTTCTATGTTTCATCGTCAATAAGAAGGTCCAAGGGATACAGTAAACCCGAAGTGAAGCATCGGAACCTAAAACTGGACTCACAGGAGAGATTTAAATCATAGAAAGTGAGAGTGTCAGTCCTCTTTTACTTAAGTCGGCATTGTGCATTTTGAATTTAATTCCGACGCATTTTCTGTGTTTCATCGTCAACAAGAAGGTCCATGGCATACAGCAAACCTGAAGTGAAGCATCGGAATCTAAAACTGGACTCGCAGGAGAGGTTCAAATCAGAGAAAGTGAGAGTGTCAGTCCTCTTGTACTTAAGTCGGCATTGTGCCATTTGTATTAAATTCGGATGCAATATCTGTGTTTCATCGTCAATAAGAAGGTCCAAGGGAACAGTAAACCTGAAGTGAAGCATCGGAATCTAAAACTGGACTCACACGAGATATCTAAATCATAAAAAGTGAGAGTCCTCTTTCACTTAAGTCGGCATTGAGCCTTTCGAATTTAATTCCGATGCAATTTCTGTGTTTCATCGTCAATAAGAAGGCCCAAGGGATACAGCAAACCTGAAGTGAAGCATCGGAATCTAAAACTGGACTCGCAGGAGAGGTTCAAATCAAAAAAGGCGAGAGTGTCGGTCCTCTTGTACTTAAGTCGGCATTGTGCCATTTGTATTAAGTTCAGATGCAATTTCTATGTTTCATCGTCAATAAGAAGGTCGAAGGGATACAGTGAACCTGAAGTGAAGCATCGGAATCTAAAACTGGACTCACAGGAGAGGTTCAAATCATAGGGAGTGAGAGTGTCAGTCCTCTTGTACTTAAGTCGGCATTGTGCCTTTTGTATTAAATTCTGATGCAAACTCTATGTTTCATCGTCAATAAGAAGGTCGAAGGGATACAGTAAACCTGAAGTGAAGCATCGGAATCTAAAACTGGACTCGCAGGAGAGGTTCAAATCATAGGAAATTAGAGTGTCAGTCTACTTGTACTTAAGTCGGCATTGTGCCTTTTTTATTAAATTCGGATGCACTTTCTGTGTTTCATCTTCAATAAGAAGGTCCAAGGGGTACAGTAAACCTGACGTGAAGCATCGGAATCTAAAACTGGAATCACAGGAGAGGTTCCAATCATAGAATGTGAGAGTGTCAGTCCTCTTGTACTTAAGTCGGCATTGTGACTTTTGTATTAAAATCGGATGCAATTTCTGTGAATCTTCGTCAATAAGACGGTCCAAGGGATACAGTAAATGTGAAGTGAAGCATCAGAATGTAAAACTGGACTCACAGGGGAGATTCAAATCATAGAGAGTTAGAGTGTCTCTCCTCTTGTACTTAAGTCGGTATTGTGCCTTTTGTATTACATTCAGATGCTATTTCTGTGTTTCCTCCTTAATAAGAAGGTCCAAGGGATACAGTAAACCTGAAGTGAAACATCGGAATCTAAAACTGGACTCACAGGAGAGGTTCAAATCATAGAAAGTTAGAGTATCAGTCCTCTTGTACTTAAGTCGGCATTGTGATTTTTGTATTAAAATAGGAAGCAATTTCTGTGATTCTTCGACAATAAGAAGGTAAAAGGGATACAGTAAACCTGAAGTGAAGCATCAGAAGTTAAAACTCGACTCACAGGAGAGGTTAAAATCATAGAGAGTGAGAGTGTTAGTCCTCTTTTACTTAAGTTGGCATTGTGCGTTTTGAATTTAATTCCGATGCAATATCTGTGTTTCATCTTCAATAAGAAGGTCCAAGGGATACAGTAAACCTGAAGTGAAGCATCGGAATCTAAAACTGGAATAACAGGCGAGGTTCAAATCATAGAAAGTGAGAGTGTCAGTCCTCTTGTACTTAAGTCGGCATTGTGCCATTTGTATTAAATTCGGGTGCAATTTCTGTGTTTCATCGTCAATAAGAAGGTCCAAGGGATACAGTAAACCTGAAATGAAGCATCGGAATCTAAAACTGGACTCACAGGAAAGGTTCAAACCATAGAAAGTGAAAGTGTCAGTCCTCTTGTACTTAAGCCGCCATTGTGCCTTTTGTATTAAATTCGGATGCAATTTCTGTGTTTCATCGTCAATAAGAAGGTCCAAGGGATCCAGTAAACCTGAAGTGAAGCATCGGAATCTAATACTGGACTCACAGGAGAGGTTCAAATCATAGAAAGTTAGAGTGTCAGTCCTCTTGTACTTAAGTCGGCATTGTGCCCTTTGTATTAAATTCGAATGCAAACTCTGTGTTTCATCGTCAATAAGAAGGTCCAAGGGATACAGTAAACCTTAAGTGAAGCATTGGAATCTAAAACTGGACTCTTAGAAGAGGTTCAAATCATAGAAAGTTAGAATGTCAGTCCTCTTGTACTTAAGTCGGCATTGTGCCTTTTAAATTTAATTCCCGATGCTTTTTTCTGTGTTTCATTGTTAATAAGAAGGTCCAAGGGATACAGAAAACCTGAAGTGAAGCATCGGAATCTAAAACTGGACTCACAGGAGAGGTTCTAATCATAGATAGTTAGAGTGTCGCTCCTCATGTACTTAAGTCGGTATTGTGCCTTTTGTATTAAAATCGGATGCAATTTCTGAGTTTCATCGTCAGTTAGAAGGTCCAAGGGATACAGTAAACCTGAAGAGAAGCATCGGAATCTAAAACTGGACTCACAGGAGAGGTTCAAAACATAGAAAGTTAGAGTGCCGGTCCTCTTTTACTTAAGTCGGCATTGTGCATTTTGAACTTAATTCCGATGCAATCTCTGTGTTTCATCGTCAATAAGAAGGTATACAGGAAACCTGAAGTGAAGCATCGGAATCTGAAACTGGACTCACAGGGGAGGTTCAAATCATAGTAAGTGAGAGTGTCAGTCCTCTTGTACTTAAGTCGGCATTGTGCCATTTGTATTAAGTTCGGGTGCAATTTCTGTGTTTCATCGTCAATGAGAAGGTCCAACGGATACAGTAAACCTGAATTGAAGCATCGGAATCTAAAACTGGACTCACAGGAAAGGTTCAAATCATAGAAAGCGAGAGTGTCAGTCCTCTTGTACTTAAGTCTGCATTGTGGCATTTGTATTAAATTCGGATGCAATTTCTATGTTTCATCGTCAATAAGAAGGTCCAAGGGATACAGTAAACCTGAAGTGAATCATCGGAATCTAAAACTGGACTCACAGGATTTATCTAAATCATAGAAAGTGAGAGTCCTCCTTTACTTAAGTCGGCATTGAGCCTTTTGAATTTAATTCCGATGCAATTTCTGTGTTTCATCGTCAATAAGAAGGTCCAAGGGATACAGCGAACCTGAAGTGAAGCATCGGAATCTAAAACTGGACTCGCAGGAGAGGTTCAAATCAAAAAAGGTGAGAGTGTCGGTCCTCTTGTACTTAAGTCGGCATTGTGCCATTTGTATTAAATTCGGATGCAATTTCTGTGTTTCATCGTCAATAAGAAGGTCGAAGGGATACAGTGAACCTGAAGTGAAGCATCGGAATCTAAAACTGGACTCACAGGAGAGGTTCAAATCATAGGGAGTGGGAGTGTCAGTCCTCCTGTACTGAAGTCGGCATTGTGCCTTTTGTATTAAATTCTGATGCAAACTCTATGTTTCATCGTCAATAAGAAGGTCGAAGGGATACAGTAAACCTGAAGTGAAGCATCGGAATCTAAAACTGGACTCGCAGGAGAGGTTCAAATCATAGGAAGTTAGAGTGTCAGTCCTCTTGTACTTAAGTCGGCGTGGTGCCTTTTGAATTTAATTCCGATGCAACTTCTGTGTTTCATCGTCAATAAGAAGGTGCAAGGTATACAGTAAACCTGAAGTTAAGCATCGGAATCTAAAACTGGACTCACAGGAGACGTTCAAATCATAGAAAGTGAGAGTGTCAGTCCTCTTGTACTTAAGCCGCCATTGTGCTTTTTGTATTAAATTCGGATGCAATTTCTGTGTTTCATCGTCGATATGAAGGTCCAAGGGATACAGTAAACCTGAAGTGAAGCATCGGAATCTAAAACTGGACTCACAGGATAAGTTCAAATCATAGAAAGTTAGAGTGTCAGTCCTCTTGTACTTAAGTCGGCATTGTGCCTTTTGTATTAAATTCGGATGCAAACTCTGTGTTTCATCGTCAACAAGAAGGTCGAAGGGATACAGTAAACCTGAGGTGAAGCATCGGAATCTAAAACCGGACTCACAGGAGAAGTTCTAATCATTAAAAGTTTGAGTGTCAGTCCTGTTGTACTTAAGTCGGCAATGTGCCTTTTCAATTTAATTCCGATGCAATTTCTGTGATTCATCGTCACTAAGAGGGTCCATGGGATACAGTAAACCTGAAGTGAAGCATCGGAATCTAAAACTGGACTCACAGGAGAGGTTCAAATCATAGAAAGTGAGAGTGCCGGTCCTCTTGTACTTAAGTCGGCATTGTGCCATTTGTATTAAGTTCGGATGCAATTTCTGTGTTTCATCGTCAATAAGAACGTACAAGGGATACAGTAAACCTGAATTGAAGCATCGGAATCTAAAACTGGACTCACAGGAGAGATTGAAATCATAGATAGTTAGAGTGTCACTCCTCTTGTACTTATGTCGGTATTGTGCCTTTGTTATTAAATTCGGATGCAATTTATGTGTTTCATCGTCAATAAGAAGGTCCAAGGGATACAGTAAACATGAAGTGAAGCATCGGAATCTAAAACTGGACTCACAGCAGAGGTTCAAATCATAGAAAGTTAGAGTGTCAGTCCTCTTGTACTTAAGTCGGCCTTGTGCATTTTGAACTTAATTCCGATGCAATCTCTGTGTTTCATCGTCAATAAGAAGGTATACAGTAAACCTGAAGTGAAGCATCGGAATCTGAAACTGGACTCACTGGAGAGGTTCAAATCATAGAAAGTGAGAGTGTCAGTCCTCTTGTACTTAAGTCGCCATTGTGCCTTTGTATTAAATTCGAATGTAATATTTGTGTTTCATCGTCAATAAGAAGGTCCAAGGGATGCAGTAAACCTGAAGTGAAGCATCGGAACCTAAAACTGGACTCACGGGAGAGGTTCAAATCATAGAAAGTGAGAGTGTCAGTCCTCTTGTACTTAAGTCGGCATTGTGCCATTTGTATTAAGTTCGGGTGCAATTTCTGTGTTTCATCGTCAATAAGAAGGTCTATGGGATACAGTAAACCTGAATTGAAGCATCGGAATCTAAAACTGGACTCACAGGAAAGGTTCAAATCATAGAAAGCGAGAGTGTCAGTCCTCTTGTACTTAAGTCTGCATTGTGGCATTTGTATTAAATTCGGATACAATTTCTATGTTTCATCGTCAATAAGAAGGTCCAAGGGATACAGTAAACCCAAAGTGAAGCATCGGAACCTAAAACTGGACTCACAGGAGAGATTTAAATCATAGAAAGTGAGAGTGTCAGTCCTCTTTTACTTAAGTCGGCAATTTAATTGCGACGCAATTTCTGTGTTTCATCGTCAACAAGAAGGTCCATGGCATACAGCAAACGTGAAGTGAAGCATCGGAATCTAATACTGGACTCGCAGGAGAGGTTCAAATCAGAGAAAGTGAGAGTGTCAGTCCTCTTGTACTTAAGTCGGCATTGTGCCATTTGTATTAAATTCGGATGCAATTTCTGTGTTTCATCGTCAATAAGAAGGTCCAAGGGATACAGTAAACGTGAAGTGAAGCATCGGAATCTAAAACTGGACTCACACGAGATATTCAAATCATAGGAAGTGAGAGTCCTCTTTCACTTAAGTCGGCATTGAGCCTTTTGAATTTAATTCCGATGCAATTTCTGTGTTTCATCGTCAATAAGAAGGTCCAAGGGATACAGCAAACCTGAAGTGAAGCAACGGAATCTAAAACTAGACTAGCAGGAGTGGTTCAAATCAAAAAAGGTGAGAGTGTTGGTCCTCTTGTACTTAAGTCGGCATTGTGCCATTTGTATTAAGTTCAGATGCAATTTCTGTGTTTCATCGTCAATAAGAAGGTCGAAGGAATACAGTGAACCTGAAGTGAAGCATCGGAATCTAAAACTGGACTCACAGGAGAGGTTCAAATCATAGGGAGTGAGAGTGTCAGTCCTCTTGTACTTAAGCCGCCATTGTGCTTTTTGTATTAAATTCGGATGCAATTTCTGTGTTTCATCGTCGATATGATGGTCCAAGGGATACAGTAAACCTGAAGTGAAGCATCAGAATCAAAAACTGGACTCACAGGATAAGTTCAAATCATAGAAAGTTAGAGTGTCAGTTGTCTTGTACTTAAGTCGGCATTGTGCCTTTTGTATTAAATTCGGATGCAAACTCTGTGTTTCGTCGTCAATAAGAAGGTCGAAGGGATACAGTAAACCTGAAGTGAAGCATCGGAATCTAAAACCGGACTCACAGGAGAAGTTCAAATCATTAAAAGTTTGAGTGTCAGTCCTGTTGTACTTAAGTCGGCATTGTGCCTTTTCAATTTAACTCCGATGCAATTTCTGTGTTTCATCGTCAATAATAAGGTCCAAGGGATACAGTAAACCTGAAGTGAAGCATCGGAATCTAAAACTGGACTCACAGGAGAGGTTCAAATCATAGAAAGTGAGAGTGTCAGTCCTCTTGTACTGAAGTCGGCATTGTGCCATTTGTATTAAATTCGGGTGCGATTTCTGTGTTTCATCATCATTAAGAAGGTCCAAGGGATGCAGTAAACCTGAAGTGAAGCATCGGAATCAAAAACTGTACTCTCAGGAGAGATACAAATCATAGAATGTTAGAGTGTCACTCCTCTTATACTTGAGTCGGTATTGTGCCTTTTGTATTAAATTCGGGTGCAATTTCTGTGTTTCATCGTCAATAACAAGGTCCAAGGGATACAGTGAACCTAAAGTGAAGCATCGGAATCTAAAACTGGACTCACAGGAGAGTTTCAAATCAGAGAAAATTAGAATGTCAGTCCTTTAGTACTTAAGTCGGCTTTGTGCCTTTTGTATTAAATTCGAATTCAATTTCTGTGTTTCATCGTCAATAAGAAGGTGCAAGGTATACAGTAAACCTAAAGTGAAGCATCGGAAACTAAAACTGGACTCACAGGAGAGGTTCAAATCATAGAATGTGAGAGTGTCAGTACTCTTGTACTTGAGTCGGCATTGTAGCAATTGTATTAAATTCGGATGCAATTTCTGTGTTTCATCGTCAATAAGAAGATCCAAGCGATACAGTAAACCTGAAGTAAAGCATCGGAATCTTATACTGGACTCACAGGAGAGGTTCAAATTATAGGAAGTGAGAGTGTCAGTCCTCTTGTACTTAAGTCGGCATTGTGCCATTTGTATTAAATTCGGATGCAATTTCTGTGTTTCATCTTCAATAAGAAGTTCCAAGGGATACAGTAAACCTGAAGTGAAGCATCGGAATCTAAAACTGGACTCACAGGAGAGGTTCCAATCATAGAAAGTGAGAGTGTCAGTCCTCTTGTCCTTAAGTCGGCTTTGTGCCTTTTGTATTAAATTCGGATTCAATTTCTGTGATTCTTCGTTAATAAGAAGGTTTAAGGGATACAGCAAACCTGAAGTGAAGCATCAGAATCTAAAAGTGGACTCACAAGAGAGCTTCAAATCATAGAGAGTTCGAGTGTCACTCCTCTTGTACCAGGTTGGTATTGTGCCATTTGTATTAAATTCGGATGCAATTTCTGTGTTTCATCGTCAATAAGAAGGTCCAAGGGATACAGTAAACCTGAAGTGAAGCATCGGAATCTAAAACTGGACTCACAGGCGAGGATCAAATCATAGAATGTTACAGTGTCAGTCCTCTTGTACTTATGTCGGCATTGTGGCTATTGAAATTAATTCCGATGCAATTTCTGTGTTTCATCGTCAATAAGAAGGTAGAAGGTATACAGTAAACCTGAAGTGAAGCATCGGAACCTGAAACTGGACTCACAGGAAAGGTTCAAATCATAGAAAGTGAGAGTGTCAGTCCTCTTGCACTTAAGTCGCCATTGTGCATTTTGTATTACATTCGGATGCAGTATCTGTGTTTCATCGTCAATAAGAAGGTCCAAGGGATACAGTAAACCTCAAGTGAAGCATCGGAATCTAAAACTGGACTCACAGGAGAGGTTCAAATCATAGAAAGTTAGAGTGTCAGTCGTCTTGTACTTAAGTCGGCATTGTGCCTTTTGTATTAAATTCGGATGCATACTCTGTGTTTCACCTTCAATAAGAAGGTCCAAGGGATACAGTAAACCTGAAGTGAAACATCGGAATCTAAAACTGGACTCAAAGGAGAGGATCAAATCATAGAATGTTACAGTGTCAGTCCTCTTGTACTTAAGTAGGCATAGTGATTTTTGAATTTAATTCAGATGCAATTTCTGTGTTTCATCGTCAATAAGAAGATCCAAGGGATACAGTTAACCTGAAGTTGAGCATCGGAATCTAAAACTGGACTCACAGGAGTGGTTCAAATCATAGACAGTGAGAGTATCAGTCCTCTTTTACTTAAGTTGGAATTGTGCCTTTTGAATTTAATTCCGATGCAATTTCTGTGTTTCATCGTCAATAAGAAGGTGCAAAGTATACGGAAAAACCTGAAGTGAAGCATCGGAATCTGAAACTGGACTCACAGGAGAGGTTCAAATCATAGAAAGTGAGAGTGTCAATCCTCTTGTACTTAAGTCACCATTGTGCCTTTTGTATTAAATTTGGATGCAATTTCTGTGTTTCATCGTCAATAAGAAGGTCCAAAGGATACAGTAAACCTGAAGTGAAGCGTCGGAATGTAAAACTGGACTCACAGGAGAGGTTCAAATCATAGAAAGTTAGAGTGTCAGTCCAAATGTACTTAAGTCGGCATTGTGCCTTTTGTATTAAATTCCGATGCAAACTCTGTGTTTCATCGTCAGTAAGAAGGTCCAAGGGATACAGTAAACCTGAAGTGAAGCATCGGAATCTTAAACTGGTCTCACAGGAGACGTTCGAATCATAGAAAGTGAGAGGGTCAGTCCTGTTTTACTTAAGTCGGCATTGTGCCTTTTGAATTTAATTCCATTGCAATTTGTGTGTTTCATCGTCAATAAGAATTTCCATGGGATACAGTAAACCTGAAGTGAAGCATCGGAATCTAAAACTGGACTCACAGGAGAGGTTTAAATCATAGAAAGTGAGAGTGTCAGTCCTCTTGTACTTAAGTCAGCATTATGGCATTTGTATTACATTCAGATGCAATTTCTGTGTTTCATCGTCAATAATAAGGTCCAAGGGATACAGTAAACCTGAAGTGAAGCATCGGAATCTAAAACTAGACTCGCAGGAGAGGTTAAAATCATAGAAAGTTAGAGAGTCAATCCTCTTGTATTTGAGTTGGTATTGTGCCTGTTGTATTAAATTCGGGTGCAATTTCTGTGTTTCATCGGCAATACGAAGCTCCAAGGGATACAGTAAACCTGAAGTGAAGCATCGGAATTTAAAACTGGACTCACAGGAGAGGTTCGAATCATAGAAAGTTAGAATGTCAGTCCTCGTGTACTTTAGTCGGCGTTGTGCTTTTTGTATTAAATTCGGATGCAATTTCTGTGTTTCATCGTCAATAAGAAGGTGCAAGGTATACAGTAAACCTGAAGTGAAGCATCGGAATCTAAAACTGGACTCACAGGAGAGGTTCAAATCATAGAAAATGAGAGTGTCAGTCCTCTTGTACTTAAGTCGGCATTGTGGCATTTGTATTAAATTCGGATGTAATTTCTGTGTTTCATCGTCAATAAGAAGGTCCGAAGGATACAGTAAACCTGAAGTGAAGCATCGGAATCTAAAACTGGACTCACAGGAGAGGTTCAAATCATAGACAGTGAGAGTGTCAGTCCTCTTGTACTTAAGCCCCCATTGTGATTATTGTATTCAATTCGGATGCAATTTCTGTGTTTCATCGTTAATAAGAAGGTCCAAGGGATACAGTAAACCTGAAGTGAAGCATCGGAATCTTAAACTGGACTCACAGGAGAGGTTTAAATCATAGAAAGTTAGAGTGTCTGTCCTCTTGTACTTAAGTCGGCATTGTACCTTTTGTATTAAATTCGGTTGCAAACTCTGTGTTTCATCGTCAATAAGAAGGTCCAAGGGATACAGCAAACCTGAAGTGAATCATCGGAATCTAAAACTGGACTCACAGGAGAGGATCAAATCAGAGAAAGTGAGAGTGTCAGTCCTCTTTACTTAAGTCGGCATTGTGCCTTTTGAATTTAATTCCGATGCAATTTCTGTGTTTCATCGTCAATAAGAAGGTGCAAGGTATACAGTAACCCTTAAGTGAAGCTTCGGAATCTAAAACTGGACTTGCAGGAGAGGTTCAAATCATAGAATGTTAGAGTGTCAGTCCTCTTTTACTTAAGTCGGCATTGTGCCTTTGGTATTAAATTCGGATGCAATGTCTGTGTTTCATCGTCAATAAGAAGGTCCAAGGGATACAGTAAACCTGAAGTGAAGAATCAGAACCTAAAACTGCACTCATAGGAGAGGTTCAAATCATAGAAAGTTAGAGTGTCAGTCCTCTTGTACTTAAGTCGCCATTGTGACTCTTGTATTAAATTCGGATGCAATTTCTGTGTTTCATCGTCAATAAGAAGTTCCAAGGGATACAGTAAACCTAAAGTGAAGCATCGGAATCTGAAACTGGACTCACAGGAGTGGTTCCAATCATAGAAAGTGAAAGTGTCAGTCCTCTTGTACTTAAGTCGTCATTGTGCCATTTGTATTAAATTCAGGTGCAATGTCACTGTTTCATCGTCAATACGAAGGTCCAAGGGATACAGTACACCTGAAGTGAAGCATCGGAAGCTAAAACTGGACTCACAGGAAATGTTCAAATCATAGAAAGTGAGAGTGTCACTCCTCTTGTACTTAAGTCGGCATTGTGGCATTTGTATTAAATTCGGATGCAATTTCTGTGTTTCATCGTCAATAAGAAGGTCCAATGGATACAGTAAATCT
The DNA here is from genome assembly GCF_021461395.2 of Schistocerca americana. Taxonomy (NCBI): domain Eukaryota; kingdom Metazoa; phylum Arthropoda; class Insecta; order Orthoptera; family Acrididae; genus Schistocerca; species Schistocerca americana. Next base: position 1,207,088 of record NW_025726324.1, read on the forward strand.
GAAGTGAAGCATCGGAGTCTAAAACTGGACTCACAGGAGAGGTTCAAATCATAGAAAGTTAGAGTGTCACTCCTCTTGTACTTGAGTCGGTATTGTGCTTTTTGTATTAAATTCGGGTGCAATTTCTGCGTTTCATCGTCAATAAGAAGGTCCTAGGGATACAGTAACCTGAAGTGAGCATCGGAATTTAGAACTGGACTCACAGGAGAGGTTCAAATCATAGAAAGTTAGAATGTCAGTCCTCCTGCACTTTAGTCGGCATTGTGCCTTTTGTATTAAATTCGGATGCAATATCTGTGTTTCATCGTCAATAAGAAGGTGCAAGGTATACAGTAAACCTGACCTGAAGCTACGGAATCTAAAACTGGACTCACAGGAGAGGTTCAAATCATAGAAAGTGAGAGTGTCAGTCCTCTTGTACTTAAGTCGGCATTGTGGCATTTGTATTAAATTCGGGTGCAATTTCTGTTTCATCGTCAATAAGAAGGTCCAAGGGATACAGTAAACCTGAAGTGAACCATCGGAATCTAAAACTGGACTCACAGGAGAGGTTCAAATCATAGAAAGTGAGAGTGTTGGTCCCTCTTATACTTAAGTCGCCATTGTGATTTTTGTATTAAATTCGGATGCAATTTCTGTGTTTCATCGTCAATAAGAAGGTCCAAGGGATACAGTAAACCTGATGTGAAGCATCGGAATCTTAAACTGCACTCACAGGACAGGTTCTAAACATAGAAAGTTAGAGTGTCAGTCCTCTTGTACTTAAGTCGGCATTGTACCTTTTGTATTAAATTCGGATGCAAACTCTGTGTTTCATCGTCAGTAAGAAGGTCCAAGGGATACAGCAAACCTGAAGTGAAGCATCGGAATCTAAAACTGGACTCACAGGAGAGGTTCAAATCATAGAAAGTGAGAGTGTCAGTCCTCTTGTACTTAAGTCGGCATTGTGCCTTTTGAATTTAATTCCGATGCAATTTCGGTGTTTCATCGTCAATAAGAAGGTGCAAGGTATACAGTAAACCTGAAGTGAACCATCGGAATCTAAAACTGGACTCACAGGAGAGGCTCAAATAATAGAAAGTGAGAGTGTCAGTCCTCTTCTACTTAGGTCGGCATTGTGCCTTTTGAATTAAATTCCGATGCAATTTCTGTGTTTCATCGTCAATAAGTAGGTCCAAGGGATACAGTAAACATGAAGTGAAGCATCGGAATCTAAAACTGGACTCACAGGAGAGATTCAAATCATAGAAAGTTAAAGTGTCACTCCTCTTGTACATAAGTCGGTATTGTGCCTTTTGTATTAAATTCGGATGCAATTTCTGTGTTTCATCGTCAATAAGAAGGTCCAAGGGATACAGTAAACCTGAAGTGATGCATCGGAATCTAAAACTGGACTCACTGGACATGTTCAAATCATAGAAAGTTAGAGTGTCAGTCCTCTTTTACTTAGGTCGGCATTGTGCCTTTTGTATTAAATTCGGATGCAAAATCTGTGTTTCATCGTCAATCAGAAGGTGCAAGGTATACAGTAAACCTGAAGTGAAGCATCGGAATCTAAAACTGGACACACAGGAGAGGTTCAAATCATAGAAAGTGAGAGTGTCAGTCCGCTTGTACTTAAGTCGGCATTGTGCCATTTGTATTAAATTTGGATAAAATTTTTGTGTTTCATCGTCAATCAGATGGTCAAATGTATACAGTAAACCTGAAGTGAAGCATCGGAATCTAAAACTGGACTTACAGGGGAGGTTCAAATCATAGAAAGTTAGAGTGTCACTCCTCTTGTCCTTAAGTCGGTATTGTGCCATTTGTATTACATACGGATGGAATTTCTGTGTTTCATCGTCAATAAGAAAGTCCGAGGGATACAGTAAACCAGAAGTGAAGCATCGGAATCTAAAACTAGACTCACAGGAGAGGTTCAAATCATAGAAAGTTAGAATGTCAGTACTCTTGTACTTAAGTCGGCATTGTGCCTTTTGTATTAAATTCGGATACAATTTCTGTGTTTCATCGTCAATAAGAAGGTCCAAGGTATACAGTAAACCTAAAGTGAAGCATCGGAATCTAAAACTGGACTCACAGGAGAGGTTCAAATCATGGAAAGTGAGAGTGTCAGTCCTCTTGTACTTAAGTCGGAATTGTGGCATTTGTATTAAATTCGGATGCAATTTCTGTGTTTCAGAGTCAATAAGAAGGTCCAAGGGATACAGTAAAACTGAAGTGATGCATCGGAATCTAACACTGGACTCACAGGAGAGATTCAAATCATAGAAAGTTAAAGTGTCACTCCTCTTGTACATAAGTCGGTATTGTGCCTTTTGTATTAAATTCGGATGCAATTTCTGTGTTTCATCGTCAATAAGAAGGTCCAAGGGATACAGTAAACCTGAAGTGAAGCATCGGAATCTAAAACTGGACTCTCAGGACAGGTTCAAATCATAGAAAGTGAGAGTGTCAGTCCTCTTGTACTTAAGTCGGCATTGTGCTTTTTGATTTTAATTGCGATGCAATTCCTGTGTTTCATCGCCAATTAGAAGGTCCAAGGAATACAGTAAACCTGAAGTGAAGCATCGGAATCTAAAACTGGAGTCACAGGAGAGGTCCAAATCATAGAAAATTATAGTGTCAGTCCTCTTGTATTTAAGTCGGCATTGTGATTTTTGAATTTAATTCCGATGCAATTTCTGTGTTTCATCGTCAATAAGAAGGTCTAAGGGATACAGAAAACCTGAAGTGAAGCATCGGAATCTGAAACTGGACTCACAGGAGAGGTCCAAAACATAGAAAGTGAGAGTGTCAGTCCTCTTTTACGTAAGTCGGCATTGGGAGCTTCGAATTTAATTCCGATGCAATTTCAGTGTTTCATCGTCAATAAGAAGGTCCAAGGGATACAGTAAACCTGAAGTGAAGCATCGGAATCTAAAACTGGACTCACAGGAGTGGTTCCAATCATAGAAAGTGAAAGTGTCAGTCCTCTTGTACTTAAGTCGTCATTGTGCCATTTGTATTAAATTCAGGTGCAATGTCACTGTTTCATCGTCAATACGAAGGTCCAAGTGATACAGTACACCTGAAGTGAAGCATCGGAAGCTAAAACTGGACTCACAGGAAATGTTCAAATCATAGAAAGTGAGAGTGTCACTCCTCTTGTACTTAAGTCGGCATTGTGGCATTTGTATTAAATTCGGATGCAATTTCTGTGTTTCATCGTCAATAAGAAGGTCCAATGGATACAGTAAATCTGAAGTGAAGCATCGGAGTCTAAAACTGGACTCACAGGAGAGGTTCAAATCATAGAAAGTTAGAGTGTCACTCCTCTTGTACTTGAGTCGGTATTGTGCTTTTTGTATTAAATTCGGGTGCAATTTCTGTGTTTCATCGTCAATAAGAAGGTCCTAGGGATACAGTAACCTGAAGTGAGCATCGGAATTTAGAACTGGACTCACAGGAGAGGTTCAAATCATAGAAAGTTAGAATGTCAGTCGTCCTGTACTTTAGTCGGCATTGTGCCTTTTGTATTAAATTCGGATGCAATATCTGTGTTTCATCGTCAATAAGAAGGTGCAAGGTATACAGTAAACCTGACCTGAAGCATCGGAATCTAAAACTGGACTCACAGGAGAGGTTCAAATCATAGAAAGTGAGAGTGTCAGTCCTCTTGTACTTAGGTCGGCATTGTGGCATTTGTATTAAATTCGGGTGCAATTTCTGTTTCATCGTCAATAAGAAGGTCCAAGGGATACAGTAAACCTGAAGTGAACCATCGGAATCTAAAACTGGACTCACAGGAGAGGTTCAAATCATAGAAAGTGAGAGTGTTGGTCCCTCTTATACTTAAGTCGCCATTGTGATTTTTGTATTAAATTCGGATGCAATTTCTGTGTTTCATCGTCAATAAGAAGGTCCAAGGGATACAGTAAACCTGATGTGAAGCATCGGAATCTTAAACTGCACTCACAGGACAGGTTCTAAACATAGAAAGTTAGAGTGTCAGTCCTCTTGTACTTAAGTCGGCATTGTACCTTTTGTATTAAATTCGGATGCAAACTCTGTGTTTCATCGTCAGTAAGAAGGTCCAAGGGATACAGCAAACCTGAAGTGAAGCGTCGGAATCTAAAACTGGACTCATAGGAGAGGTTCAAATCATAGAAAGTGAGAGTGTCAGTCCTCTTGTACTTAAGTCGGCATTGTGCCTTTTGAATTTAATTCCGATGCAATTTCGGTGTTTCATCGTCAATAAGAAGGTGCAAGGTATACAGTAAACCTGAAGTGAACCATCGGAATCTAAAACTGGACTCACAGGAGAGGCTCAAATAATAGAAAGTGAGAGTGTCAGTCCTCTTCTACTTAGGTCGGCATTGTGCCTTTTGAATTAAATTCCGATGCAATTTCTGTGTTTCATCGTCAATAAGTAGGTCCAAGGGATACAGTAAACATGAAGTGAAGCATCGGAATCTAAAACTGGACTCACTGGAGAGATTCAAATCATAGAAAGTTAAAGTGTCACTCCTCTTGTACATAAGTCGGTATTGTGCCTTTTGTATTAAATTCGGATGCAATTTCTGTGTTTCATCGTCAATAAGAAGGTCCAAGGGATACAGTAAACCTTAAGTGAAACATCGGAATCTAAAACTGGACTCACTGGACATGTTCAAATCATAGAAAGTTAGAGTGTCAGTCCTCTTTTACTTAGGTCGGCATTGTGCCTTTTGTATTAAATTCGGATGCAAAATCTGTGTTTCATCGTCAATCAGAAGGTGCAAGGTATACAGTAAACCTGAAGTGAAGCATCGGAATCTAAAACTGGACACACAGGAGAGGTTCAAATCATAGAAAGTGAGAGTGTCAGTCCTCTTGTACTTAAGTCGGCATTGTGCCATTTGTATTAAATTTGGATAAAATTTTTGTGTTTCATCATCAATCAGATGGTCAAATGTATACAGTAAACCTGAAGTGAAGCATCGGAATCTAAAACTGGACTTACAGGGGAGGTTCAAATCATAGAAAGTTAGAGTGTAACTCCTCTTGTCCTTAAGTCGGTATTGTGCCATTTGTATTACATACGGATGGAATTTCTGTGTTTCATCGTCAATAAGAAAGTCCGAGGGATACAGTAAACCAGAAGTGAAGCATCGGAATCAAAAACTAGACTCACAGGAGAGGTTCAAATCATAGAAAGTTAGAATGTCAGTACTCTTGTACTTAAGTCGGCATTGTGCCTTTTGTATTAAATTCGGATACAATTTCTGTGTTTCATCGTCAATAAGAAGGTCCAAGGTATACAGTAAACCTAAAGTGAAGCATCGGAATCTAAAACTGGACTCACAGGAGAGGTTCAAATCATGGAAAGTGAGAGTGTCAGTCCTCTTGTACTTAAGTCGGAATTGTGGCATTTGTATTAAATTCGGATGCAATTTCTGTGTTTCAGAGTCAATAAGAAGGTCCAAGGGATACAGTAAAACTGAAGTGATGCATCGGAATCTAACACTGGACTCACAGGAGAGATTCAAATCATAGAAAGTTAAAGTGTCACTCCTCTTGTACATAAGTCGGTATTGTGCCTTTTGTATTAAGTTCGGATGCAATTTCTGTGTTTCATCGTCAATAAGAAGGTCCAAGGGATAAAGTAAACCTGAAGTGAAGCATCGGAATCTAAAACTGGACTCACAGGACAGGTTCAAATCATAGAAAGTGAGAGTGTCAGTCCTCTTGTACTTAAGTCGGCATTGTGCTTTTTGATTTTAATTGCGATGCAATTCCTGTGTTTCATCGCCAATTAGAAGGTCCAAGGAATACAGTAAACCTGAAGTGAAGCATCGGAATCTAAAACTGGAGTCACAGGAGAGGTCCAAATCATAGAAAATTATAGTGTCAGTCCTCTTGTACTTAAGTCGGCATTGTGATTTTTGAATTTAATTCCGATGCAATTTCTGTGTTTCATCGTCAATAAGAAGGTCTAAGGGATACAGAAAACCTGAAGTGAAGCATCGGAATCTGAAACTGGACTCACAGGAGAGGTCCAAAACATAGAAAGTGAGAGTGTCAGTCCTCTTTTACGTAAGTCGGCATTGGGAGCTTCGAATTTAATTCCGATGCAATTTCAGTGTTTCATCGTCAATAAGAAGGTCCAAGGGATACAGTAAACCTGAAGTGAAGCATCGGAATCTAAAACTGGACTCACAGGAGTGGTTCCAATCATAGAAAGTGAAAGTGTCAGTCCTCTTGTACTTAAGTCGTCATTGTGCCATTTGTATTAAATTCGGATGCAATTTCTGTGTTACATCGTCAATAAGAAGGTCCTAGGGATACAGTAAACGTGTAGTGAAGCATCGGAATCTAAAACTGGACTCACAGGAGAGGTTCAAATCAGAGAAAGTTAGAGTATCAGTCCTCTTGTACTTAAGTCGGCATTGAACCTTTTGTATTAAATTCGGATGCAAATACTGTGTTTCATCGTCAATAAGAAGGTGCAAGGTATACAGTAAACCTGGAGTGAAGCATCGTATTTTAAAACCAGACTCACAGGAGAGGTTCAAATCATAGAAAGTTAGAGTGTTTGTCCTCTTTTACTTAAGTCGGTAATATGCCTTTTGTATTAATTTCCGATGCAATTTCTATGTTTCATCGTCAATAAGAAGGTGCAAGGTATACAGTAAACCTGAAGTGAAGCACCGGAATCTAAAACTGGACATGCAGGAGAGGTTAAAATCATAGAAAGTTAGAGTGTCAGACCTCTTTTACTTAAGTCGGCATTGTGCCTTTTGTATTAAATTCAGATGAAATTTCTGTGTTTCATTGTCAATAAAAAGGTCCAAGGGATACAGTAAACCTGAAGTGTAGCATCAGAATCTAAAACTGGACTCACAGGAGAGGTTCAAATCATAGAAAGAGAGAGTGTCAGCCCTCTTGTACTTAAGTCGCCATGGTGCCTATTGTATTAAATTCGGATGCAATTTCTGTGTTTCATCGTCATTAAGAAGGTCCAAGGGATAAAGTAAACCTGAAGTGAAGCATCGGATTCTTAAACTGGACTCACAGGAGAGGTTCAAATCATAGAAAGTTAGTGTGTCAGTCCTCTTGTACTTAAGTCGCCCTTGTACCTTTTGTATTAAATTCGGATGCAAACTCTGTGTTTCATCGTCAATAAGAAGGTCCAATGGATACAGTAAACCTAAAGTGCAGCATCGTAATCTAAAACTGGACTCACAGGAGAGGTTCAAATCATAGAAAGTTATAGTCTCAGTCCTCTTTTACTTAAGTCGGCATTGTGCCTTTTGTATTAAATTCGGATGCAAACTCTGTGTTTCATCGTCAATAAGAAGGTCCAAGGGATGCAGTAAACCTGAAATGAAGCATCGGAACCTAAAACTGGACTCACAGGACAGGTTCAAATCGTAGAAAGTTATAGTGTCAGTCCTCTTGTACTTAAGTCGGCATTGTGATTTTTGAATTTAATTCCGGTGCAATTTCTGTCTTTCATTGTCAATAAGTAGGTCTAATTGATACAGTACATCTGAAGTTAAGCATCTGAATCTAAAACTGGACTCACAGGAGAGGTTTAAGTCGTAGAAAGTGAGAGTGTCAGTCCTCTTTTACTTAAGTCGGCATTGTGAGTTTCGAATTTAATTCCGATGCAATTTCTGTGTTTCATCGTCAATAAGAAGGTCCAAGGGATACAGTTAACCTGAAGTGAAGCATCGGAATCTAAGACTGGACTCACAGGAGAGGTTCAAATCATAGAAAATGAGAGTGTCAGTCCTCTTTTACTTAAGTCGGCATTGTGCGTTTTGAATTTAATTCCGATGCAATCTCTATGTTTCATCGTCAATAAGAAGGTGCAAGGTATACAGTAAACCTGAAGTAAAGCATCGGAATTTAAAACCGGACTCACAGGACAGGTTCAAATAATAGAAAGTGAGAGTGTCAGTCCTCTTCTACTTAGGTCGGCATTGTGCCTTTTGAATTAAATTCCGATGCAATTTCTGTGTTTCATCGTCAATAAGTAGGTCCAAGGGATACAGTAAACATGAAGTGAAGCATCGGAATCTAAAACTGGACTCACAGGAGAGATTCAAATCATAGAAAGTTAAAGTGTCACTCCTCTTGTACATAAGTCGGTATTGTGCCTTTTGTATTAAATTCGGATGCAATTTCTGTGTTTCATCGTCAATAAGAAGGTCCAAGGGATACAGTAAACCTTAAGTGAAACATCGGAATCTAAAACTGGACTCACTGGACATGTTCAAATCATAGAAAGTTACAGTGTCAGTCCTCTTTTACTTAGGTCGGCATTGTGCCTTTTGTATTAAATTCGGATGCAAAATCTGTGTTTCATCGTCAATCAGAAGGTGCAAGGTATACAGTAAACCTGAAGTGAAGCATCGGAATCTAAAACTGGACACACAGGAGAGGTTCAAATCATAGAAAGTGAGAGTGTCAGTCCTCTTGTACTTAAGTCAGCATTGTGCCATTTGTATTAAATTTGGATAAGATTTTTGTGTTTCATCGTCAATAAGAAGGTCCAAGGTATACAGTAAACCTAAAGTGAAGCATCGGAATCTAAAACTGGACTTACAGGAGAGGTTCAAATCATAGAAAGTTAGAAAGTCACTCCTCTTGTCCTTAAGTCGGTATTGTGAAATTTGTATTACATACGGATGGAATTTCTGTGTTTCATCGTCAATAAGAAAGTCCGAGGGATACAGTAAACCAGAAGTGAAGCATCGGAATCTAAAACTAGACTCACAGGAGAGGTTCAAATCATAGAAAGTTAGAATGTCAGTCCTCTTGTACTTAAGTCGGCATTGTGCCTTTTGTATTAAATTCGGATACAATTTCTGTGTTTCATCGTCAATAAGAAGGTCCAAGGTATACAGTAAACCTGGAGTGAAGCATCGTAATTTAAAACCGAACTCACAGGAGAGGTTCAAATCATAGAAAGTTAGAGTGTTTGTCCTCTTTTACTTAAGTCGGTAATATGCCTTTTGTATTAATTTCCGATGCAATTTCTATGTTTCATCGTCAATAAGAAGGTGCAAGGTATACAGTAAACCTGAAGTGAAGCACTGGAATCTAAAACTGGACCTGCAGGAGAGGTTAAAATCATAGAAAGATAGAGTGTCAGACCTCTTTTACTTAAGTCCGCATTGTGCCTTTTGTATTAAATTCAGATGAAATTTCTGTGTTTCATTGTCAATAAAAAGGTCCAAGGGATACAGTAAACCTGAAGTGAAGCATCAGAATCTAAAACTGGACTCACAGGAGAGGTTCAAATCATAGAAAGAGAGAGTGTCAGTCCTCTTGTACTTAAGTCGCCATTGTGCCTATTGTATTAAATTCGGATGCAATTTCTGTGTTTCATCGTCATTAAGAAGGTGGGAGGGATACAGTAAACCTGAAGTGAAGCATCGGATTCTTAAACTGGACTCACAGGAGAGGTTCAAATCATAGAAAGTTAGTGTGTCAGTCCTCTTGTACTTAAGTCGCCCTTGTACCTTTTGTATTAAATTCGGATGCAAACTCTGTGTTTCATCGTCAATAAGAAGGTCCAATGGATACAGTAAACCTAAAGTGCAAAATCGTAATCTAAAACTGGACTCACAGGAGAGGTTCAAATCATAGAAAGTTATAGTCTCAGTCCTCTTTTACTTAAGTCGGCATTGTGCCTTTTGTATAAAATTCGGATGCAAACTCTGTGTTTCATCGTCAATAAGAAGGTCCAAGGGATACAGTAAACCTGAAATGAAGCATCGGAATCTAAAACTGGACTCACAGGAGAGGTTCAAATCGTAGAAAGTTATAGTGTCAGTCCTCTTGTACTTAAGTCGGCATTGTGATTTTTGAATTTAATTCCGATGCAATTTCTGTCTTTCATTGTCAATAAGTAGGTCTAATTGATACAGTACACCTGAAGTTAAGCATCGGAATCTAAAACTGGACTCACAGGAGAGGTTTAAATCGTAGAAAGTGAGAGTGTCAGTCCTCTTTTACTTAAGTCGGCATTGTGAGTTTCGAATTTAATTCCGATGCAATTTCTGTGTTTCAGCGTCAATAAGAAGGTCCAAGGGATACAGTAAACCTGAAGTGAAGCATCGGAATCTAAGACTGGACTCACAGGAGAGGTTCAAATCATAGAAAATGAGAGTGTCAGTCCTCTTTTACTTAAGTCGGCATTGTGCGTTTTGAATTTATTCCGATGCAATCTCTACGTTTCATCGTCAATAAGAAGGTGCAAGGTATACAGTAAACCTGAAGTGAAGCATCGGAATTTAAAACCGGACTCACAGGAGAGGTGCAAATAATAGAAAGTGAGAGTGTCAGTCCTCTTCTACTTAGGTCGGCATTGTGCCTTTTGAATTAAATTCCGATGCAATTTCTGTGTTTCATCGTCAATAAGTAGGTCCAAGGGATACAGTAAACATGAAGTGAAGCATCGGAATCTAAAACTGGACTCACAGGAGAGATTCAAATCATAGAAAGTTAAAGTGTCACTCCTCTTGTACATTAGTCGGTATTGTGCCTTTTGTATTAAATTCGGATGCAATTTCTGTGTTTCATCGTCAATAAGAAGGTCCAAGGGATACAGTAAACCTTAAGTGAAACATCGGAATCTAAAACTGGACTCACTGGACATGTTCAAATCATAGAAAGTTACAGTGTCAGTCCTCTTTTACTTAGGTCGGCATTGTGCCTTTTGTATTAAATTCGGATGCAAAATCTGTGTTTCATCGTCAATCAGAAGGTGCAAGGTATACAGTAAACCTGAAGTGAAGCATCGGAATCTAAAACTGGACACACAGGAGAGGTTCAAATCATAGAAAGTGAGAGTGTCAGTCCTCTTGTACTTAGGTCAGCATTGTACCATTTGTATTAAATTTGGATAAAATTTTTGTGTTTCATCGTCAATCAGATGGTCAAAGGTATACAGTAAACCTGAAGTGAAGCATCGGAATCTAAAACTGGACTTACAGGAGAGGTTCAAATCATAGAAAGTTAGAGAGTCACTCCTCTTGTCCTTAAGTCGGTATTGTGCCATTTGTATTACATACGGATGGAATTTCTGTGTTTCATCGTCAATAAGTAGGTCCAAGGGATACAGTAAACATGAAGTGAAGCATCGGAATCTAAAACTGGACTCACAGGAGAGATTCAAATCATAGAAAGTTAAAGTGTCACTCCTCTTGTACATAAGTCGGTATTGTGCCTTTTGTATTAAATTCGGATGCAATTTCTGTGTTTCATCGTCAATAAGATGGTCCAAGGTATACAGTAAACCTAAAGTGAAGCATCGGAATCTAAAACTGGACTCACAGGAGAGGTTCAAATCATGGAAAGTGAGAGTGTCAGTCCACTTGTACTTAAGTCGGAATTGTGGCATTTGTATTAAATTCGGATGCAATTTCTGTGTTTCATCGTCAATAAGAAGGTCCAAGTGATACAGTAAACCTGAAGTGATGCATCGGAATCTAACACTGGACTCACAGAAGAGTTTCAAATCATAGAAAGTGAGAGTGTCAGTCCTCTTGTACTTAAGTCGCCATTGTGTTTTTTGTATTAAATTCGGATGCAATTTCTGTGATACATCGTCAATAAGAAGGTCCTAGGGATACAGTAAACGTGTAGTGAAGCATCGGAATCTAAAACTGGACTCACAGGAGAGGTTCAAATCAGAGAAAGTTAGAGTGTCAGTCCTCTTGTACTTATGTCGGCATTGAACCTTTTGTATTAAATTCAGATGCAAATACAGTGTTTCATCGTCAGTAAGAAGTCCAAGGTATACAGTAAACCTGAAGTGAAGCATCGGAATCTGAAACTGGACTCACAGGAAAGGTTCAAATCATTGAAAGTGAGAGTGTCTGTCCTCTTGTACTTGAGTCGCCATTGTGCCTTTTGTATTAAATTCGGATCCAATTTCTGTGTTTCATCGTCAATAAGAAGGTCCAAGGGATACAGTAAACCTGAAGTGAAGCATCGAAATCTTAAACTGGACTCACAGGAGGGGTTCAAATCATAGAAAGTTAGAGTGTCACTACTCTTGTACTTAAGTCGGCATTGTGCCTTTTGTATTAAATTCGGATGCAAACTCTGTGTTTCATCGTCAATAAGAAGGTGCAAGGTACACAGTAAACCTGGAGTGAAGCATCGTAATTTAAAACCGGACTCACAGGAAAGGTTCAAATCATAGAAAGTTAGAGTGTTTGTCCTCTTTTACTTAAGTCGGTAATGTGCCTTTTGTATTAATTTCCGATGCAATTTCTATGTTTCATCGTCAATAAGAAGGTGCAAGGTATACAGTAAACCTGAAGTGAAGCACCGGAATCTAAAACTGGACTTGCAGGAGAGGTTAAAATCATAGAAAGTTAGAGTGTCAGACCTCTTTTACTTAAGTCGGCATTGCGCCTTTTGTATTAAATTCAGATGAAATTTCTGTGTTTCATTGTCAATAAAAAGGTCCAAGGGATACAGTAAACCTGAAGTGAAGCATCAGAATCTAAAACTGGACTCACAGGAGAGGTTCAAATCATAGAAAGAGAGAGTGTCAGTCCTCTTGTACTTAAGTCGCCATTGTGCCTATTGCATTAAATTCGGATGCAATTTCTGTGTTTCATCGTCATTAAGGAGGTCCAAGGGATACAGTAAACCTTAAGTGAAGCATCGGATTCTTAAACTGGAGTCACAGGAGAGGTTCAAATCATAGAAAGTTAGTGTGTCAGTCCTCTTGTACTTAAGTCGCCCTTGTACCTTTTGTATTAAATTCGGATGCAAACTCTGTGTTTCATCGTCAATAAGAAGGTCCAATGGATACAGTAAACCTAAAGTGCAGCATCGTAATCTAAAACTGGACTCACAGGAGAGGTTCAAATCATAGAAAGTTATAGTCTCAGTCCTCTTTTACTTAAGTCGGCATTGTGCCTTTTGTATTAAATTCGGATGCAAACTCTGTGTTTCATCGTCAATAAGAAGGTCCAAGGGATACAGTAAACCTGAAATGAAGCATCGGAATCTAAAACTGGACTCACAGGAGAGGTTCAAATCGTAGAAAGTTATAGTGTCAGTTCTCTTGTACTTAAGTCGGCATTGTGATTTTTGAATTTAATTCCGATGCAATTTCTGTCTTTCATTGTCAATAAGTACGTCTAATTGATACAGTACACCTGAAGTTAAGCATCGGAATCTAAAACTGGACTCACAGGAGAGGTTTAAATCGTAGAAAGTGAGAGTGTCAGTCCTCTTTTACTTAAGTCGGCATTGTGAGTTTCGAATTTAATTCCGATGCAATTTCTGTGTTTCATCGTCAATAATAAGGTCCAAGGGATACAGTAAACCTGAAGTGAAGCATCGGAATCCAAAACTGGACTCACAGGAGAGGTTCAAATCATTGAAAGTTAGAGTGTCAGTCCTCTTGTACTTAAGTCGCCATTGTGCCTTTTGGGTTAAATTCGGAACCAATTTCTGTATCTCATCGTCAATAAGAAGGTCCAAGGGATACAGTAATCCTGAAGTGAAGCATCGGAATCTAAAACTGGACTCACAGGAGGGGTTAAAATCATAGAAAGTTAAAGTGTCATTACTCTTGTACTTAAGTCGGCATTGTGCCTTTTGGATTAATTTCGGATGCAAACTCTGTGTTTCATCGTCAATAAGAACGTCCAAGGGATACAGTAAACCTGAAGTGGAGCATCGGAATCTAAAACTGGACTCACAGGAGAGGTTCAAATCATAGATAGTGAGAGCGTCAGTCCTCTTGTACTTAAGTCGTCATTGTGCCATTTGTATTAAATTCGGGTGCAATTTCTGTGTTTCATCGTCAATAAGAAGGTCCAAGGGATACAGTAAACCTGAAGTGAAGCATCGGATTCTTAAACTGGACTCACAGGAGAGGTTCAAATCATAGAAAGATAGTGTGTCAGTCCTCTTGTACTTAAGTCGGCATTGTACCATTTGTATTAAATTCGGATGCAAACTCTGTGTTTCATCGTCAACAGAAGGTCCAAGGGATACAGTAAACCTAAAATGAAGCATCGGATTCTTAAACTGGACTCACAGGAGAGGTTCAAATCATAGAAATTTAGTGTGTCAGTCATCTTGTACTTAAGTCGGCATTGTACCTTTTGTATTAAATTCGGATGCAAACTCTGTGTTTCATCGTCAATAAGAAGGTCCAAGGGATACAGTAAACCTAAAGTGCAGCATCGTAATCTAAAACTGGACTCACAGGAGAGGTTCAAATCATAGAAAGTTATAGTGTCAGTCCTCTTTTACTTAAGTCGGCATTGTGCCTTTTGTATTAAATTCGGATGCAAACTCTGTCTTTCATCGTCAATAAAAAGGTCCAAGGGATACAGTAAACCTGAAGTGAAGCATCGGAATCTAAAACTGGACTCACAGGAGAGTTTCAAATAATAGAAAGTTATAGTGTCAGTCCTCTTGTACTTAAGTCGGCATTGTGCCTTTTGAATTTAATTCCGATGCAATTTCTGTATTTCATCGTCAATAACAAGGTGCAAGGTATACAGTAAACCTGAAGTGAAGCATCGGACTCTGAAACTGGACTCACAGGAGAGGTTCAAATCATTGAAAGTGAGAGTGTCAGTCCTCTTGTACTTAAGTCGCCATTGTGCCTTTTGTATTAAATTCGGATCCAATTTCTGTGTCTCATTGTCAATAAGAAGGTCCAAGGGATACAGTAATCCTGAAGTGAAGCATCGGAATCTAAAACTGGACTCACAGGAGGGGTTCAAATCATAGAAAGTTAGAGTGTCATTACTCTTGTACTTAAGTCGGCATTGTGCCTTTTGGATTAAATTCGGATGCAAACTCTGTGTTTCATCGTCAATAAGAACGTCCAAGGGATACAGTAAACCTGAAGTGGAGCATCGGAATCTAAAACGGGACTCACAGGAGAGGTTCAAATCATAGATAGTGAGAGCGTCAGTCCTCTTGTACTTAAGTCGGCATTGTGCCATTTGTATTAAATTCGGGTGCACTTTCTGTGTTTCGTCGTCAATAAGAAGGTCCAAGGGATACAGTAAACCTGAAGTGAAGCATCGGATTCTTAAACTGGACTCACAGGAGAGGTTCAAATCATAGAAAGTTAGTGTGTCAGTCCTCTTGTACTTAAGTCGGCATTGTACCTTTTGTATTAAATTCGGATGCAAACTCTGTGTTTCATCGTCAATAAGAAGGGCTAAGGGATACAGTAAACCTGAAATGAAGCATCGGATTCTTAAACTGGACTCACAGGAGAGGTTCAAATCATAGAAATTTAGTGTGTCAGTCCTCTTGTACTTAAGTCGGCATTGTACCTTTTGTATTAAATTCGGATGCTAAGTCTGTGTTTCATCGTCGATAAGAAGGTCCTAGGGATACAGTAAACCTGAAGTGAAGCATCGGAATCTAAAACTGGACTCACAGGAGAGGTTCAAATCATAGAAAGTGAGAGTGTCAGTCCTGTTGTACTTAAGCCGGCATTGAGCATTTTGAATTTATTTCCGATGCAATTTCTGTGTTTCATCGACAATAAGAAGGTGCAAGGTATACAGTAAACCTGAAGTGAAGCATCGGAATTTAAAACCGGACTCACAGGAGAGGTGCAAATAATAGAAAGTGAGAGTGTCAGTCCTCTTATACTTAGGTCGGCATTGTGCCTTTTGAATTAAATTCCGATGCAATTTCTGTGTTTCATCGTCAATAAGTAGGTCCAAGGGATACAGTAAACATGAAGTGAAGCATCGGAATCTAAAACTGGACTCACAGGAGAGATTCAAATCATAGAAAGTTAAAGTGTCTCTCCTCTTGTACATAAGTCGGTATTGTGCCTTCTGTATTAAATTCGGATGCAATTTCTGTGTTTCATCGTCAATAAGAAGGTCCAAGGGATACAGTAAACCTTAAGTGAAACATCGGAATCTAAAACTGGACTCACTGGACATGTTCAAATCATAGAAAGTTAGAATGTCAGTCCTCTTTTACTTAGGTCGGCATTGTGCCTTTTGTATTAAATTCGGATGCAAAATCTGTGTTTCATCGTCAATCAGAAGGTGCAAGGTATACAGTAAACCTGAAGTGAAGCATCGGAATCTAAAACTGGACACACAGGAGAGGTTCAAATCATAGAAAGTTAAAGTGTCACTCCTCTTGTACATAAGTCGGTATTGTGCCTTTTGTATTAAATTCGGATGCAATTTCTGTGTTTCATCGTCAATAAGATGGTCCAAGGTATACAGTAAACCTAAAGTGAAGCATCGGAATCTAAAACTGGACTCACAGGAGAGGTTCAAATCATGGAAAGTGAGAGGGTCAGTCCACTTGTACTTAAGTCGGAATTGTGGCATTTGTATTAAATTCGGATGCAATTTCTGTGTTTCATCGTCAATAAGAAGGTCCAAGGGATACAGTAAACCTGAAGTGATGCATCGGAATCTAACACTGGACTCACAGAAGAGTTTCAAATCATAGAAAGTGAGAGTGTCAGTCCTCTTGTACTTAAGTCGCCATTGTGTTTTTTGTATTAAATTCGGATGCAATTTCTGTGATACATCGTCAATAAGATGGTCCAAGGTATACAGTAAACCTGAAGTGAAGCTTCGGAATCTAAAACTGGACTCACAGGAGAGGTTCTAATCATAGAAAGTGAGAGTGTCAGTCTTCTTGTACTTAAGTCGGCATTGTGCCTTTTGAATTTAATTCCGATGCAATTTCTGTGTTTCATCGTCAGTAAGAAGGTCCAAGGTATACAGTAAACCTGAAGTGAAGCATCGGAATCTGAAACTGGACTCACAGGAAAGGTTCAAATCATTGAAAGTGAGAGTGTCTGTCCTCTTGTACTTGAGTCGCCATTGTGCCTTTTGTATTAAATTCGGATCCAATTTCTGTGTTTCATCGTCAATAAGAAGGTCCAAGGGATACAGTAAACCTGAAGTGAAGCATCGAAATCTTAAACTGGACTCACAGGTGAGTTTCAAATCATAGAAAGTTAGAGTGTCATTACTCTTGTACTTAAGTCGGCATTGTGCCTTTTGTATTAAATTCGGATGCAAACTCAGTGTTTCATCGTCAATAAGAAGGTGCAAGGTACACAGTAAACCTGGAGTGAAGCATCGTAATTTAAAACCGGACTCACAGGAGAGGTTCAAATCATAGAAAGTTAGAGTGTTTGTCCTCTTTTACTTAAGTCGGTAATGTGCCTTTTGTATTAATTTCCGATGGAATTTCTATGTTTCATCGTCAATAAGAAGGTGCAAGGTATACAGTAAACCTGAAGTGAAGCACCGGAATCTAAAACTGGACTTGCAGGAGAGGTTAAAATCATAGAAAGTTTGAGTGTCAGACCTCTTTTACTTAAGTCGGCATTGTGCCTTTTGTATTAAATTCAGATGAAATTTCTGTGTTTCATTGTCAATAAAAAGGTCCAAGGGATACAGTAAACCTGAAGTGAAGCATCAGAATCTAAAACTGGACTCACAGGAGAGGTTCAAATCATAGAAAGAGAGAGTGTCAGTCCTCTTGTACTTAAGTCGCCATTGTGCCTATTGCATTAAATTCGGATGCAATTTCTGTGTTTCATCGTCATTAAGAAGGTCCAAGGGATACAGTAAACCTTAAGTGAAGCATCGGATTCTTAAACTGGACTCACAGGAGAGGTTCAAATCATAGAAAGTTAGTGTGTCAGTCCTCTTGTACTTAAGTCGCCCTTGTACCTTTTGTATTAAATTCGGATGCAAACTCTGTGTTTCATCGTCAATAAGAAGGTCCAATGGATACAGTAAACCTAAAGTGCAGCATCGTAATCTAAAACTGGACTCACAGGAGAGGTTCAAATCATAGAAAGTTATAGTCTCAGTCCTCTTTTACTTAAGTCGGCATTGTGCCTTTTGTATTAAATGCGGATGCAAACTCTGTGTTTCATCGTCAATAAGAAGGTCCAAGGGATACAGTAAACCTGAAATGAAGCATCGGAATCTAAAACTGGACTCACAGGAGAGGTTCAAATCGTAGAAAGTAATAGTGTCAGTCCTCTTCTACTTAAGTCGGCATTGTGATTTTTGAATTTAATTCCGATGCAATTTCTGTCTTTCATTGTCAATAAGTAGGTCTAATTGATACAGTACACCTGAAGTTAAGCATCGGAATCTAAAACTGGACTCACAGGAGAGGTTTAAATCGTAGAAAGTGAGAGTGTCAGTCCTCTTTTACTTAAGTCAGCATTGTGAGTTTCGAATTTAATTCCGATGCAATTTCTGTGTTTCATAGTCAATAAGAAGGTCCAAGGGATACAGTAAACCTGAAGTGAAGCATCGGAATCTAAAACTGGACTCACAGGAGAGGTTCAAATCATAGAAAGTGCGAGTGTCAGTCCTCTTTTACTTAAGTTGGCATTGTGAGTTTTGAGTTTAATTCTGATGCAATTTCTGTGTTTCATCGTCAATAATAAGGTCCAAGGGATACAGTAAACCTGAAGTGAAGCATCGGAATCCAAAACTGGACTCACAGGAGAGGTTCAAATCATTGAAAGTTAGAGTGTCAGTCCTCTTGTACTTAAGTCGCCATTGTGCCTTTTGTATTAAATTCGGATCCAATATCTGTATCTCATCGTCAATAAGAAGGTCCAAGGGATACAGTAATCCTGAAGTGAAGCATCGGAATCTAAAACTGGACTCACAGGAGGGGTTAAAATCATAGAAAGTTAAAGTGTCATTACTCTTGTACTTAAGTCGGCATTGTGCCTTTTGGATTAATTTCGGATGCAAACTCTGTGTTTCATCGTCAATAAGAACGTCCAAGGGATACAGTAAACCTGAAGTGGAACATCGGAATCTAAAACTGGACTCACAGGAGAGATTCAAATCATAGAAAGTTAAAGTGTCACTCCTCTTGTACATAAGTCGGTATTGTGCCTTTTGTATTAAATTCGGATGCAATTTCTGTGTTTCATCGTCAATAAGATGGTCCAAGGTATACAGTAAACCTAAAGTGAAGCATCGGAATCTAAAACTGGACTCACAGGAGAGGTTCAAATCATGGAAAGTGAGAGTGTCAGTCCACTTGTACTTAAGTCGGAATTGTGGCATTTGTATTAAATTCGGATGCAATTTCTGTGTTTCATCGTCAATAAGAAGGTCCAAGGGATACAGTAAACCTGAAGTGATGCATCGGAATCTAACACTGGACTCACAGAAGAGTTTCAAATCATAGAAAGTGAGAGTGTCAGTCCTCTTGTACTTAAGTCGCCATTGTGTTTTTTGTATTAAATTCGGATGCAATTTCTGTGATACATCGTCAATAAGAAGGTCCTAGGGATACAGTAAACGTGTAGTGAAGCATCGGAATCTAAAACTGGACTCACAGGAGAGGTTCAAATCAGAGAAAGTTAGAGTGTCAGTCCTCTTGTACTTATGTCGGCATTGAACCTTTTGTATTAAATTCAGATGCAAATACAGTGTTTCATCGTCAGTAAGAAGGTCCAAGGTATACAGTAAACCTGAAGTGAAGCATCGGAATCTGAAACTGGACTCACAGGAAAGGTTCAAATCATTGAAAGTGAGAGTGTCTGTCCTCTTGTACTTGAGTCGCCATTGTGCCTTTTGTATTAAATTCGGATCCAATTTCTGTGTTTCATCGTCAATAAGAAGGTCCAAGGGATACAGTAAACCTGAAGTGAAGCATCGAAATCTTAAACTGGACTCACAGGAGGGGTTCAAATCATAGAAAGTTAGAGTGTCATTACTCTTGTACTTAAGTCGGCATTGTGCCTTTTGTATTAAATTCGGATGCAAACTCTGTGTTTCATCGTCAATAAGAAGGTGCAAGGTACACAGTAAACCTGGAGTGAAGCATCGTAATTTAAAACCGGACTCACAGGAGAGGTTCAAATCATAGAAAGTTAGAGTGTTTGTCCTCTTTTACTTAAGTCGGTAATGTGCCTTTTGTATTAATTTCCGATGCAATTTCTATGTTTCATCGTCAATAAGAAGGTGCAAGGTATACAGTAAACCTGAAGTGAAGCACCGGAATCTAAAACTGGACTTGCAGGAGAGGTTAAAATCATAGAAAGTTAGAGTGTCAGACCTCTTTTACTTAAGTCGGCATTGCGCCTTTTGTATTAAATTCAGATGAAATTTCTGTGTTTCATTGTCAATAAAAAGGTCCAAGGGATACAGTAAACCTGAAGTGAAGCATCAGAATCTAAAACTGGACTCACAGGAGAGGTTCAAATCATAGAAAGAGAGAGTGTCAGTCCTCTTGTACTTAAGTCGCCATTGTGCCTATTGCATTAAATTCGGATGCAATTTCTGTGTTTCATCGTCATTAAGAAGGTCCAAGGGATACAGTAAACCTTAAGTGAAGCATCGGATTCTTAAACTGGACTTACAGGAGAGGTTCAAATCATAGAAAGTTAGTGTGTCAGTCCTCTTGTACTTAAGTCGCCCTTGTACCTTTTGTATTAAATTCGGATGCAAACTCTGTGTTTCATCGTCAATAAGAAGGTCCAATGGATACAGTAAACCTAAAGTGCAGCATCGTAATCTAAAACTGGACTCACAGGAGAGGTTCAAATCATAGAAAGTTATAGTCTCAGTCCTCTTTTACTTAAGTCGGCATTGTGCCTTTTGTATTAAATTCGGATGCAAACTCTGTGTTTCATCGTCAATAAGAAGGTCCAAGGGATACAGTAAACCTGAAATGAAGCATCGGAATCTAAAACTGGACTCACAGGAGAGGTTCAAATCGTAGAAAGTTATAGTGTCAGTCCTCTTGTACTTAAGTCGGCATTGTGATTTTTGAATTTAATTCCGATGCAATTTCTGTCTTTCATTGTCAATAAGTACGTCTAATTGATACAGTACACCTGAAGTTAAGCATCGGAATCTAAAACTGGACTCACAGGAGAGGTTTAAATCGTAGAAAGTGAGAGTGTCAGTCCTCTTTTACTTAAGTCGGCATTGTGAGTTTCGAATTTAATTCCGATGCAATTTCTGTGTTTCATCGTCAATAATAAGGTCCAAGGGATACAGTAAACCTGAAGTGAAGCATCGGAATCCAAAACTGGACTCACAGGAGAGGTTCAAATCATTGAAAGTTAGAGTGTCAGTCCTCTTGTACTTAAGTCGCCATTGTGCCTTTTGGGTTAAATTCGGAACCAATTTCTGTATCTCATCGTCAATAAGAAGGTCCAAGGGATACAGTAATCCTGAAGTGAAGCATCGGAATCTAAAACTGGACTCACAGGAGGGGTTAAAATCATAGAAAGTTAAAGTGTCATTACTCTTGTACTTAAGTCGGCATTGTGCCTTTTGGATTAATTTCGGATGCAAACTCTGTGTTTCATCGTCAATAAGAACGTCCAAGAGATACAGTAAACCTGAAGTGGAGCATCGGAATCTAAAACTGGACTCACAGGAGAGGTTCAAATCATAGATAGTGAGAGCGTCAGTCCTCTTGTACTTAAGTCGTCATGGTGCCATTTGTATAAAATTCGGGTGCAATTTCTGTGTTTCATCGTCAATAAGAAGGTCCAAGGGATACAGTAAACCTGAAGTGAAGCATCGGATTCTTAAACTGGACTCACAGGTGAGGTTCAAATCATAGAAAGATAGTGTGTCAGTCCTCTTGTACTTAAGTCGGCATTGTACCATTTGTATTAAATTCGGATGCAAACTCTGTGTTTCATCGTCAACAGAAGGTCCAAGGGATACAGTAAACCTAAAATGAAGCATCGGATTCTTAAACTGGACTCACAGGAGAGGTTCAAATCATAGAAATTTAGTGTGTCAGTCATCTTGTACTTAAGTCGGCATTGTACCTTTTGTATTAAATTCGGATGCAAACTCTGTGTTTCATCGTCAATAAGAAGGTCCAAGGGATACAGTAAACCTAAAGTGCAGCATCGTAATCTAAAACTGGACTCACAGGAGAGGTTCAAATCATAGAAAGTTATAGTGTCAGTCCTCTTTTACTTAAGTCGGCATTGTGCCTTTTGTATTAAATTCGGATGCAAACTCTGTCTTTCATCGTCAATAAAAAGGTCCAAGGGATACAGTAAACCTGAAGTGAAGCATCGGAATCTAAAACTGGACTCACAGGAGAGTTTCAAATAATAGAAAGTTATAGTGTCAGTCCTCTTGTACTTAAGTCGGCATTGTGCCTTTTGAATTTAATTCCGATGCAATTTCTGTGTTTCATCGTCAATAACAAGGTGCAAGGTATACAGTAAACCTGAAGTGAAGCATCGGACTCTGAAACTGGACTCACAGGAGAGGTTCAAATCATTGAAAGTGAGAGTGTCAGTCCTCTTGTACTTAAGTCGCCATTGTGCCTTTTGTATTAAATTCGGATCCAATTTCTGTGTCTCATCGTCAATAAGAAGGTCCAAGGGATACAGTAATCCTGAAGTGAAGCATCGGAATCTAAAACTGGACTCACAGGAGGGGATCAAATCATAGAAAGTTAGAGTGTCATTACTCTTGTACTTAAGTCGGCATTGTGCCTTTTGGATTAAATTCGGATGCAAACTCTGTGTTTCATCGTCAATAAGAACGTCCAAGGGATACAGTAAACCTGAAGTGGAGCATCGGAATCTAAAACGGGACTCACAGGAGAGGTTCAAATCATAGATAGTGAGAGCGTCAGTCCTCTTGTACTTAAGTCGGCATTGTGCCATTTGTATTAAATTCGGGTGCACTTTCTGTGTTTCGTCGTCAATAAGAAGGTCCAAGGGATACAGTAAACCTGAAGTGAAGCATCGGATTCTTAAACTGGACTCACAGGAGAGGTTCAAATCATAGAAAGTTAGTGTGTCAGTCCTCTTGTACTTAAGTCGGCATTGTACCTTTTGTATTAAATTCGGATGCAAACTCTGTGTTTCATCGTCAATAAGAAGGGCTAAGGGATACAGTAAACCTGAAATGAAGCATCGGATTCTTAAACTGGACTCACAGGAGAGGTTCAAATCATAGAAATTTAGTGTGTCAGTCCTCTTGTACTTAAGTCGGCATTGTACCTTTTGTATTAAATTCGGATGCTAAGTCAGTGTTTCATCGTCGATAAGAAGGTCCTAGGGATACAGTAAACCTGAAGTGAAGCATCGGAATCTAAAACTGGACTCACAGGAGAGGTTCAAATCATAGAAAGTGAGAGTGTCAGTCCTGTTGTACTTAAGCCGGCATTGAGCATTTTGAATTTATTTCCGATGCAATTTCTGTGTTTCATCGACAATAAGAAGGTGCAAGGTATACAGTAAACCTGAAGTGAAGCATCGGAATTTAAAACCGGACTCACAGGAGAGGTGCAAATAATAGAAAGTGAGAGTGTCAGTCCTCTTCTACTTAGGTCGGCATTGTGCCTTTTGAATTAAATTCCGATGCAATTTCTGTGTTTCATCGTCAATAAGTAGGTCCAAGGGATACAGTAAACATGAAGTGAAGCATCGGAATCTAAAACTGGACTCACAGGAGAGATTCAAATCATAGAAATTTAAAGTGTCTCTCCTCTTGTACATAAGTCGGTATTGTGCCTTTTGTATTAAATTCGGATGCAATTTCTGTGTTTCATCGTCAATAAGAAGGTCCAAGGGATACAGTAAACCTTAAGTGAAACATCGGAATCTAAAACTGGACTCACTGGACATGTTCAAATCATAGAAAGTTAGAATGTCAGTCCTCTTTTACTTAGGTCGGCATTGTGCCTTTTGTATTAAATTCGGATGCAAAATCTGTGTTTCATCGTCAATCAGAAGGTGCAAGGTATACAGTAAACCTGAAGTGAAGCATCGGAATCTAAAACTGGACACACAGGAGAGGTTCAAATCATAGAAAGTGAGAGTGTCAGTCCTCTTGTACTTAAGTCAGCATTGTGCCATTTGTATTAAATTTGGATAAAATTTTTGTGATTCATTGTCAATCAGATGGTCAAAGGTATACAGTTAACCTGAAGTGAAGCATCGGAATCTAAAACTGGACTTACAGGAGAGGTTCAAATCATAGAAAGTTAGAGTGTCACTCCTCTTGTCCTTAAGTCGGTATTGTGCCATTTGTATTACATACGGATGGAATTTCTGTGTTTCATCGTCAATAAGTAGGTCCAAGGGATACAGTAAACATTAAGTGAAGCATCGGAATCTAAAACTGGACTCACAGGAGAGATTCAAATCATAGAAAGTTAAAGTGTCACTCCTCTTGTACATAAGTCGGTATTGTGCCTTTTGTATTAAATTCGGATGCAATTTCTGTGTTTCATCGTCAATAAGATGGTCCAAGGTACACAGTAAACCTAAAGTGAAGCATCGGAATCTAAAACTGGACTCACAGGAGAGGTTCAAATCATGGAAAGTGAGAGGGTCAGTCCACTTGTACTTAAGTCGGAATTGTGGCATTTGTATTAAATTCGGATGCAATTTCTGTGTTTCATCGTCAATAAGAAGGTCCAAGGGATACAGTAAACCTGAAGTGATGCATCGGAATCTAACACTGGACTCACAGAAGAGTTTCAAATCATAGAAAGTGACAGTGTCAGTCCTCTTGTACTTAAGTCGCCATTGTGTTTTTTGTATTAAATTCGGATGCAATTTCTGTGATACATCGTCAATAAGATGGTCCAAGGTATACAGTAAACCTGAAGTGAAGCTTCGGAATCTAAAACTGGACTCACAGGAGAGGTTCTAATCATAGAAAGTGAGAGTGTCAGTCTTCTTGTACTTAAGTCGGCATTGTGCCTTTTGAATTTAATTCCGATGCAATTTCTGTGTTTCATCGTCAGTAAGAAGGTCCAAGGTATACAGTAAACCTGAAGTGAAGCATCGGAATCTGAAACTGGACTCACAGGAAAGGTTCAAATCATTGAAAGTGAGAGTGTCTGTCCTCTTGTACTTGAGTCGCCATTGTGCCTTTTGTATTAAATTCGGATCCAATTTCTGTGTTTCATCGTCAATAAGAAGGTCCAAGGGATACAGTAAACCTGAAGTGAAGCATCGAAATCTTAAACTGGACTCACAGGTGAGTTTCAAATCATAGAAAGTTAGAGTGTCATTACTCTTGTACTTAAGTCGGCATTGTGCCTTTTGTATTAAATTCGGATGCAAACTCTGTGTTTCATCGTCAATAAGAAGGTGCAAGGTACACAGTAAACCTGGAGTGAAGCATCGTAATTTAAAACCGGACTCACAGGAGAGGTTCAAATCATAGAAAGTTAGAGTGTTTGTCCTCTTTTACTTAAGTCGCCCTTGTACCTTTTGTATTAAATTCGGATGCAAACTCTGTGTTTCATCGTCAATAAGAAGGTCCAATGGATACAGTAAACCTAAAGTGCAGCATCGTAATCTAAAACTGGACTCACAGGAGAGGTTCAAATCATAGAAAGTTATAGTCTCAGTCCTCTTTTACTTAAGTCGGCATTGTGCCTTTTGTATTAAATGCGGATGCAAACTCTGTGTTTCATCGTCAATAAGAAGGTCCAAGGGATACAGTAAACCTGAAATGAAGCAACGGAATCTAAAACTGGACTCACAGGAGAGGTTCAAATCGTAGAAAGTAATAGTGTCAGTCCTCTTCTACTTAAGTCGGCATTGTGATTTTTGAATTTAATTCCGATGCAATTTCTGTCTTTCATTGTCAATAAGTAGGTCTAATTGATACAGTACACCTGAATTTAAGCATCGGAATCTAAAACTGGACTCACAGGAGAGGTTTAAATCGTGGAACGTGAGAGTGTCAGTCCTCTTTTACTTAAGTCAGCATTGTGAGTTTCGAATTTAATTCCGATGCAATTTCTGTGTTTCATAGTCAATAAGAAGGTCCAAGGGATACAGTAAACCTGAAGTGAAGAATCGGAATCTAAAACTGGACTCACAGGAGAGGTTCAAATCATAGAAAGTGCGAGTGTCAGTCCTCTTTTACTTAAGTTGGCATTGTGAGTTTTGAGTTTAATTCTGATGCAATTTCTGTGTTTCATCGTCAATAATAAGGTCCAAGGGATACAGTAAACCTGAAGTGAAGCATCGGAATCCAAAACTGGACTCACAGGAGAGGTTCAAATCATTGAAAGTTAGAGTGTCAGTCCTCTTGTACTTAAGTCGCCATTGTGCCTTTTGTATTAAATTCGGATCCAATATCTGTATCTCATCGTCAATAAGAAGGTCCAAGGGATACAGTAATCCTGAAGTGAAGCATCGGAATCTAAAACTGGACTCACAGGAGGGGTTAAAATCATAGAAAGTTAAAGTGTCATTACTCTTGTACTTAAGTCGGCATTGTGCCTTTTGGATTAATTTCGGATGCAAACTCTGTGTTTCATCGTCAATAAGAACGTCCAAGGGATACAGTAAACTTGAAGTGGAACATCGGAATCTAAAACTGGACTCACAGGAGAGGTTCAAATCATAGATAGTGAGAGCGTCAGTCCTCTTGTACTTAAGTCGTCATTGTGCCATTTGTATTAAATTCGGGTGCAATTTCTGTGTTTCATCGTCAATAAGAAGGTCCAAGGGATACAGTAAACCTGAAGTGAAGCATCGGATTCTTAAACTGGACTCACAGGAGAGGTTCAAATCATAGAAAGTTAGTGTGTCAGTCCTCTTGTACTTAAGTCGGCATTGTACCTTTTGTATTAA
This sequence comes from Schistocerca americana, assembly GCF_021461395.2. NCBI lineage: Eukaryota > Metazoa > Arthropoda > Insecta > Orthoptera > Acrididae > Schistocerca > Schistocerca americana. The sequence goes on from NW_025726324.1 coordinate 1,233,693, forward strand.
ATTCGGATGCAATTTCTGTGTTTCATCGTCAATAAGATGGTCCAAGGTATACAGTAAACCTAAAGTGAAGCATCGGAATCTAAAACTGGACTCACAGGAGAGGTTCAAATCATAGAAAGTTAAAGTGTCACTCCTCTTGTACATAAGTCGGTATTGTGCCTTTTGTATTAAATTCGGATGCAATTTCTGTGTTTCATCGTCAATAAGATGGTCCAAGGTATACAGTAAACCTAAAGTGAAGCATCGGAATCTAAAACTGGACTCACAGGAGAGGTTCAAATCATGGAAAGTGAGAGGGTCAGTCCACTTGTACTTAAGTCGGAATTGTGGCATTTGTATTAAATTCGGATGCAATTTCTGTGTTTCATCGTCAATAAGAAGGTCCAAGGGATACAGTAAACCTGAAGTGATGCATCGGAATCTAACACTGGACTCACAGAAGAGTTTCAAATCATAGAAAGTGACAGTGTCAGTCCTCTTGTACTTAAGTCGCCATTGTGTTTTTTGTATTAAAGTCGGATGCAATTTCTGCGATACATCGTCAATAAGATGGTCCAAGGTATACAGTAAACCTGAAGTGAAGCTTCGGAATCTAAAACTGGACTCACAGGAGAGGTTCTAATCATAGAAAGTGAGAGTGTCAGTCTTCTTGTACTTAAGTCGGCATTGTGCCTTTTGAATTTAATTCCGATGCAATTTCTGTGTTTCATCGTCAGTAAGAAGGTCCAAGGTATACAGTAAACCTGAAGTGAAGCATCGGAATCTGAAACTGGACTCACAGGAAAGGTTCAAATCATTGAAAGTGAGAGTGTCTGTCCTCTTGTACTTGAGTCGCCATTGTGCCTTTTGTATTAAATTCGGATCCAATTTCTGTGTTTCATCGTCAATAAGAAGGTCCAAGGGATACAGTAAACCTGAAGTGAAGCATGGAAATCTTAAACTGGACTCACAGGTGAGTTTCAAATCATAGAAAGTTAGAGTGTCATTACTCTTGTACTTAAGTCGGCATTGTGCCTTTTGTATTAAATTCGGATGCAAACTCTGTGTTTCATCGTCAATAAGAAGGTGCAAGGTACACAGTAAACCTGGAGTGAAGCATCGTAATTTAAAACCGGACTCACAGGAGAGGTTCAAATCATAGAAAGTTAGAGTGTTTGTCCTCTTTTACTTAAGTCGCCCTTGTACCTTTTGTATTAAATTCGGATGCAAACTCTGTGTTTCATCGTCAATAAGAAGGTCCAATGGATACAGTAAACCTAAAGTGCAGCATCGTAATCTAAAACTGGACTCACAGGAGAGGTTCAAATCATAGAAAGTTATAGTCTCAGTCCTCTTTTACTTAAGTCGGCATTGTGCCTTTTGTATTAAATGCGGATGCAAACTCTGTGTTTCATCGTCAATAAGAAGGTCCAAGGGATACAGTAAACCTGAAATGAAGCAACGGAATCTAAAACTGGACTCACAGGAGAGGTTCAAATCGTAGAAAGTAATAGTGTCAGTCCTCTTCTACTTAAGTCGGCATTGTGATTTTTGAATTTAATTCCGATGCAATTTCTGTCTTTCATTGTCAATAAGTAGGTCTAATTGATACAGTACACCTGAATTTAAGCATCGGAATCTAAAACTGGACTCACAGGAGAGGTTTAAATCGTAGAACGTGAGAGTGTCAGTCCTCTTTTACTTAAGTCAGCATTGTGAGTTTCGAATTTAATTCCGATGCAATTTCTGTGTTTCATAGTCAATAAGAAGGTCCAAGGGATACAGTAAACCTGAAGTGAAGCATCGGAATCTAAAACTGGACTCACAGGAGAGGTTCAAATCATAGAAAGTGCGAGTGTCAGTCCTCTTTTACTTAAGTTGGCATTGTGAGTTTTGAGTTTAATTCTGATGCAATTTCTGTGTTTCATCGTCAATAATAAGGTCCAAGGGATACAGTAAACCTGAAGTGAAGCATCGGAATCCAAAACTGGACTCACAGGAGAGGTTCAAATCATTGAAAGTTAGAGTGTCAGTCCTCTTGTACTTAAGTCGCCATTGTGCCTTTTGTATTAAATTCGGATCCAATATCTGTATCTCATCGTCAATAAGAAGGTCCAAGGGATACAGTAATCCTGAAGTGAAGCATCGGAATCTAAAACTGGACTCACAGGAGGGGTTAAAATCATAGAAAGTTAAAGTGTCATTACTCTTGTACTTAAGTCGGCATTGTGCCTTTTGGATTAATTTCGGATGCAAACTCTGTGTTTCATCGTCAATAAGAACGTCCAAGGGATACAGTAAACTTGAAGTGGAACATCGGAATCTAAAACTGGACTCACAGGAGAGGTTCAAATCATAGATAGTGAGAGCGTCAGTCCTCTTGTACTTAAGTCGTCATTGTGCCATTTGTATTAAATTCGGGTGCAATTTCTGTGTTTCATCGTCAATAAGAAGGTCCAAGGGATACAGTAAACCTGAAGTGAAGCATCGGATTCTTAAACTGGACTCACAGGAGAGGTTCAAATCATAGAAAGTTAGTGTGTCAGTCCTCTTGTACTTAAGTCGGCATTGTACCTTTTGTATTAAATTCGGATGCAAACTCTGTGTTTCATCGTCAACAGAAGGTCCAAGGGATACAGTAAACCTAAAATGAAGCATCGGATTCTTAAACTGGACTCACAGGAGAGGTTCAAATTATAGAAATTTAGTGTGTCAGTCATCTTGTACTTAAGTCGGCATTGTACCTTTTGTATTAAATTCGGATGCAAACTCTGTGTTTCATCGTCAATAAGAAGGTCCAAGGGATACAGTAAACCTAAAGTGCAGCATCGGAATCTAAAACTGGGCTCACAGGAGAGTTTCAAATAATAGAAAGTTATAGTGTCAGTCCTCTTGTACTTAAGTCGGCATTGTGCCTTTTGAATTTAATTCCGATGCAATTTCTGTGTTTCATCGTCAATAACAAGGTGCAAGGTATACAGTAAACCTGAAGTGAAGCATCGGACTCTGAAACTGGACTCACAGGAGAGGTTCAAATCATTGAAAGTGAGAGTGTCAGTCCTCTTGTACTTAAGTCGCCATTGTGCCTTTTGTATTAAATTCGGATCCAATTTCTGTGTCTCATCGTCAATAAGAAGGTCCAAGGGATACAGTAATCCTGAAGTGAAGCATCGGAATCTAAAACTGGACTCACAGGAGGGGTTCAAATCATAGAAAGTTAGAGTGTCATTACTCTTGTACTTAAGTCGGCATTGTGCCTTTTGGATTAAATTCGGATGCAAACTCTGTGTTTCATCGTCAATACGAACGTCCAAGGGATACAGTAAACCTGAAGTGGAGCATCGGAATCTAAAACGGGACTCACAGGAGAGGTTCAAATCATAGATAGTGAGAGCGTCAGTCCTCTTGTACTTAAGTCGGCATTGTGCCATTTGTATTAAATTCGGGTGCAATTTCTGTGTTTCGTCGTCAATAAGAAGGTCCAAGGGATACAGTAAACCTGAAGTGAAGCATCGGATTCTTAAACTGGACTCACAGGAGAGGTTCAAATCATAGAAAGTTAGTGTGTCAGTCCTCTTGTACTTAAGTCGGCATTGTACCTTTTGTATTAAATTCGGATGCAAACTCTGTGTTTCATCGTCAATAAGAAGGTCTAAGGGATACAGTAAACCTGAAATGAAGCATCGGATTCTTAAACTGGACTCACAGGAGAGGTTCAAATCATAGAAATTTAGTGTGTCAGTCCACTTGTACTTAAGTCGGCATTGTACCTTTTGTATTAAATTCGGATGCTAAGTCTGTGTTTCATCGTCGATAAGAAGGTCCTAGGGATACAGTCAACCTGAAGTGAAGCATCGGAATCTAAAACTGGACACACAGGAGAGGTTCAAATCATAGAAAGTGAGAGTGTCAGTCCTGTTGTACTTAAGCCGGCATTGAGCATTTTCAATTTATTTCCGATGCAATTTCTGTGTTTCATCGACAATAAGAAGGTGCAAGGTATACAGTAAACCTGAAGTGAAGCATCGGAATCTAAAACTGGACTCATAGGAGAGGTTCAAATAATAGAAAGTGAGAGTGTCACTCCTCTTCTACTTAGGTCGGCATTGTGCCTTTGAATTACATTCCGATGCAATTTCTGTGTTTCATCGACAATAAGTAGGTTCAAGGGGTACAGTAAACATGAAGTGAAGCATCGGAATCTAAAACTGGACTCACTGGAGAGATTCATATCATAGAAAGTTAAAGTGTCACTCCTCTTGTACTTAAGTCGGTATTGTGCCTTTTGTATTAAATTCGGATGCAATTTCTGTGTTTCATCGTCAATAAGAAGGTCCAAGGGATACAGTAAACCTTAAGTGAAGCATCGGAACCTAAAACTGCACTCACTGGAGGGGTTTAAATCATAGAAAGTTAGAGTGTCAGTCCTCTTTTACTTAGGTCGGCATTGTGCATTTTGTATTAAATTCCGTTGCAATTTCTGTGTTTCATCGTCAATCAGAAGGTGCAAGGTATACAGTAAACCTGACGTGAAACATCGGAATCTAAAACTGGACTCACAGGAGAGGTTCAAATCATAGAAAGTTAGAATGTCAGTCCTCTTGTACTTAAGTCGGCATTGTGCCTTTTGTATTAAATTCGGATCCAATTTCTGTGTTTCATCGTCAATAAGATGGTCCAAGGGATACAGTAAACCTGAAGTGAAGCATCGGATTCTTAAACTGGACTCACAGGAGAGGTTCAAATCATAGAAAGTTAGTGTGTCAGTCCACTTGTACTTAGGTCGGCATTGTACCTTTTGTATTAAATTTGGATGCAAACTCTGTGTTTCATCGTCAATAAGAAGGACCAAGGAATACAGTAAACCTAAAGTGCAGCATCGTAATCTAAAACTGGACTCACAGGAGAGGTTCAAATCATAGAAAGTTATAGTGTCAGTCCTCTTTTACTTAAGTCGGCATTGTGCCTTTTGAATTTAATTCCGATGCAATTTCTGTGTTTCATCGTCAATAACAAGGTGCAAGGTATACAGTAAACCTGAAGTGAAGCATCGGATTCTGAAACTGGACTCACAGGAGAGGTTCAAATCATAGAAAGTGCGAGTGTCAGTCCTCTTTTACTTAAGTCGGCATTGTGAGTTTCGAATTTAATTCCGATGCAATTTCTGTGTTTCATCGTCAATAAGAAGGTCCAAGGGATACAGTAAACCTGAAGTGAAGCATCGGAATCTAAAACTGGTCTCACAGGAGAGGTTCTAATCATAGAAAGTGAGAGTGTCAGTCCTCTTGTACTTAAGTCGGCATTGTGCCATTTGAATTTAATTCCGATGCAATTTCTGTGTTTCATCGTCAATAAGAAGGTCCAAGGGATACAGTAAACCTGAAGTGAAGCATCCGAATGTAAAACTGGACTAACAGGAAATGTTCAAATCCTAGAAAGTGAGGGTGTCAGTCCTCTTGTACTTAAGTCGGCTTTGTGGCATTTGTATTAAATTCGGATGCAATTTCTGTGTTTCATCGTCAATAAGAAGGTCCAAGGGATACAGTAAATCTGAAGTGAAGCATCGGAATCTAAAACTGGACTCACAGGAGAGGTTCAAATCATAGAAAGTTAGAGTGTCTCTCCTCTTGTACTTGAGTCGGTATTGTGCCTTTTGTATTAAATTCGGGTGCAATTTCTGTGTTTCATCGTCAATAAAAAGGTCCAAGGGATACAGTAACCTGAAGCGAGCATCGGAATCTAGAACTGTACTCAAAGGAGAGGTTCAAATCATAAATAGTTAGAATGTCAGTCCTCCTATACTTTAGTCGGCATTGTGCCTTTTGTATTAAATTCGGATACAATATCTGTGTTTCATCGTCAATAAGAAGGTGCAAGGTATACAGTAAACCTGAAGTGAAGCATCGGAATCTAAAACTGGGCTGACAGGAGAGATTCAAATCATAGACAGTGAGAGTGTCAGTTCTCTTGCAATTAAGTCGGCATTGTGGCATTTGTATTAATTTCGGGTGCAATTTCTGTGTTTCATCGTCAATAAGAAGGTCCAAGGGATACAGTAAACCTGAAGTGAAGCATCGGAATCTAAAACTGGACTCACAGGATAGGTTCAAATCATAGAAAGTGAGAGTGTCCGTCCTCTTGTACTTAAGTCGGCATTGTACCTTTTGTATTAAATTCGGTTGCAAACTCTGTGTTTCTTCGTCAGGAAGAAGGTCCAAGGGATACAGCAAACCTGAAGTGAAGCATCCGAATCTAAAACTGGACTCACAGGAGTGGTTCAAATCATAGATAGTGACAGTGTCAGTCCTGTTGTACTTAAGCTGGCATTGAGCATTTTGAATTTATTTCCGATGCAATTTCTGTGTTTCATCGACAATAAGAAAGTGAAAGGTATACAGTAAACCTGAAGTGAAGCATAGGAATCTAAAACTGGACTCATAGGAGAGGTTCAAATAATAGAAAGTGAGAGTGTCACTCCTCTTCTACTTATGTCGGCATTGTGCCTTTTGAATTACATTCCGATGCAATTTCTGTGTTTCATCGACAATAAGTAGTTCCAAGGGATACAGTAAACATGAAGTGAAGCATCGGAATCTAAAAGTGGACTCACAGGAGAGATTCATATCATAGAAAGTTAAAGTGTCACTCCTCTTGTACTTAAGTGGGTATTGTGCCTTTTGTATTAAATTCGGATCCAATTTCTGTGTTTCATCGTCAATAAGAAGATCCAAGGGTTACAGTAAACCTTAAGTGAAGCATCGGAATCTAAAACTGGACTCACTGGAGAGGTTTAAATCATAGAAAGTTAGAGTGTCAGTCCTCTTTTACTTAGGTCGGCATTGTGCATTTTGTATTAAATTCCGTTGCAATTTCTGTGTTTCATCGTCAATCAGAAGGTGCAAGGTATACAGTAAACCTGAAGTGAAGCATCGGAATCTAAAACTGGACTCACAGGAGAGGTACAAATCATAGAAAGTTAGAATGTCAGTCCTCTTGTACTTAAGTCGGCATTGTAACTTTTGTATTAAATTCGGATGCAAACTTTGTGTTTCATCGTCAATAAGAAGGTCCAAGGGATACAGTAAACCTAAAGTGCAGCATCGTAATCTAAAACCGGACTCACAGGAGAGGTTTAAATCATAGAAAGTTATAGTGTCAGTCCTCTTTTACTTAAGTCGGCATTGTGCCTTTTGTATTAAATTCGGATGCAAACTCTGTGTTTCATCGTCAATAAGAAGGTCCAAGGGATAGAGTAAACCTGAAGTGAAGCATCGGAATCTAAAACTGGACTCACAGGAGAGGTTCAAATCATAGAAAGTGAGAGTGTCAGTCCTCTTTTACTTAAGTCATCATTGTGAGTTTGGAATTTAATTCCGATGCAATTTCTGTGTTTCATCGTCAATAAGAAGGTCCAAGGGATACTGTAAACCTGAAGTGAAGCATCGGAATCTAAAACTGGACTCACAGGAGAGGTTCAAATCATAGAAAGTGCGAGTGTCAGTCCTATTTTACATAAATCGGCATTGTGAGTTTCGAATTTAATTCCGATGCAATTTCTGTGTTTCATCGTCAATAAGAAGGTCCAAGGGATACAGTAAACCTGAAGTGAAGCATCGGAATCTAAAACTGGACTCACAGGAGAGGTTCAAATCATAGAAAGTGAGAGTGTCAGTCCACTTGTACTTGAGTCGGCATTGTGCCTTTTGAATTTAATTCCGATGCAATTTCTGTGTTTCATCGTCAATAACAAGGTGCAAGGTATACAGTAAACCTGAAGTGAAGCATCGAAATCTGAAACTGGACTCACAGGAGAGCTTCAAATCATTGATAGTGAGAGTGTCAGTCCTCTTGTACTTAAGTCGCCATTGTGCCTTTTGTATTAAATTCGGATCCAATTTCTGTGTCTCATCGTCAATAAGAAGGTCCAAGGGATACAGTAAACCTGAAGTGAAGCATCGGAATCTAAAACTGGACTCACAGGAGAGGTTCAAATCATAGAGAGTGAGAGTGTCGGTCCTCTTGTACTTAAGAAGACATTGTGCCATTTGTATTGAATTCGGATGCAATTTCTGTGTTTCATCGTCAATAAGAAGGTCCAAGGGATACAGAAAACCTGAAGTGAAGCATCGGAATCTAAAACTGGACTCACAGGAGAGGTTCAAATCATAGAAAGTTAGAGTGTTTGTCCTCTTTTACTTAAGTTGGCATTGTGCCTTTTGTATTAAATCCGATGCAAATTCTATGTTCATCGTCGATAAGAAGGTGCAAGGTATACAGTAAACCTGGAGTGAAGCATCGGAATTTAAAACCGGACTATCAGGAGAGGTTCAAATCATAGAAAGAGAGAGTGTCAGTCCTCTTGTACTTAAGTCGGCATTGTGCCTTTTGAATTTAATTCCGATGCAATTTCTGTCTTTCATCGTCAATAAGAAGGTCCAAGGGATACAGTAAACCTTAAGTGAAGCATCGGAATCTAAAACTGGACACACTGGAGAGGTTCAAATCATAGAAAGTTAGAGTGTCAGTCCTCTTTTACTTAGGTCGGCATTGTGCCTTTTGTATTAAATTTCGATCCAATTTCTGTGTTTCATCGTCAATCAGAAGGTGCAAGGTATACAGTAAACCTGAAGTGAAGCATCAGAATCTAATACTGGACTCACAGGAGAGGTTCCAATCATAGAAAGTTAGAGTGTCAGTCCTCTTATACTTAAGTCGGCATTGTGCCATTTGTATTAAATTCGGATAAAATTTCTGTATTTCATCGTCAATAAGATGGTCAAAGGTATACAGTAAACCTGAAGTGAAGCATCGGAATCTAAAACTGGACTCACAGGAGAGGTTCAAATCATAGAAAGTTAGAGTGTCACTCCTCTTGTACTTAAGTCGGTATTGTGCCATTTGTATTACATTCGGATGCAATTTCTGTGTTTCATCGTCAATAAGAAAGTCCAATTGATACAGTAAACCTGAGGTGAAGCATCGGAATCTAAAACTGGACTCACAGGAGAGGTTCAAATCATAGAAAGTTAGAATGTCAGTCCTCTTGTACTTAAGTCGGCATTTTGCCTTTTGTATTAAATTCGGATGCAATTTCTGTGTTTCATCGTCAATAAGAAGGTGCAAGGTATACAGTAAACCTAAAGTGAAGCATCGGAATCTAAAACTGGACTCACAGGAGAGGTTCAAATCATAGAAAGTGAGAGTGTCTGCCTTCTTGTACTTAAGTCGGCATTGTACCTTTTGTATTAAATTCGGATGCAAACACTGTGTTTCGTCGAAATAAGAAGGTCCAAGGGATACAGTAAAAATGAAGTGAAGCTTCGGAATCTAAAACTGGACTCACAGGAGAGGTTCAAATCATAGAAAGTGACAGTGTCAGCCCTCTTGTACTTAAGTCGGCATTGTGCCTTTTGAATTTAATTCCGATGCTATTTCTGTGTTTCATCGTCAATAAGAAGTTGCGAGGTATACAGTAAACCTGAAGTGAAGCATCGGAATCTGAAACTGGACTCACAGGAGAGGTTCAAATCATTGAAAGTGAGAGTGTCAGTCCTCTTGTACTTAAGTCGGCATTGAGCCTTTTGTATTAAATTCGGACGCAATTTATGTGTTTAATCGTCAATAAGAAGGTCCATGGGATACAGTAAACCTGAAGTGAAGCATCAGAATCTAAAACCGGACTCACAGGAGAGGTTCAAATCATAGAAAGTTAGAGTGTCAGTCCTCTTGTACTTAAGTCGGCATTGTACATATTGTATTAAATTTGGATGCAAACTCTGTCTTTCATCGTCAATAAAAAGGTCCAAGGGATACAGTAAACCTGAAGTGAAGCATCGGAATCTGAAACTGGTCTCACAGGAGAGGTACAAATCATAGAAAGTGAGAGTGTCAGTCCTCTTGTACTTAAGTCGCCATTGTGCCTTTTGAATTTAATTCCGATGCAATTTCTGTCTTTCATCGTCAATAAGAAGGTCCAAGGGATACAGTAAACCTTAAGTGAAGCATCGGAATCTAAAACTGGACACACTGGAGAGGTTCAAATCATAGAAAGTTAGAGTGTCAGTCCTCTTTTACTTAGGTCGGCATTGTGCCCTTTGTATTAAATTTCGATGCAATTTCTGTGTTTCATCGTCAATCAGAAGGTGCAAGGTATACAGTAAACCTGAAGTGAAGCATCAGAATCTAATACTGGACTCACAGGAGAGGTTCCAATCATAGAAAGTTAGAGTGTCAGTCCTCTTATACATAAGTCGGCATTGTGCCATTTGTATTAAATTCGGATAAAATTTCTGCATTTCATCGTCAATAAGATGGTCAAAGGTATAGAGTAAACCTGAAGTGAAGCATCGGAATCTAAAACTGGACTCACAGGAGAGGTTCAAATCATAGAAAGTTAGAGTGTCACTCCTCTTGTACTTAAGTCGGTATTGTGCCATTTGTATTACATTCGGATGCAATTTCTGTGTTTCATCGTCAATAAGAAAGTCCAAGGGATACAGTAAACCTGAGGTGAAGCATCGGAATCTAAAACTGGACTCACAGGAGAGGTTCAAATCATAGAAAGTTAGAATGTCAGTCCTCTTGTACTTAAGTCGGCATTTTGCCTTTTGCATTAAATTCGGATGCAATTTCTGTGTTTCATCGTCAATAAGAAGGTGCAAGGTATACAGTAAACCTAAAGTGAAGCATCGGAATCTAAAACTGGACTCACAGGAGAGGTTCAAATCATAGAAAGTGAGAGTGTCAGCCTTCTTGTACTTAAGTCGGCATTGTACCTTTTGTATTAAATTCGGATGCAAACACTGTGTTTCGTCGAAATAAGAAGGTCCAAGGGATACAGTAAACCTGAAGTGAAGCTTCGGAATCTAAAACTGGACTCACAGGAGAGGTTCAAATCATAGAAAGTGACAGTGTCAGCCCTCTTGTACTTAAGTCGGCATTGTGCCTTCTGAATTTAATTCCGATGCTATTTCTGTGTTTCATCGTCAATAAGAAGTTGCAAGGTATACAGTAAACCTGAAGTGAAGCATCGGAATCTGAAACTGGACTCACAGGAGAGGTTCAAATCATTGAAAGTGAGAGTGTCAGTCCTCTTGTACTTAAGTCGCCATTGTGCCTTTTGGATTAAATTCGGATCCAATTTCTGTGTTTCGTCGTCAATAAGGAGGTTCAAGGGGTACAGTAAACCTGAAGTGAAGCATCGGAATCTAAAACTGGACTCACAGGAGGGGTTCAAATCATAGAAAGTTAGAGTGTCAGTCCTCTTGTACTTAAGTCGGCATTGAGCCTTTTGTATTAAAGTCGGATGCAAACTCTGTGTTTCATCGTCAATAAGAAGGTCCAAGGGATACAGTAAACCTGAAGTGAAGCATCGGAATCTAAAACTGGACTCACAGGAGAGGTTCAAATCATAGAAAGTGAGAGTGTCAGTCCTCTTGTACTTAAGTCAGCATCGTGCCCTTTGTATTATATTCGGGTGCAATTTCTGTGTTTCATCATCAATAAGAAGGTCCAAGGGATACAGTAAACCTGAAGTGAAGCATCGAAATCTAAAACTGGACTCACAGGAAAGGTTCAAATCATAGAAAGTGACAGTGTCAGTCCTCTTGTAGTTAAGTCGGCATTGTGGCAATTGTATTAAATTCGGATGCAATTTCTGTTTTTCATCGTCAATAAGAAGTTCCAAGGGAAATAGTAAACCTGAAGTGATGCATCGGAATCTAAAACTGGACTCACAGGAGAGGTTCAAATCATAGAGAGTGAAAGTGTTGGTCCTCTTGTACTTAAGTCGACATTGTGCCATTTGTATTAAATTCGGATACAATTTCTGTGTTTCATCGTCAATAACAAGGTCCAAGGGACACAGTAAGCCTGAAGTGAAGCATCGGAATCTAAAACTGGACTTACAGGAGAGGTTCAAATCATAGAAAGTGAGAGTGTCAGTCCTCTTTTACTTAAGTCGGCATTGTGCGTTTTGAATTAAATTCCAATGCAATTTCTGTGTTTCATCTTCAATAAGAAGGTCCAAGGGATACAGTAAACCTGAAGTGAAGCATCGGAATCTAAAACTGGACTCTTAGGAGAGGTTCAAATCATAGAAAGTGAGAGTGTCAGTCCTCTTGTACTTTAGTCGGCATTGTGTCATTTGTATTAAATTCGGGTGCAATTTCTGTGTTTCATCGTCAATAAGAAGGTCCAAGGGATACAGTAAACCTGGAGTGAAGCATCGGAATCTAAAACTGGACTCACAGGAAAGGTTCAAATCATAGAAAGTGAGAGTATCACTCCTCTTGTACTTGAGTCGGTATTGTGCTTTTGTATTAAATTGGGGAGCAATTTCTGTGTTTCATCGTCAATAAGAATGTCTAAGGGGTACAGTAAACCTGAAGTGAAGCTTCGGAATCTAAAACTGGATTCACAGGAGAGGTTCAAATCATAGAAAGAATGTCAGTCCTCTTGTACTTAAGTCGGCATTGTGCCCTTTGTATTAAATTCGGATGCAATTTCTGTGTTTCATCGTCAATAAGTAGGAGCAAGGTATTCAGTAAACCTGAAGTGAAGCTTCGGAATCTAAAACTGGACTCACAGGAGAGGTTCAAATCATAGAAAATGAGAGTGTCAGTCCTCTTGTACTTAAGTCGGCATTGTGCCCTTTGTATTTAATTAGGATGAAATATCTGTGTTTCATCGTGAATACGAAGGTCCAAGGGATACTGTAAACCTGAAGTGAAGCATCGGAATCTAAAACTGGACTCACAGGAGAGGTTCAAATCATAGAAAGTGAGAGTGTCAGTACTATTGTACTTTAGTCGCCATTGTGATTTATTTATTAAATTCGGATGCAATTTCTGTGTTTCATCGTCAATAAGAAGGTCCAAAGGATACAGTAAACCTGAAGTGAAGCATCGGAATCTAAAACTGGACTCACAGGAAAGGTTCAAGTCATAGAAAGTGAGAGTGTCACTCCTCTTGTACTTGAGTCGGTATTGTGCTTTTGTATTAAATTGGGGAGCAATTTCTGTGTTTCATCGTCAATAAGAATGTCTAAGGGGTACAGTAAACCTGAAGTGAAGCATCGGAATCTAAAACTGGACTCACAGGAGAGGTTCAAATCATAGAAAGTTAGAATGTCAGTCCACTTGTACTTAAGTCGGCATTGTGCCCTTTGTATTAAATTCGGATGCAATTTCTGTGTTTCATCGTCAATAAGAAGGAGCAAGGTATTCAGTAAACCTGAAGTGAAGCATCGGAATCTAAAACTGGACCCACAGGAGAGGTTCAAATCATAGAAAATGAGAGTGTTAGTCCTCCTGTACTTAAGTCGGCATTGTGCCCTTTGTATTTAATTAGGATGAAATATCTGTGTTTCATCGTCAATACGAAGGTCTAAGGCATACAGTAAATCTGAAGTGAAGCATCGGAATCTAAAACTGGACTCACAGGAGAGGTTCAAATCATAGAAAGTGTGAGTGCCAGTACTCTTGTACTTTAGTCGCCATTGTGATTTGTGTAATAAATTCGGAAGCAATTTCTGTCTTTCATCGTCAATAAGAAGGTCCAAGGGATACAGTAAACCTGAAGTGATGCATCGGAATCTAAAACTGGAATCACAGGAGAGGTTCAAATCATAGAAAGTGAGAGTGTCAGTCCTCTTTTACTTCAGTCGGCATTGTGCGTTTTGAATTTAATTCCGATGCAATTTCTGTGTTTCATCTTCAATAAGAAGGTCCAAGGGATACAATAAACCTGAAGTGAAGCATCGGAATCCAAAACTGGACTTAAAGGAGAGGTTCAAATCATAGAAACTTAGAGTGTCACTCCTCTTGTACTTGAGTCGGTATTGTGCTTTTGTATTAAATTGGGGAGCAATTTCTGTGTTTCATAGTCAATAAGAAGTTGCAAGGTATACAGTAAACCTGAAGTGAAGCATCGGAATCTGAAACTGGACTCACAGGAGAGGTTCAAATCATTGAAAGTGAGAGTGTCAGTCCTCTTGTACTTAAGTCGGCATTGTGCCTTTTGTATTAAATTTCGATGCAATTTCTGTGTTTCATCGTCAATCAGAAGGCGCAAGGTATACAGTAAACCTGAAGTGAAGCATCAGAATCTAATACTGCACTCACAGGAGAGGTTCCAATCATAGAAAGTTAGAGTGTCAGTCCTCTTATACATAAGTCGGCATTGTGCCATTTGTATTAAATTCGGATAAAATTTCTGTATTTCATCGTCAATAAGATGGTCAAAGGTATAGAGTAAACCTGAAGTGAAGCATCGGAATCTAAAACTGGACTCACAGGAGAGGTTCAAATCATAGAAAGTTAGAGTGTCACTCCTCTTGTACTTAAGTCGGTATTGTGCCATTTGTATTACATTCGGATGCAATTTCTGTGTTTCATCGTCAATAAGAAAGTCCAAGGGATACAGTAAACCTGAGGTGAAGCATCGGAATCTAAAACTGGACTCACAGGAGAGGTTCAAATCATAGAAAGTGAGAGTGTCAGCCTTCTTGTACTTAAGTCGGCATTGTACCTTTTGTATTAAATTCGGATGCAAACACTGTGTTTCGTCGAAATAAGAAGGTCCAAGGGATACAGTAAACCTGAAGTGAAGCTTCGGAATCTAAAACTGGACTCACAGGAGAGGTTCAAATCATAGAAAGTGACAGTGTCAGCCCTCTTGTACTTAAGTCGGCATTGTGCCTTCTGAATTGAATTCCGATGCTATTTCTGTGTTTCATCGTCAATAAGAAGTTGCAAGGTATACAGTAAACCTGAAGTGAAGCATCGGAATCTGAAACTGGACTCACAGGAGAGGTTCAAATCATTGAAAGTGAGAGTGTCAGTCCTCTTGTACTTAAGTCGGCATTGAGCCTTTTGTATTAAAGTCGGATGCAAACTCTGTGTTTCATCGTCAATAAGAAGGTCCAAGGGATACAGTAAACCTGAAGTGAAGCATTGGAATCTAAAACTGGACTCACAGGAGAGGTTCAAATCATAGAAAGTGAGAGTGTCAGTCCTCTTGTACTTAAGTCGGCATCGTGCCATTTGTATTATATTCGGGTGCAATTTCTGTGTTTCATCATCAGTAAGAAGGTCCAAGGGATACAGTAAACCGGAAGTGAAGCATCGAAATCTAAAACTGGACTCACAGGAAAGGTTGAAATCATAGAATGTGACAGTGTCAGTCCTCTTGTAGTTAAGTCGGCATTGTGGCAATTGTATTAAATACGGATGCAATTTCTGTGTTTCATCGTCAATAAGAAGTTCCAAGGGATATAGTAAACCTGAAGTGATGCATCGGAATCTAAAACTGGACTCACAGGGGAGGTTCAAATCATAGAGAGTGAAAGTGTTGGTCCTCTTGTACTTAAGTCGACATTGTGCCATTTGTATTAAATTCGGATACAATTTCTGTGTTTCATCGTCAATAAGAAGGTCCAAGGGACACAGTAAACCTGAAGTGAAGCATCGGAATCTAAAACTGGACTTACAGGAGAGGTTCAAATCATAGAAAGTGTGAGTGGCAGTCCTCTTTTACTTAAGTCGGCATTGTGCGTTTTGAATTAAATTCCGATGCAATTTCTGTGTTTCATCTTCAATAAGAAGGTCCAAGGGATACAGTAAACCTGAAGTGAAGCATCGGAATCTAAAACTGGACTCTTAGGAGAGGTTCAAATCATAGAAAGTGAGAGTGTCAGTCCTCTTGTACTTTAGTCGGCATTGTGTCATTTGTATTAAATTCGGGTGCAATTTCTGTGTTTCATCGTCAATAAGAAGGTCCAAGGGATACAGTGAACCTGAAGTGAAGCATCGGAATCTAAAACTGGACTCACAGGAAAGGTTCAAATCATAGAAAGTGAGAGTATCACTCCTCTTGTAATTGAGTCGGTATTGTGCTTTTGTATTAAATTGGGGAGCAATTTCTGTGTTTCATCGTCAATAAGAATGTCTAAGGGGTACAGTAAACCTGAAGTGAAGCTTCGGAATCTAAAACTGGATTCACAGGAGAGGTTCAAATCATAGAAAGTTAGAATGTCAGTCCTCTTGTACTTAAGTCGGCATTGTGCCCTTTGTATTAAATTCGGATGCAATTTCTGTGTTTCATCGTCAATAAGTAGGAGCAAGGTATTCAGTAAACCTGAAGTGAAGCTTCGGAATCTAAAACTGGACTCACAGGAGAGGTTCAAATCATAGAAAATGAGAGTGTCAGTCCTCTTGTACTTAAGTCGGCATTGTGCCCTTTGTATTTAATTAGGATGAAATATCTGTGTTTCATCGTGAATACGAAGGTCCAAGGGATACTGTAAACCTGAAGTGAAGCATCGGAATCTAAAACTGGACTCACAGGAGAGGTTCAAATCATAGAAAGTGAGAGTGTCAGTACTATTGTACTTTAGTCGCCATTGTGATTTATTTATTAAATTCGGATGCAATTTCTGTGTTTCATCGTCAATAAGAAGGTCCAAGGGATACAGTAAACCTGAAGTGAAGCATCGGAATCTAAAACTGGACTCACAGGAAAGGTTCCAGTCATAGAAAGTGAGAGTGTCACTCCTCTTGTACTTGAGTCGGTATTGTGCTTTTGTATTAAATTGGGGAGCAATTTCTGTGTTTCATCGTCAATAAGAATGTCTAAGGGGTACAGTAAACCTGAAGTGAAGCATCGGAATCTAAAACTGGATTCACAGGAGAGGTTCAAATCATAGAAAGTTAGAATGTCAGTCCACTTGTACTTAAGTCGGCATTGTGCCCTTTGTATTAAATTCGGATGCAATTTCTGTGTTTCATCGTCAATAAGAAGGAGCAAGGTATTCAGTAAACCTGAAGTGAAGCATCGGAATCTAAAACTGGACCCACAGGAGAGGTTCAAATCATAGAAAATGAGAGTGTTAGTCCTCTTGTACTTAAGTCGGCATTGTGCCCTTTGTATTTAATTAGGATGAAATATCTGTGTTTCATCGTCAATACGAAGGTCCAAGGCATACAGTAAATCTGAAGTGAAGCATCGGAATCTAAAACTGGACTCACAGGAGAGGTTCAAATCATAGAAAGTGAGAGTGCCAGTACTCTTGTACTTTAGTCGCCATTGTGATTTGTGTAATAAATTCGGAAGCAATTTCTGTCTTTCATCGTCAATAAGAAGGTCCAAGGGATACAGTAAACCTGAAGTGATGCATCGGAATCTAAAACTGGAATCACAGGAGAGGTTCAAATCATAGAAAGTGAGAGTGTCAGTCCTCTTTTACTTAAGTCGGCATTGTGCCTTTTGTATTAAATTCGGATGCAATTTCTGTGTCTCATCGTCAATAAGAAGGAGCAAGGTATACAGTAAACCTGAAGTGAAGCATCGGAATCTAAAACTGGACTCACAGGAGAGGTTCAAATCATAGAAAATGAGAGTGTCAGTCCTCTTGTATTTAAGTTGGCATTGTGGCATTTGTATTTAATTAGGATGGAATTTCTGTGTTTCATCGTCAATAAGAAGGTCCATGGGATACAGTAAACCAGAAGTGAAGCATCGGAATATAAAACTGGACTCACAGGAGAGGTTCAATTCATAGAAAGTGAGAGTGTCAGTACTCTTGTACTTTAGTCGCCATTGTGATTTTTGTATTAAATTCGGATGCAATTTCTGTGTTTGATCGTCAATAAGAAGGTCCAAGGGATACAATAAACCTGAAGTGAAGCATCGGAATCTAAAACTGGACTCACAGGAGAGGTTCAAATCATAGAAAGTGAGAGTGTCAGTCCTCTTGTACTTAAGTCGGCATTGTGGCATTTGTATTAAATGCGGATGAAATTTCTGTGTTTCATCGTCAATAAGAAGGTCCAAGGCATACAGTAAAACTGAAGTGAAGCATCGGAATCTAAAACTGGACTCACAGGAGAGGTTCAAATCATAGAAAGTGAGAGTGTCAGTCCTCTTGTACTTAAGTCGCCATGGTGATTTTTGTATTAAATTCGGATGCAATTTCTGTGTTTCATCGTCAATAAGAAGATCCAAGAGATACAGTAAACCTGAAGTGAAGCATCGGAAACTGAAACTGGACTCACAGGAGAGGTTAAATCATAGAAGGTTAGAATGTCAGTCCTCTTGTACTTAAGTCGGCATTGTGGCTTTTGTATTAAATTCGGATGCAATTTCTGTGTTTCATCGTCAATAAGAAGGTGTAAGGTATATTGTATACCTGAAGTGAAGCATCGGAATCTAAAACTGGACTCACAGGAGAGGTTCAAATCATAGAAAGTGAGAGTGTCAGTCCTCTTGTACTTAAGTCGACATTGTGCCATTTGTATTAAATTCGGATGCAATTTCTGTGTTTCATCATCAATAAAAAGGTCCAAGGGATACAGTAAACCTGAAGTGAAGCATCGGGATCTAAAACTGGACTCATAGGAGAGGTTCAAATCACAGAGAGTGTGAGTGGCAGTCCTCTTGTAGTTAAGTCGGTATTGTGCATTTTGAATTTAATTCCGATGCAATTTCTGTGTTTCATCGTCAATAAGAAGGTGCAAGGAACGCAGTAAACCTGAAGTGAAGTATCGGAATCTGAAACTGGACTCACAGGAGAGGTTCAAATCATAGAAAGCTAGAGTGTCACTACTCTTGTACTTAAGTCCGTATTGTGCCTTTTGTATTAAATTCGGATGCAATTTCTGTGTTTCATCGTCAATAAGAAGGTCCAAGGGATACAGTAAACCTTAAGTAAAGCATCGGAATCTAAAACTGGACTCACAGGAGAGGTTCAAATCATAGAAAGTTAGAGTGTCAGTCCTCTTGTACTTAAGTCGGCATTGTGCCTTTTGTATTAATTTTGGATGCAAACTCTGTGTTTCATCGTCAATAAGAAGGTCCAAGGGATACAGTAAACCTGAAGCGAAGCACCGGAATCTAAAACTGGACTCACAGGAGAGGTTCAAATCATAGAAAGTTAGAGTGTCAATCCTCTTGTACTTAACTCTGCATTGTGATTTTTGAATTTAATTCCGATGCAATTTCTGTGTTTCATCGTCAATAAGAAGGTCCAAGGGATACAGTAAACCTGGAATGAAGCATTGTAATCTAAGACTGGACTCACAGGAGAGGTTCAAATCATAGAGAATGAGAGTGTCAGTCCTCTTTTACATAAGTCGGCATTGTGCGTTTTGAATTTAATTCCGATGCAAATTCTGTGTTTCATCGTCAATAAGAAAGTCCAAGGGATACAGTAAACCTGAGGTGAAGCATCGGAATCTAAAACTGGACTCACAGGAGAGGTTCAAATCATAGAAAGTTAGAATGTCAGTCCTCTTGTACTTAAGTCGGCATTTTGCCTTTTGTATTAAATTCGGATGCAATTTCTGTGTTTCATCGTCATTAAGAAGGTGCAAGGTATACAGTAAACCTAAAGTGAAGCATCGGAATCTAAAACTGGACTCACAGGAGAGGTTCAAATCATAGAAAGTGAGAGTGTCAGCCTTCTTGTACTTAAGTCGGCATTGTACCTTTTGTATTCAATTCGGATGTAAACACTGTGTTTCGTCGAAATAAGAAGGTCCAAGGGATACAGTAAACCTGAAGTGAAGCTTCGGAATCTAAAACTGGACTCACAGGAGAGGTTCAAATCATAGAAAGTGACAGTGTCAGCCCTCTTGTACTTAAGTCGGCATTGTGCCTTTTGAATTTAATTCCGATGCTATTTCTGTGTTTCATCGTCAATAAGAAGTTGCGAGGT
Source organism: Schistocerca americana (assembly GCF_021461395.2). Taxonomy (NCBI): domain Eukaryota; kingdom Metazoa; phylum Arthropoda; class Insecta; order Orthoptera; family Acrididae; genus Schistocerca; species Schistocerca americana. The sequence goes on from NW_025726324.1 coordinate 1,253,386, forward strand.
ATACAGTAAACCTGAAGTGAAGCATCGGAATCTGAAACTGGACTCACAGGAGAGGTTCAAATCATTGAAAGTGAGAGTGTCAGTCCTCTTGTACTTAAGTCGCCATTGTGCCTTTTGGATTAAATTCGGATCCAATTTCTGTGTTTCGTCGTCAATAAGGAGGTTCAAGGGATACAGTAAACCTGAAGTGAAGCATCGGAATCTAAAACTGGACTCACTGGAGGGGTTCAAATCATAGAAAGTTAGAGTGTCAGTCCTCTTGAACTTAAGTCGGCATTGAGCCTTTTGTATTAAAGTCGGATGCAAACTCTGTGTTTCATCGTCAATAAGAAGGTCCAAGGGATACAGTAAACCTGAAGTGAAGCATCGGAATCTAAAACTGGACTCACAGGAGAGGTTCAAATCATAGAAAGTGAGAGTGTCAGTCCTCTTGTACTTAAGTCGGCATCGTGCCATTTGTATTATATTCGGGTGCAATTTCTGTGTTTCATCATCAATAAGAAGGTCCAAGGGATACAGTAAACCTGAAGTGAAGCATCGAAATCTAAAACTGGACGCACAGGAAAGGTTCAAATCATAGAAAGTGACAGTGTCAGTCCTCTTGTAGTGAAGTCGGCATTGTGGCAATTGTGTTAAATTCCGGTGCAATTTCTGTGTTTCATCGTCAATAAGAAGTTCCAAGGGATATAGTAAACCTGAAGTGATGCATCGGAATCTAAAACTGGACTTACAGGAGAGGTTCAAATCATAGAGAGTGAAAGTGTTGGTCCTCTTGTACTTAAGTCGACATTGTGCCATTTGCATTAAATTCGGATACAATTTCTGTGTTTCATCGTCAATAAGAAGGTCCAAGGGACACAGTAAACCTGAAGTGAAGCATCGGAATCTAAGACTGGACTCACAGGAGAGGTTCAAATCATAGAGAATGAGAGTGTCAGTCCTCTTTTACTTAAGTCGGCACTGTGCGTTTTGAATTAAATTCCGATGCAATTTCTGTGTTTCATCGTCAATCAGAATGTCTAAGGGGTACAGTAAACCTGAAGTGAAGCATCTGAATCTAAAACTGGATTCACAGGAGAGGTTCAAATCATAGAAAGTTAGAATGTCAGTCCTCTTGTACTTAAGTCGGCATTGTGCCCTTTGTATTAAATTCGGATGCAATTTCTGTGTTTCATCGTCAATAAGAAGGAGCAAGGTATTCAGTAAACCTGAAGTGAAGAATCGGAATCTAAAACTGGACTCACAGGAGAGGTTCAAATCATAGAAAATGAGAGTGTCAGTCCTCTTGTACTTAAGTCGGCATTGTGCCCTTTGTATTTAATTAGGATGAAATATCTGTGTTTCATCGTGAATACGAAGGTCCAAGGGATACTGTAAACCTGAAGTGAAGCATCGGAATCTAAAACTGGACTCACAGGAGAGGTTTAAATCATAGAAAGTGAGAGTGTCAGTACTATTGTACTTTAGTCGCCATTGTGATTTATTTATTAAATTCGGATGCAATTTCTGTGTTTCATCGTCAATAAGAAGGTCCAAGGGATACAGTAAACCTGAAGTGAAGCATCGGAATCTAAAACTGGACTCACAGGAAAGGTTCCAGTCATAGAAAGTGAGAGTGTCACTCCTCTTGTACTTGAGTCGGTATTGTGCTTTTGTATTAAATTGGGGAGCAATTTCTGTGTTTCATCGTCAATAAGAATGTCTAAGGGGTACAGTAAACCTGAAGTGGAGCATCGGAATCTAAAACTGGATTCACAGGAGAGGTTCAAATCATAGAAAGTTAGAATGTCAGTCCTCTTGTACTTAAGTCGGCATTGTGCCCTTTGTATTAAATTCGGATGCAATTTCTGTGTTTCATCGTCAATAAGAAGGAGCTAGGTATTCAGTAAACCTGAAGTGAAGCATCGGAATCTAAAACTGGACTCACAGGAGAGGTTCAAATCATAGAAAATGAGAGTGTCAGTCCTCTTGTACTTAAGTCGGCATTGTGCCCTTTGTATTTAATTAGGATGAAATATCTGTGTTTCATCGTCAATACGAAGGTCCAAGGGATACAGTAAATCTGAAGTGAAGCATCGGAATCTAAAATTGGACTCACAGGAGAGGTTCAAATCATAGAAAGTGAGAGTGCCAGTACTCTTGTACTTTAGTCGCTATTGTGATTTGTGTAATAAATTCGGAAGCAATTTCTGTCTTTCATCGTCAATAAGAAGGTCCAAGGGATACAGTAAACCTGAAGTGATGCATCGGAATCTAAAACTGGAATCACAGGAGAGGTTCAAATCATAGAAAGTTAGAGTGTCAATCCTCTTGTACTTAACTCTGCATTGTGATTTTTGAATTTAATTCCGATGCAATTTCTGTGTTTCATCGTCAATAAGAAGGTCCAAGGGATACAGTAAACCTGGAATGAAGCATTGGAATCTAAGACTGGACTCACAGGAGAGGTTCAAATCATAGAGAATGAGAGTGTCAGTCCTCTTTTACTTAAGTCGGCATTGTGCGTTTTGAATTTAATTCCGATGCAAATTCTGTGTTTCATCGTCAATAAGAAGGTCCAAGGGATACAGTAAACCTTAAGTGAAGCATCGGAATCTAAAACTGGACTCGCAGGAGAGGTTCAAATCATAGAATTTTAGAGTGTCAGTCCTCTTTCACTTAAGTCGGCATTGTGCCTTTTGTATTAAATTCGGATGCAATATCTGTGTTTCATCGTCAATAAGGTCCACGGGATACAGTAAACCTGAAGTGAAGCATGGGAAACTAAAACTGGACTCACAGGAGAGGTTCAAATCATAGAAAGTTAGAATGTCAGTCCTCTTGTACTTAAGTCGGCATTGTACCTTTTCTATTAAATTCGGATGCAATTTCTGTGTTTCATCGTCAATAAGAAGGTGCAAGGTATACTGTAAACCTGAAGTGAAGCATTGGAATCTAAAACTGGACTCACAGGAGCGGTTCAAATCATAGAAAGTGAGAGTGTCAGTCCTCTTGTACTTAAGTCGACATTGTGCCATTTGTATTAAATTCGGATGCAATTTCTGTGTTTCATCGTCAATAAGAAGGTACAAGGGATACAGTAAACCTGAAGTGAAGCATCGGAATCTAAAACTGGACTCACAGGAGAGGTTCAAATCATAGAAAGTTAGAGTGTTAGTCCTCTTTTATTTAAGTCGGCATTGTGGCTTTTGCATTAAATTCCGATGCAATTTCTATGTTTCACCGTCAATAAGAAGGTGCAAGGTATACAGTAAACCTGAAGTGAAGCATCGGAATTTAAAACCGGACTCACAGGAGAGGTTCAAATGATAGAAAGAGAGAGTGTCAGTCCTCTTGTACTTAAGTTGGCATTGTTCCATTTGTATTAAATTCGGATGCAATTCCTGTGCTTCATAGTCAATAAGAAGGTCCAAGGAATACAGTAAACCTGAAGTGAAACATCGGAATCTAAAACTGGACTCACAGGAGAGGTTCAAATCATAGAAAGTAAGAGTGTTAGTCCTCTTGTACTTAAGTCGGCATTGTACCTTTTGTATTAAATTTGGATGCAAACTCTGTGTTTCATCGTCAATAAAAAGGTCCAAGGGATACAGTAAACCTGAAGCGAAGCACCGTGATCTATAACTGGACTCATGGGAGAGGCTCAAATCATAGAAAGTGAGAGTGGCAGTCCTCATGTAGTTAAGTCGGTATTGTGCATTTTGAATTTAATTCCGATGCAATTTCTGTGTTTCATCGTCAATAACAAGGTGCAAGGTACGCAGTAAACCTGAAGTGAAGTATCGGAATCTGAAACTGGACTCACAGGAGAGGTTCACATCATAGAAAGTGAGAGTGTCAGTAGTCTTGTACTTAAGTCGCCATTGTGCCTTTTGTATTAAATTCGGATGCAATTTCTGTGTTTTATCGTCAATAAGAAGGTCCAAGGGATACAGTAAACCTAAAGTGAAGATTCGGAATCTCAAACTGGACTCACAGGAGAGGTTCAAATCATAGAATGTTAGAGTGTCTGTCCTCTTCTACTTAGGTCGGCATTGTGCCTTTTGAATTTAATTCGGATGCAATTTCTGTGTTTCATCGTCAATAAGAAGGACCAAGGGATACAGTAAACCTTAAGTAAGCATCGGAATCTAAAACTGGACTCACAGGAGAGATTCAAATCATAGAAAGCTAGAGTGTCACTCCTCTTGTACTTAAGTCGGTATAGTGCCTTTTGTATTAAATTCGGATGCAATTTCTGTGTTTCATCGTCAATAAGAAGGACCAAGGGATACAGTAAACCTGGAATGAAGCATTGGAATCTAAGACTGGACTCACAGGAGAGGTTCAAATCATAGAGAATGAGAGTGTCAGTCCTCTTTTACTTAAGTCGGCATTGTGCGTTTTGAATTTAATTCCGATGCAATTTCTGTGTTTCATCGTCAATAAGAAGGTCCAAAGGATATAGTAAACCTGAAGTGAAGCATCGGAATCTAAAACTGAACTCACAGGAGAGATTCAAATCATAGAAAGCTAGAGTGTCACTCCTCTTGTACTTAAGTCGGTATAGTGCCTTTTGTATTAAATTCGGATGCAATTTCTGTGTTTCATCGTCAATAAGAAGGACCAAGGGATACAGTAAACCTTAAGTAAGCATCGGAATCTAAAACTGGACTCACAGGAGAGGTTCAAATCATAGAAAGTTAGAGTGTCACTCCTCTTGTACTTAAGTCGGCATTGTGCCTTTTGTATTAATTTTGGATGCAAACTCTGTGTTTCATCGTCAATAAGAAGGTCCAAGGGATACAGTAAACCTGGAATGAAGCATTGGAATCTAAGACTGGACTCACAGGAGAGGTTCAAATCATAGAGAATGAGAGTGTCAGTCCTCTTTTACTTAAGTCGGCATTGTGCGTTTTGAATTTAATTCCGATGCAATTTCTGTGTTTCATCGTCAATAAGAAGGTCCAAAGGATATAGTAAACCTGAAGTGAAGCATCGGAATCTAAAACTGAACTCACAGGAGAGATTCAAATCATAGAAAGCTAGAGTGTCACTCCTCTTGTACTTAAGTCGGTATAGTGCCTTTTGTATTAAATTCGGATGCAATTTCTGTGTTTCATCGTCAATAAGAAGGACCAAGGGATACAGTAAACCTTAAGTAATGCATCGGAATCTAAAACTGGACTCACAGGAGAGGTTCAAATCATAGAAAGTTAGAGTGTCAGTCCCCTTGTACTTAAGTCGGCATTGTGCCTTTTGTATTAACTTTGGATGCAAACTCTGTGTTTCATCGTCAATAAGAAGGTCCAAGGGATACAGTAAACCTGGAATGAAGCATTGGAATCTAAGACTGGACTCACAGGAGAGGTTCAAATCATAGAGAATGAGAGTGTCAGTCCTCTTTTACTTAAGTCGGCATTGTGCGTTTTGAATTTAATTCCGATGCAAATTCTGTGTTTCATCGTCAATAAGAAGGTCCAAGGGATACAGTAAACCTTAAGTGAAGCATCGGAATCTAAAACTGGAGTCGCAGGAGAGGTTCAAATAATAGAATGTTAGAGTGTCAGTCCTCTTTTACTTAAGTCGGCATTGTGCCTTTTGTATTAAATTCGGATGCAATATCTGTGTTTCATCGTGAATAAGAAGGTGCAAGGGATACAGTAAACCTGAAGTGAAGCATCGGAAACTAAAACTGGACTCACAGGAGAGGTTCAAATCATAGAAAGTTAGAATGTCAGTCCTCTTGTACTTAAGTCGGCATTGTGCGTTTTGTATTAAATTCGGATGCAATCTCTGTGTTTCATCGTCAATAAGAAGCTCCAAGGTGTACTGTAAACCTGAAGTGAAGCATCGGAATCTAAAACTGGACTCACAGGAGCGGTTCAAATCATAGAAAGTGAGAGTATCAGTCCACTTGTACTTAAGTCGACATTGTGCCATTTGTATTAAATTCGGATGCAATTTCTGTGTTTCATCGTCAATAAGAAGGTCCAAGGGATACAGTAAACCTGAAGTGAAGCATCGGAATCTAAAACTGGACTCACAGGAGAGATTCAAATCATAGAAAGTTAGAGTGTTAGTCCTCTTTTATTAAGGTAGCATTGTGGCTTTTGCATTAAATTCCGATGCAATTTCTATGTTTCACCGTCAATAAGAAGGTGCAAGGTATACAGTAAACCTGAAGAGAAGCATCGGAATTTATAACCGGACTCACAGGAGAGTTTCAAATCATAGAAAGAGACAGTGTCAGTCCTCTTGTACTTAAGTTGACATTGTGCCATTTGTATTAAATTCGGATGCAATTCATGTGATTCATAGTCAATAAGAAGGTCCAAGGAAAACAGTAAACCTGAAGTGAAACATCGGAATCTAAAACTGGACTCACAGGAGAGGTTCAAATCATAGAAAGTTAGAGTGTCAGTCCTCTTGTACTTAAGTCGGCATTGTGCCATTTGTATTAAATTCGGGTGCAATATCTGTGTTTCATCGTCAATAAGAAGGTCCAAGGGATACAGTAAACCTGAAGTGAAGCATCGGAATCTAAGACTGGACTCACAGGAGAGGTTCAAATCATAGAAAGTGAGAGTGTCTGTCCTCTTCTACTTAGGTCGGCATTGTGCCTTTTGAATTTAAATCCGATGCAATTTCTGTGTTTCATCGTCAATAAGAAGGTCCAAAAGATATAGTAAACCTGAAGTGAAGCATCGGAATCTAAAACTGAACTCACAGGAGAGATTCAAATCATAGAAAGCTAGAGTGTCACTCCTCTTGTACTTAAGTCGGTATTGTGCCTTTTGTATTAAATTCGGATGCAATTTCTGTGTTTCATCGTCAATAAGAAGGACCAAGGGATACAGTAAACCTTAAGTAAAGCATCGGAATCTAAAACTGGACTCACAGGAGAGGTTCAAATCATAGAAAGTTAGAGTGTTTGTCCTCTTGTACTTAAGTCGGCATTGTGCCTTTTGTATTAATGTTGGATGCAAAATCTGTGATTCATCGTCAATAAGAAGGTCCAAGGGATGCAGTAAACCTGGAATGAAGCATTGGAATCTAAGACTGGACTCACAGGAGAGGTTCAAATCATAAAGAATGAGAGTGTCAGTCCTCTTTTTCTTAAGTCGGCATTGTGCGTTTTGAATTTAATTCCGATGCAAATTCTGTGTTTCATCGTCAATACGAAGGACCAAGGTATACAGTAAACCTTAAGTGAAGCATCGGAATCTAAAACTGGACTCACAGGAGATATTCAAATCATAGAAAGTAAGAGTGTCAGTCCTCTTGTACTTAAGCCGCCATTGTGACTTTTGTATTTATTTTGGATGCAATTTCTGTGTTTCATCGTCAATAAGAAGGTCCAAGGGATACAGTAAACCTGAAGTGAAGCATCGGAATCTAAAACTGGACTCACAGGAGAGATTCAAATCATAGAAAGTTAGAGTGTTAGTCCTCTTTTATTTAACTCGGCATTGTGGCTTTTGCATTAAATTCCGATGCAATTTCTATATCTCATCGTCAATAAGAAGGTGCAAGGTATAGAGTAAACCTGAAGAGAGGCATCGGAATTTCAAACCGGACTCACAGGAGAGGTTCAAATCATAGAAAGAAAGAGTGTCAGTCCTCTTGTACTTAAGTTGGCATTGTGCCATTTGTATTAAATTCGGATGCAATTCCTGTGTTTCATAGTCAATAAGAAGGTCCAAGGAATACAGTACACCTGAAGTGAAACATCGGAATCTAAAACTGGACTCACAGGAGAAGGTCACATCATAGAAAGTGAGAGTGTCAGTATTCTTGTACATAAGTCGCCATTGTGCCTTTTGTATTAAATTCGGATGCAATTTCTGTGTTTCATCGTCAATAAGAAGGTCCAATGGATACTCTAAACCTGAAGTGAAGCTTCGGAATCTCAAACTGGACTCACAGGAGCGGTTCAAATCATAGAAAGTGAGAGTGTCAGTCCTCTTGTACTTAAGTCGACATTGTGCCATTTGTATTAAATTCGGATGCAATTTCTGTGTTTCATCGTCAATAAGAAGGTCCAAGAAATACAGTAAACCTGAAGTGAAGCATCTGAATCTAAAACTGGACTCAATGGAGAGATTCAAATCATAGAAAGTTAGAGTGTTTGTCCTCTTTTATTTAAGTCGGCATTGTGACTTTTGCATTAAATTCCGATGCAATTTCTATGTCTCATCGTCAATAAGAAGGTGCAAGGTATACAGTAAACCTGAAGTGAAGCATCGGATTTTAAAACCGGACTCAAAGGAGAGGTTCAAATCATAGAAAGAGAGAGTGTCAGTCCTCTTGTACTTAAGTTGACATTGTGCCATTTGTATTAAATTTGGATGCAATTCCTGTGTTTCATAGTCAATATGAAGGTCCAAGGAATACAGTACACCTGAAGTGAAACATCGGAATCTAAAACTGGAGTCACAGGAGTGGTTCAAATCATAGAAAGTGAGAGTGTCAGTCCTCTTGTACTTAAGTCGGCATTGTGCCATTTGTATTAAATTCGGATGCAATTTCTGTGTTTCATCGCCAATAAGAAGGTCCAAGGGATACAGTAAACCTGAAGTGAAGCATCGGAATCTAAAACTGGACTCACAGGAGAGGTTCAAATCATAGAAAGTGAGAGTGTCAGTCCTCTTGTACTTAAGTCGACATTGTGCCATTTGTATTAAATTCGGATGCAATTTCTGTCTTTCATCGTCAATAAGAAAGTCCAAGCGATACAGTAAACCTGAAGTGAAGCATCGGAATCTAAAACTGGACTCACAGGAGAGATTCAAATCATAGAAAGTTAGAGTGTTAGTCCTCTTTTATTTAAGTCGGCATTGTGGCTTTTGCATTAAATTCCGATGCAATTTCTATGTCTCATCGTCAATAAGAAGGTGCAAGGTATACAGTAAACCTGAAGTGAAGCATCGGAATTTAAAACCGGACTCACAGGAGAGGTTCAAATCATAGAAAGAGAGAGTGTCACTCCTCTTGTACTTAAGTCGGTATTGTGCCTTTTGTATTAAATTCGGATGCAATTTCTGTGTTTCATCGTCAATATGAAGGTCCAAGAGATACAGTAAAGCTTAAGTAAAGCATCGGAATCTAAAACTGGACTCACAGGAGAGGTTCAAATCATAGAAAGTTAGAGTGTCAGTCCTCTTTTACTGAAGTAGGCATTGTGCCTTTTGTATTAATTTCGGATGCAAAATCTGTGTTTCATCGTCAATAAGAAGGTCCAAGGGATACAGTAAACCTGAAGTGAAGCATCGGAATCTAAGACTGGACTCACAGGAGAGGATCAAATCATAGAAAGTTAGAGTGTCATTCCTCTTGTACTTAACACTGCATTGTGATTTTTGAATTTAATTCCGATGCAATATCTGTGTTTCATCGTCAATAAGAAGGTCCAAGGGATACAGTAAACCTGGAATGAAGCATTGGAATCTAAGACTGGACTCACAGGAGAGGTTCAAATCATAGAAAATGAGAGTGTCAGTCCTCTTTTACTTAAGTCGGCATTGTGCGTTTTGAATTTAATTCCGATGCAATTTCTATGTTTCATCGTCAATAAGAAAGTGCAAGGTATACTGTAAACCTGAAGTGAAGCATCGGAATTTAAAACCGGACTCACAGGAGAGGTTCAAATCATAGAAAGAGAGAGTGTCAGTCCTCTTGTACTTAAGTTGGCATTGTGCCATTTGTATTAAATTCGGATGCAATTCCTGTGTTTCATAGTCAATAAGAAGGTCAAAGTAATACAGTAAACCCGAAGAGAAACATCGGAATCTAAAACTGGACTCACAGGAGAGGTTCATATCATAGAAAGTTAGAGTGTCAGTCCTCTTGTACTTAAGTCGGCATTTTGCCTTTTGTATTAATTTCGGATGCAAAGTCTGTGTTTCATCGTCAATAAGAAGGTCCAAGGGATACAGTAAACCTGAAGTGAAGCATCGGAATCTAAAACTGGACTCACAGGAGACGTTCAAATCATAGAAAGTTAGAATGTCAGTCCTCTTGTACTTAAGTCGGCATTGTGCCTTTTGTATTAAATTCCGATGCAATTTCTGTGTTTCATCGTCAATAAGAAGGTCCAAGGGATAGTGTAAACCTGAAGTGAAGCATCGGAATCTAAAACTGGACTCACAGGAGAGGTTCAAATCATAGAAAGTTAGAGTGTTAGTCCTCTTTTATTTAAGTCGGCATTGTTGATTTTGCATTAAATTCCGATGCAATTTCTATGTCTCATCGTCAATAAGAAGGTGCAAGGTATAAAGTAAACCTGAAGTGAAGCATCGGAATTTAAAACCGGACTCACAGGAGAGGTTCAAATCATAGAAAGTGAGAGTGTCAGTCCGCTTCTACTTAGGTCTGCATTGTGCCTTTTGAATTTAATTGCGATGCAATTTCTGTGTTTCATCGTCAATAAGAAGGCCCAAAGGATATAGTAAACATGAAGTGAAGTATCGGAATCTGAAACTGGACTCACAGGAGAGGTTGAAATCATAGAAAGTGAGAGTGTCTGTCCTCTGCTACTTAGGTCGGCATTGTGCCTTTTGAATTTAATTCCGATGCAATTTCTGTGTTTCATCGTCAATAAGAAGGTCCAAAGGATATAGTAAACCTGAAGTGAAGCATCGGAATCTAAAACTGAACTCACAGGAGAGATTCAAATCATAGAAAGCTAGAGTGTCACTACTCTTGTACTTAAGTCGGTATTGTGTCTTTTGTATTAGATTCGGATGCAATTTCTGTGTTTCATCGTCAATAAGAAGGTCCAAGGGATACAGTAAACCTTAAGTAAAGCATCGGAATCTAAAACTGGACTCACAGGAGAGGTTCAAATCATAGAAAGTTAGAGTGTCAGTCCTCTTGTACTTAAGTCGGCATTGTGCCTTTTGTATTAGTTTTGGATGCAAACTCTGTGTTTCATCGTCAATAAGAAGGTCCATGGGATACAGTAAACCTGAAGTGAAGCATCGGAATCTAAAACTGGACTCACAGGAGAGGTTCAAATCATAGAAAGTTAGAGTGTCATTCCTCTTGTACTTAACTCTGCATTGTGATTTTTGAATTTAATTCCGATGCAATTTCTGTGTTTCATCGTCAATAAGAAGGTCCAAGGGATACAGTAAACCTGAAGTGAAGCATCGGGATCTATAACTGGACTCATAGGAGAGGTTCAAATCATAGAAAGTGAGAGTGGCAGTCCTGTTGTAGTTAAGTCGGTATTGTGCATTTTGAATTTAATTCCGATGCAATTTCTGTGTTTCATCGTCAATAACAAGGTGCAAGGTACTCAGTAAACCTGAAGTGAAGTATCGGAATCTGAAACTGGACTCGCAGGAGAGGTTCACATCATAGAAAGTGAGAGGGTCAGTAGTCTTGTACTTAAGTCACCATTGTGCCTTTTGTATTAAATTCGGATGCAATTTCTGTGTTTCATCGTCAATAAGAAGGTCCAAGGGATACAGTAAACCTGAAGTGAAGCTTCGGAATCTCAAACTGGACTCACAGGAGAGGTTCAAATCATAGAAAGTTAGAGAGTCAGTCCTTTTGTACTTAAGTCGGCATTGTGATTTTTGTATTAATTTCGGATACAAACTCTGTGTTTTATCGTCAATTAGAAGGTCCAAGGGATGCAGTAAACCTGAAGTGATGCATCGGAATCTGAAACTGGACTCACAGCAGAGGTGCAAATCATAGAAAGTGAGAGTGTCTGTCCTCTTGTACTTAAGTCGGCATTGTGCCTTTTCTATTAAATTCGGATGCAATTTCTGTGTTTCTTCGTCAATAAGAAGGTGCAAGGTATACTGTAAACCTGAAGTGAAGCATCGGAATCTAAAACTGGACTCACAGGAGCGGTTGAAATCATAGAAAGTGAGAGTGTCAGTCCTCTTGTACTTAAGTCGACATTGTGCCATGTTTCATCGTCAATAAGAAGGTCCAAGAGATACAGTAAACCTAAAGTGAAGCATCGGAATCTAAAACTGGACTCACAGGAGAGGTTCAAATCGTAGAAAGTTAGAGTGTTAGTCCTCTTTTATTTAATCCGGCATTGTGGCTTTTGAATTAAATTCCGATGTAATTTCTATGTTTCATCGTCAATAAGAAGGTCCAAGAGATACAGTAAACCTAAAGTGAAGCATCGGAATCTAAAACTGGACTCACAGGAGAGGTTCAAATCATAGAAAGTAAGAGTATCAGTCCTCTTGTACTTAAGTCGGCATTGTACCTTTTGTATTAAATTTGGATGCAAACTCTGTGTTTCATCGTCAATAAAAGGGTCCAAGGGATACAGTAAACCTGAAGTGAAGCATCGGGATCTATAACTGGACTTATAGGAGAGGTTCAAATCATAGAAAGTGAGAGTGGCAGTCCTCTTGTAGTTAAGTCGGTATTGTGCATTTTGAATTTAATTCCGATGCAATTTCTGAGTTTCATCGTCAATAACAAGGTGCAAGGTACTCAGTAAACCTGAAGTTAAGTATCGGAATCTGAAACTGGACTCACAGGAGAGGTTCAAATCATAGAAAGTTAGAATGTCAGTCCTCTTGTACTTAAGTCGGCATTGTGCCTTTTGTATTAAATTCGGATGCAATTTCTGAGTTTCATCGTCAATAAGAAGGTGCAAGGTATACTGTAAACCTGAAGTGAAGCATCGGAATCTAAAACTGGACTCACAGGAGCGGTTCAAATCATAGAAAGTGAGAGTGTCAGTCCTCTTGTACTTAAGTCGACATTGTGCCATTTGTATTAAACTCGGATGCAATTTCTGTGTTTCATCGTCAATAAGAAGGTCCAAGGGATACAGTAAACCTGAAGTGAAGCATCGGAATCTAAAACTGGACTCACAGGAGAGATTCAAATCATAGAAAGTTAGAGTGTTAGTCCTCTTTTATTTAACTCGGCATTGTGGCTTTTGCATTAAATTCCGATGCAATTTCTATATCTCATCGTCAATAAGAAGGTGCAAGGTATACAGTAAACCTGAAGAGAAGTATCGGAATTTAAAACCGGACTCACAGGAGAGGTTCAAATCATAGAAAGAGAGAGTGTCAGTCCTCTTGTACTTAAGTTGGCATTGTGCCATTTGTATTAAATTCGGATGCAATTCCTGTGTTTCATAGTCAATAAGAAGGTCCAAGGAATACAGTACACCTGAAGTGAAACATCGGAATCTAAAACTGGACTCACAGGAGAGGGTCACATCATAGAAAGTGAGAGTGTCAGTATTCTTGAACATAAGTCGCCATTGTGCCTTTTGTATTAAATTCGGATGCAATTTCTGTGTTTCATCGTCAATAAGAAGGTCCAAGAAATACAGTAAACCTGAAGTGAAGCATCGGAATCTAAGACTGGACTCACAGGAGAGGATCAAATCATAGAAAGTTAGAGTGTCATTCCTCTTGTACTTAACACTGCATTGTGATTTTTGAATTTAATTCCGATGCAATATCTGTGTTTCATCGTCAATAAGAAGGTCCAAGGGATACAGTAAACCTGGAATGAAGCATTGGAATCTAAGACTGGACTCACAGGAGAGGTTCAAATCATAGAAAATGAGAGTGTCAGTCCTCTTTTACTTAAGTCGGCATTGTGCGTTTTGAATTTAATTCCGATGCAATTTCTATGTTTCATCGTCAATAAGAAGGTGCAAGGTATACTGTAAACCTGAAGTGAAGCATCGGAATTTAAAACCGGACTCACAGGAGAGGTTCAAATCATAGAAAGAGAGAGTGTCAGTCCTCTTGTACTTAAGTTGGCATTGTGCCATTTGTATTAAATTCGGATGCAATTCCTGTGTTTCATAGTCAATAAGAAGGTCAAAGGAATACAGTAAACCCGAAGAGAAACATCGGAATCTAAAACTGGACTCACAGGAGAGGTTCATATCATAGAAAGTTAGAGTGTCAGTCCTCTTGTACTTAAGTCGGCATTTTGCCTTTTGTATTAATTTCGGATGCAAAGTCTGTCTTTCATCGTCAATAAGAAGGTCCAAGGGATACAGTAAACCTGAAGTGAAGCATCGGAATCTAAAACTGGACTCACAGGAGAGGTTCAAATCATAGAAAGTTAGAATGTCAGTCCTCTTGTACTTAAGTCGGCATTGTGCCTTTTGTATTAAATTCGGATGCAATTTCTGTGTTTCATCGTCAATAAGAAGGTCCAAGGGATAGTGTAAACCTGAAGTGAAGCATCGGAATCTAAAACTGGACTCACAGGAGAGGTTCAAATCATAGAAAGTTAGAGTGTTAGTCCTCTTTTATTTAAGTCGGCATTGTGGATTTTGCATTAAATTCCGATGCAATTTCTATGTCTCATCGTCAATAAGAAGGTGCAAGGTATACAGTAAACCTGAAGTGAAGCATCGGAATTTAAAACCGGACTCACAGGAGAGGTTCAAATCATAGAAAGTGAGAGTGTCAGTCCGCTTCTACTTAGGTCTGCATTGTGCCTTTTGAATTTAATTCCGATGCAATTTCTGTGTTTCATCGTCAATAAGAAGGCCCAAAGGATATAGTAAACATGAAGTGAAGTATCGGAATCTGAAACTGGACTCACAGGAGAGGTTGAAATCATAGAAAGTGAGAGTGTCTGTCCTCTGCTACTTAGGTCGGCATTGTGCCTTTTGAATTTAATTCCGATGCAATTTCTGTGTTTCATCGTCAATAAGAAGGTCCAAAGGATATAGTAAACCTGAAGTGAAGCATCGGAATCTAAAACTGAACTCACAGGAGAGATTCAAATCATAGAAAGCTAGAGTGTCACTACTCTTGTACTTAAGTCGGTATTGTGTCTTTTGTATTAGATTCGGATGCAATTTCTGTGTTTCATCGTCAATAAGAAGGTCCAAGGGATACAGTAAACCTTAAGTAAAGCATCGGAATCTAAAACTGGACTCACAGGAGAGGTTCAAATCATAGAAAGTTAGAGTGTCAGTCCTCTTGTACTTAAGTCGGCATTGTGCCTTTTGTATTAGTTTTGGATGCAAACTCTGTGTTTCATCGTCAATAAGAAGGTCCATGGGATACAGTAAACCTGAAGTGAAGCATCGGAATCTAAAACTGGACTCACAGGAGAGGTTCAAATCATAGAAAGTTAGAGTGTCATTCCTCTTGTACTTAACTCTGCATTGTGATTTTTGAATTTAATTCCGATGCAATTTCTGTGTTTCATCGTCAATAAGAAGGTCCAAGGGATACAGTAAACCTGAAGTGAAGCATCGGGATCTATAACTGGACTCATAGGAGAGGTTCAAATCATAGAAAGTGAGAGTGGCAGTCCTGTTGTAGTTAAGTCGGTATTGTGCATTTTGAATTTAATTCCGATGCAATTTCTGTGTTTCATCGTCAATAACAAGGTGCAAGGTACTCAGTAAACCTGAAGTGAAGTATCGGAATCTGAAACTGGACTCGCAGGAGAGGTTCACATCATAGAAAGTGAGAGGGTCAGTAGTCTTGTACTTAAGTCACCATTGTGCCTTTTGTATTAAATTCGGATGCAATTTCTGTGTTTCATCGTCAATAAGAAGGTCCAAGGGATACAGTAAACCTGAAGTGAAGCTTCGGAATCTCAAACTGGACTCACAGGAGAGGTTCAAATCATAGAAAGTTAGAGAGTCAGTCCTTTTGTACTTAAGTCGGCATTGTGATTTTTGTATTAATTTCGGATACAAACTCTGTGTTTTATCGTCAATTAGAAGGTCCAAGGGATGCAGTAAACCTGAAGTGATGCATCGGAATCTGAAACTGGACTCACAGCAGAGGTTCAAATCATAGAAAGTGAGAGTGTCTGTCCTCTTGTACTTAAGTCGGCATTGTGCATTTTCTATTAAATTCGGATGCAATTTCTGTGTTTCTTCGTCAATAAGAAGGTGCAAGGTATACTGTAAACCTGAAGTGAAGCATCGGAATCTAAAACTGGACTCACAGGAGCGGTTGAAATCATAGGAAGTGAGAGTGTCAGTCCTCTTGTACTTAAGTCGACATTGTGCCATGTTTCATCGTCAATAAGAAGGTCCAAGAGATACAGTAAACCTAAAGTGAAGCATCGGAATCTAAAACTGGACTCACAGGAGAGGTTCAAATCGTAGAAAGTTAGAGTGTTAGTCCTCTTTTATTTAATCCGGCATTGTGTCTTTTGCATTAAATTCCGATGTAATTTCTATGTTTCATCGTCAATAGGAAGGTGCAAGGTATACAGTAAACCTGAAGTGAAGCATCGGAATTTAAAACCGGACTCACAGGAGGGGTTCAAATCATAGAAAGAGAGAGTGTCAGTCATCTTGTACTTAAGTTGGCATTGTGCCATTTGTATTAAATTCGGATGCAATTCCTGTGCTTCATAGTCAATAAGAAGGTCCAAGGAATACAGTAAACCTTAAGTGAAGCATCGGAATCTAAAACTGGACTCACAGGAGAGGTTCAAATCATAGAAAGTAAGAGTATCAGTCCTCTTGTACTTAAGTCGGCATTGTACCTTTTGTATTAAATTTGGATGCAAACTCTGTGTTTCATCGTCAATAAAAAGGTCCAAGGGATACAGTAAACCTGAAGTGAGGCATCGGGATCTATAACTGGACTAATAGGAGAGGTTCAAATCATAGAAAGTGAGAGTGGCAGTCCTCTTGTAGTTAAGTCGGTATTGTGCATTTTGAATTTAATTCCGATGCAATTTCTGAGTTTCATCGTCAATAACAAGGTGCAAGGTACTCAGTAAACCTGAAGTTAAGTATCGGAATCTAAAACTGAACTCACAGGAGAGATTCAAATCATAGAAAGCTTGAGTGTCACTCCTCTTGTACTTAAGTCGGTATTGTGCCTTTTGTGTTAAATTCGGTTGCAATTTCTGTGTGTCATCGTCAATAAGAAGGTCCAAGGGATACAGTAAACCTTAAGTAAAGCATCGGAACCTAAAGCTGGACTCACAGGAGAGGTTCAAATCATAGAAAGTTAGAGTGTCAGTCCTCTTTTATTTAAGTCGGCATTGTGGCTTTTGCATTAAATTCCGATGCAATTTCTATGTCTCATCGTCAATAAGAAGGTGCAAGGTATACAGTAAACCTGAAGTGAAGCATCGGAATTTAAAACCGGACTCACAGGAGAGGTTCAATCATAGAGAGACAGAGTGTCAGTCCTCTTGTACTTAAGTTGGCATTGTGCCATTTGTATTAAATTCGGATGCAATTCCTGTGTATCATAGTCAATAAGAAGGTCCAAGGAATACAGTACACCTGAAGTGAAACATCGGAATCAAAAACTGGACTCACAGGAGAGGTTCACATCATAGAAAGTGAGAGTGTCATTAGTCTTGTACTTATGTCGCCATTGTGCCTTTTGTATTAAATTCGGATGCAATTTCTGTGTTTCATCGTCAATAAGAAGGTCCAAGGGATACAGTAAACCTGAAGTGAAGCTTCGGAATCTCAAACTGGACTCACAGGAGAGGTTCAAATCATAGAAAGTTAGAGTGTCAGTCCTTTTGTACTTAAGTCGGCATTGTGACTTTTGTATTAAATTCGGATGCAAACTCTGTGTTTCATAGTCAATTAGAAGGTCCAAGGGATACAGTAAACCTGAAGTGATGCATTGGAATCTGAAACTGGACTCACAGGAGAGGTTCAAATCATAGAAAGTGAGAGTGTCAGTCCTCTTGTACTTAAGTCGGCATTGTGCCATTTGTATTAAATTCGGGTGCAATTTCTGTGTTTCATCGTCAATAAGAAGGTCCAAGGGATTCAGTAAACCTGAAGTGAAGCATCGGAATCTAAAACTGGACTCACAGGAGAGGTTCAAATCATAGAAGGTGAGAGTGTCTGTCCTCTTCTACTTAGGTCGGCATTGTGCCTTTTGAATTTAATTCCGATGCAATTTCTGTGTTTCATCGTCAATAAGAAGGTCCAAAAGATATAGTAAACCTGAAGTGAAGCATCGGAATCTAAAACTGAATTCACAGGAGAGATTCAAATCATAGAAAGCTAGAGTCTCACTCCTCTTGTACTTAAGTCGGTATTGAGCCTTTTGTATTAAATTCGGATGCAATTTCTGTGTTTCATCGTCAATAAGAAGGTCCAAGGGATACAGTAAAGCTTAAGTAAAGCATCGGAATCTAAAACTGGACTCACAGGAGAGGTTCAAATCGTAGAAAGTTAGAGTGTCATTCCCCTTGTACTTAACTCTGCATTGTGATTTTTGAGTTTAATTCCGATGCAATTTCTGTGGTTCATCGTCAATAAGAAGGTCCAAGGGATACAGTAAACCTGGAATGAAGCATTGGAATCTAAGACTGGACTCACAGGAGAGGTTTAAATCATAGAAAATGAGAGTGTCAGTCCTCTTTTACTTAAGTCGGCATTGTGCGTTTTGAATTTACTTCCGATGCAATTTCTATGTTTCATCGTCAATAAGAAGGTGCAAGGTATACAGTAAACCTGAAGTGAAGCATCGGAATTTAAAACCGGACTCACAGGAGAGGTTCAAATCATAGAAAGAGAGAGTGTCAGTCCTCTTGTACTTAAGTTGGCATTGTGCCATTTGTATTAAATTCGGATGCAATTCCTGTGTTTCATAGTCAATAAGAAGGACCAAGGAATACAGTAAACCTGAAGTGAAACATCGGAATCTAAAACTGGACTCACAGGAGAGGTTCAAATCATAGAAAGTTAGAGTGTCAGTCCTCTTGTACTTAAGTCGGCATTGTGCCTCTTGTATTTATTTCGGAATCAAACTCTGTGTTTCATCGTCAATAAGAAGGTCCAAGGGATACACTAATCCTGAAGTGAAGCATCGGAATCTAAAACTGGACTCACAGGAGAGTTTCAAATCATAGAAAGTTAGAAGGTTAGTCCTCTTTTATTTAAGTCGCCATTGTGGCTTTTGCATTAAATTCCGATGCAATTTCTATGTTTCATCGTCAATAAGAAGGTGCAAGGTATACAGTAAACCTGAAGTGAAGCATCGGAATTTAAAACCGTACTCACAGGAGAGGTTCAAATCATAGAATCAGAGAGGGTCAGTCCTCTTGTACTTAAGTTGGCATTGTGCCATTTGTATTAAATTCGGATGCAATTCCTGTGTTTCATAGTCAATAAGAAGGTCCAAGGAATACAGTAAACCTGAAGTGAAACATCGGAATCTAAAACTGGACTCACAGGAGAGGTTCAAATCATATAAAGTAAGAGTGTCAGTTCTCTTGTACTTAAGTCGGCATTGTACCTTTTGTATTAAATTTGGATGCAAACTCTGTGTTTCATCGTCAATTAGAAGGTCCAAGGGATACAGTAAACCTGAAGTGAAGCATCGGAATCTGAAACTGGACTTACAGGAGAGGTTCAAATCATAGAAAGTTAGAATGTCAGTCCTCTTGTACTTAAGTAGGCATTGTTGAATTTGTATTAAATTCGGATGAAATTTCTGTGTTTCATCGTCAATAAGAAGGTCCAAGGGATACAGTTAAACTGAAGTAAAGCATCGGAATCTAAAACTGGACTAACAGAAGAGCTTCAGATCATAGAAAGTGAGAGTGTCAGTCCTCTTGTACTTAAGTCGCCATTGTGATTTTTGTATTAAATTCGGATGCAATTTCTGTGTTTCACCGTCAATAAGAAGATCCAAGGGATACAGTAAACCTGAAGTGAAGTTTCGGAATCTAAAACTGGACTCACAGGAGAGGTTCAAATCATAGAAAGTGAGAGTGTCAGTCCTCTTCTACTTAAGTCGGCATTGTGCCTTTTGAATTTAATTCCGATGCAATTTCTGTGTTTCATCGTCATTAAGAAGGTCCAAGGGATACAGTAACCCAGAAGTGAAGCATCGGAGTCTAAAACTAGACTCACAGGAGAGATTCAAATCATTGAAAGTTAGAGTGTCACTCCTCTTGTACTTGAGTCGGTATTGTGCCTTTTGTATTAAATTCGGATGCAATTTATGTGTTTCATCGTCAATAAGAAAGTCCAAGGGGTACAGTAAACCTTAAGTGAAGCATCAGAATCTAAAACTGCACTCGCAGGAGAGGTTCTAATCATAGAATGTTAGAGTGTCAGTCCTCTTTTACTTAAGTCGGCATTGTGCCTTTTGTATTAAATTCTGATGCAATTTCTGTGTTTCATCGTCAATAAGAAGGTCCAAGGGATACAGTAAACCTGAAGTGAAGCATCCGAATCTAAAACTGTACTCACAGGAGAGGTTCAAATCATAGAAAGTTAGAGTGTTAGTCCTCTTTTATTTAAGTCGGCATTGTGGCGTTTGCATTAAATTCCGATGCAATTTCTATGTTTCATCGTCAATAAGAAGGTGCAACGTATACAGTAAACCTGAAGTGAAGCATCGGAATTTAAAACCGGACTCACAGGAGAGGTTCAAATCATAGAAAGAGAGAGTGTCAGTCCTCTTGTACTTAAGTTGGCATTGTGCTATTTGTATTAAATTCGGATGCAATTCCTGTGTTTCATAGTCAATAAGAAGGTCCAAGGAATACAGTAAACCTGAAGTGATACATCGGAATCTAAAACTGGACTCACAGGAGAGGTTCAAATCATAGAAAGTTAGAGTGTCAGTCCTCTTGTACATAAGTCGGCATTGTGCCTTTTGTATTAATTTCGGAATCAAACTCTGTGTTTCATCGTCAATAAGAAGGTCCAAGGGATACACTAAACCTGAAGTGAAGCATCGGAATCTAAAACTGGACTCACAGGAGAGGTTCAAATCATAGAAAGTTAGAAGGTTAGTCCTCTTGTACTTAAGTTGGCATTGTGCCATTTGTATTAAATTCGGATGCAATTCCTGTGTTTCATAGTCAATAAGAAGGTCCAAGGAATACAGTAAACCTGAAGTGAAACATCGGAATCTAAAACTGGACTCACAGGAGAGGTTCAAATCATATAAAGTAAGAGTGTCAGTCCTCTTGTACTTAAGTCGGCATTGTACCTTTTGTATTAAATTTGGATGCAAACTCTCTGCTTCATCGTCAATTAGAAGGTCCAAGGGATACAGTAAACCTGAAATGATGCATCGGAATCTGAAACTGGACTCACAGGAGAGGTTCAAATCATAGAAAGTTAGAATGCCAGTCCTCTTGTACTTAAGTCGGCATTGTTGCATTTGTATTATATTCGGATGAAATTTCTTTGTTTCATCGTCAATAAGAAGGTCCAAGGGATACAGTAAAACTGAAGTGATGCATCGGAATCTAAAACTGGACTCACAGAAGGGGTTCAGATCACAGAAAGTGAGAGTGTCAGTCCTCTTGTACTTAAGTCGCCATTGTGATTTTTGTATTAATTTCGGATGCAATTTCTGTGTTTCATCCTCAATAAGAAGATCCAAGGGATACAGTAAACCTGAAGTGAAGCATCGGAATCTTAAACCGGACTCACAGGAGACGTTCAAATCATAGAAAGTTAGAGTGTCAGTCCTCTTGTACTTAAGTCGGCATTGTACCTTTTGTATTAAATTCGGATGCAAACTCTGTGTTTCATCGTCAATAAGAATGTCCAAGGGATATAGTAAACCTGAATGGAAGCATCGAGATCTAAAACTGGACTCACAGGAGAGGTTCAAATCAAACAATGTGAGAGTGTCAGTCCTCTTGTACTTAAGTCGGCATTGTGCCTTTTGAATTTAATTCCGATGCAAGTTCTGTGATTCATCGTCAATAAGAAGGTCCAAGGGATACAGTAAACCTGAAGTGAAGCATCGGAATCAAAAACTGGACTCACAGGAGAGGTTCAAATCATAGAAAGTGAGAGTGTCAGTCCTCTTGTACTTAAGTCGGAATTGTGGCATATGTATTGAATTCGGATACACTTTCTGTGTTTCATCGTCAATAAGAATGGCCAAGGGATACAATAAACCTGAAGTGAAGCATCGGAATCTAAAACAGGACTCACAGGAGAGGTTCAAATCATAGAAAGTGAGAGTGTCAGTCCTCTTCTACTTATCGGCATTGTGCCTTTTGAATTTAATTCCGTTGCAATTTCTGTTTCATCGTCAATAATAAGGTCCAAGGGATACAGTAAACCTGAAGTGAAGCATCGGAGTCTAAAACTGGACTCACAGGAGAGATTCAAATCATTGAAAGTTAGTGTGTCACTCCTCTTGTACTTGAGTCGGTATTGTGCCTTTTGTATTAAATTCGGATGCAATTTCTGTGTTTCATCGTCAATAAGAAGGTGCAAGGTATACTGTAAACCTGAAGTGAAGCATCGGAATCTAAAACTGGACTCACAGGAGAGGTTCAAATCATAGAAAGTGAGAGTGTCAGTCATCTTGTACTTAAGTCGACATTGTGCCATTTGTATTAAATTCGGATGCAATTTCTGTGTTTCATCGTCAATAAGAAAGTCCAACGGATACAGTAAACCAGAAGTGAAGCATCGGAATCTAAAACTGGACTCAAAGGAGAGGTTCAAATCATAGAATGTTAGAGTGTTAGTCCTCTTTTATTTAAGTCGGCATTGTGGCTTTTGCATTAAATTTCCGATGCAATTTCTATTTTTCATTGTCAATAAGAAGGTGCAAGGTATACAGTAAACCTGAAGTGAAGCATCGGAATCTAAAACTGGACTCACAGGAGAGGTTCAAATCATAGAAAGTGATAGTGTCAGTCCTCTTTTACTTAAGTCGGCATTGTGCCTTTTGTAATAAATTCTGATGCAATTTCTGTGTTTCATCGTCAATAAGAAGGTCCAAGTGATACAGTAAACCTAAAGTGAAGCATCGGAATCTAAAACTGGAATCACAGGAGAGCTTCAAATCATAGAAAGTGAGAGTGTCAGTCCTCTTGTACATAAGTCGACTTTGTGCCATTTGTATTAAATTCGGATGCAATTTCTGTGTTTCATTGTCAATAAGAAGGTCCAAGGGATACAGTAAACCTGAAGTGAAGCATCGGAATCTAAAACTGGACTCAAAGGAGAGGTTCAAATCATAGAAAGTTAGAGTGTTAGTCCTCTTTTATTTAAGTCGGTATTGTGCATTTTGATTTTAATTCCGATGCAACTTCTGTGTTTCATCGTCAATAAGAAGGTGCAAGGTATGCAGTAAACCTGAAGTGAAGTATCGGAATCTGAAACTGGACTCACAGGAGAGGTTCACATCATAGAAAGTGAGAGTGTCAGTAGTCTTGTACTTAAGTCGTCATTGTGCCTTTTGTATTAAATTCGGATGTAATTTCTGTGTTTCATCGTCAAGAAGAAGGTCCAAGGGATACAGTAAACCTGAAGTGAAGCTTTTGAATCTCAAACTGGACTCACAGGAGTGGTTCAAATCATAGAAAGTTAGAGTGTCAGTCCTTTTGTACTTTAGTCGGCATTGTGACTTTTGTATTAAATTCGGATGCAAACTCTGTGTTTCATCGTCAATTAGAAAGGTCCAAGGGATACAGTAAATCTGAAGTGATGAATCGGAATCTGAAACTGGACTCACAGGAGAGGTTCAAATCATAGAAAGTGAGAGTGTCAGTCCTCTTGTACTTAAGTCGGCATTGTGCCATTTGTATTAAATTCTGGTGCGATTTCTGTGTTTCATCGTCAATAAGAAGGTCCAAGGGATACAGTAAACCTGAAGTGAAGCATCGGAATCTAAAACTGGACTCACAGGAGAGGTTCAAATCAAAAAAGTTAAAGTGTCATTCGTCTTGTACTTAACTCTGCATTGTGATTTTTGAATTTAATTCCGATGCAATTTCTGTGTTTCATCGTCAATAAGAAGGTCCAAGGGAGACAGTAAACCTGGAATGAAGCATTGGAATCTAAGACTGGACTCACAGGAGAGGTTCAAATCATAGAAAATGAGAGTGTCAGTCCTCTTTTACTTAAGTCGGCATTGTGCGTTTTGAATTTAATTCCGATGCAAGTCCTGTGTTTCATCGTCAATAAGAAGGTCCAAGGGATACAGTAAACCTGAAGTGAAGCATCGGAATCAAAAACTGGACTCACAGGAGAGGTTCAAATCATAGACAGTGAGAGTGTCAGTCCTCTTGTACTTAAGTCGGAATTGTGGCATTTGTATTGAATTCGCATGCACTTTCTGTGTTTCATCGTCAATAAGAATGGCCAAGGGATCCAATAAACCTGAAGTGAAGCATCGGAATCTAACACTGGACTCACAGGAGAGGTTCAAATCATAGAAAGTTAGAGTGTCAGTCCTCTTTTATTTGAGTCGGTATTGTGCCTTTTGTATTAAATTCGGATGCAATTTCTGTGTTTCATCGTCAATAAGAAGGTGCAAGGTATACTGTAAATCTGAAGTGAAGCATCGGAATCTAAAACTGGACTCACAGGAGAGGTTCAAATCATAGAAAGTGAGAGTGTCAGTCCTCTTGTACTTAAGTCGACATTGTGCCATTTGTATTAAATTCGGATGCAATTCCTGTGTTTCATAGTCAATAAGAAGGTCCAAGGAATACAGTAAACCTGAAGTGAAACATCGGAATCAAAAACTGGACTCACAGGAGAGGTTCAAATCATAGAATGTAAGAGTGTCAGTCCTCTTGTACTTAAGTCGTCATTGTACCTTTTGTATTAAATTTGGATGGAAACTCTGTGTTTCATCGTCAATAAAAAGGTCCAAGGGAAACAGTAAACCTGAAGTGAAGCATCGGGATCTAAAACTGGACTCATAGGAGAGGTTCAAATCATAGAAAGTGAGAGTGGCAGTCCTCTTGTAGTTAAGTCGGTATTGTGCATTTTGAATTTAATTCCGATGCAATTTCTGTGTTTCATCGTCAATAAGAAGGTGAAAGGGATGCAGTAAACCTGAAGTGAAGTATCGGAATCTGAAACTGGACGCACAGGAGAGGTTCACATCATAGAAAGTGAGAGTGCCAGTAGTCTTGTACTTAAGTCGAAATTGTGCCTTTTGTATTAAATTCGGATGCAATTTCTGTGTTTCATCGTCAATAAGAAGGTCCGAGGGATACAGTAAACCTGAAGTGAAGCTTCGGAATCTCAAACTGGTTCACAGGAGAGGTTCAAATCATAGAAAGTGAGAGTGTCAGTCCTTTTGTACTTAAGTCGGCATTGTGCCATTTGTAATAAATTCGGGTGCAATTTCTGTGTTTCATCGTCAATAAGAAGGTCCAAGGGATACAGTAAACCTGAAGTGAAGCATCGGAATCTAAAACTGGACTCACAGGAGAGGTTCAAATCATAGAAAGTGAGAGTGTCAGTCCTCTTCTACTTAGGTCGGCATTGTGCCTTTTGAATTTAATTCCGATGCAATTTCTGTGTTTCATCGTCAATAAGAAGGTCCAAAGGATATAGTAAACCATAAGTAAAGCATCGGAATCTCAAACTGGTTCACAGGAGAGGTTCAAATCATAGAAAGTGAGAGTGTCAGTCCTTTTGTACTTAAGTCGGCATTGTGCCATTTGTAATAAATTCGGGTGCAATTTCTGTGTTTCATCGTCAATAAGAAGGTCCAAGGGATACAGTAAACCTGAAGTGAAGCATCGGAATCTAAAACTGGACTCAAAGGAGAGGTTCAAATCATAGAATGTTAGAGTGTTAGTCCTCTTTTATTTAAGTCGGCATTGTGGCTTTTGCATTAAATTTCCGATGCAATTTCTATTTTTCATTGTCAATAAGAAGGTGCAAGGTATACAGTAAACCTGAAGTGAAGCATCGGAATCTAAAACTGGACTCACAGGAGAGGTTCAAATCATAGAAAGTGATAGTGTCAGTCCTCTTTTACTTAAGTCGGCATTGTGCCTTTTGTGATAAATTCTGATGCAATTTCTGTGTTTCATCGTCAATAAGAAGGCCCAAGGGATACAGTAAACCTAAAGTGAAGCATCGGAATCTAAAACTGGAATCACAGGAGAGGTTCAAATCATAGAAAGTGAGAGTGGCAGTCCTCTTGTAGTTAAGTCGGTATTGTGCATTTTGATTTTAATTCCGATGCAACTTCTGTGTTTCATCGTCAATAAGAAGGTGCAAGGTATGCAGTAAACCTGAAGTGAAGTATCGGAATCTGAAACTGGACTCACAGGAGAGGTTCACATCATAGAAAGTGAGAGTGTCAGTAGTCTTGTACTTAAGTCGTCATTGTGCCTTTTGTATTAAATTCGGATGTAATTTCTGTGTTTCATCGTCAATAAGAAGGTCCAAGGGATACAGTAAACCTGAAGTGAAGCTTTTGAATCTCAAACTGGACTCACAGGAGTGGTTCAAATCATAGAAAGTTAGAGTGTCAGTCCTTTTGTACTTTAGTCGGCATTGTGACTTTTGTATTAAATTCGGATGCAAACTCTGTGTTTCATCGTCAATTAGAAAGGTCCAAGGGATACAGTAAATCTGAAGTGATGAATCGGAATCTGAAACTGGACTCACAGGAGAGGTTCAAATCATAGAAAGTGAGAGTGTCAGTCCTCTTGTACTTAAGTCGGCATTGTGCCATTTGTATTAAATTCTGGTGCGATTTCTGTGTTTCATCGTCAATAAGAAGGTCCAAGGGATACAGTAAACCTGAAGTGAAGCATCGGAATCTAAAACTGGACTCACAGGAGAGGTTCAAATCAAAAAAGTTAAAGTGTCATTCGTCTTGTACTTAACTCTGCATTGTGATTTTTGAATTTAATTCCGATGCAATTTCTGTGTTTCATCGTCAATAAGAAGGTCCAAGGGAGACAGTAAACCTGGAATGAAGCATTGGAATCTAAGACTGGACTCACAGGAGAGGTTCAAATCATAGAAAATGAGAGTGTCAGTCCTCTTTTACTTAAGTCGGCATTGTGCGTTTTGAATTTAATTCCGATGCAAGTTCTGTGTTTCATCGTCAATAAGAAGGTCCAAGGGATACAGTAAACCTGAAGTGAAGCATCGGAATCAAAAACTGGACTCACAGGAGAGGTTCAAATCATAGACAGTGAGAGTGTCAGTCCTCTTGTACTTAAGTCGGAATTGTGGCATTTGTATTGAATTCGCATGCACTTTCTGTGTTTCATCGTCAATAAGAATGGCCAAGGGATCCAATAAACCTGAAGTGAAGCATCGGAATCTAACACTGGACTCACAGGAGAGGTTCAAATCATAGAAAGTTAGAGTGTCAGTCCTCTTTTATTTGAGTCGGTATTGTGCCTTTTGTATTAAATTCGGATGCAATTTCTGTGTTTCATCGTCAATAAGAAGGTGCAAGGTATACTGTAAATCTGAAGTGAAGCATCGGAATCTAAAACTGGACTCACAGGAGAGGTTCAAATCATAGAAAGTGAGAGTGTCAGTCCTCTTGTACTTAAGTCGACATTGTGCCATTTGTATTAAATTCGGATGCAATTCCTGTGTTTCATAGTCAATAAGAAGGTCCAAGGAATACAGTAAACCTGAAGTGAAACATCGGAATCAAAAACTGGACTCACAGGAGAGGTTCAAATCATAGAATGTAAGAGTGTCAGTCCTCTTGTACTTAAGTCGTCATTGTACCTTTTGTATTAAATTTGGATGGAAACTCTGTGTTTCATCGTCAATAAAAAGGTCCAAGGGAAACAGTAAACCTGAAGTGAAGCATCGGGATCTAAAACTGGACTCATAGGAGAGGTTCAAATCATAGAAAGTGAGAGTGGCAGTCCTCTTGTAGTTAAGTCGGTATTGTGCATTTTGAATTTAATTCCGATGCAATTTCTGTGTTTCATCGTCAATAAGAAGGTGAAAGGGATGCAGTAAACCTGAAGTGAAGTATCGGAATCTGAAACTGGACGCACAGGAGAGGTTCACATCATAGAAAGTGAGAGTGCCAGTAGTCTTGTACTTAAGTCGAAATTGTGCCTTTTGTATTAAATTCGGATGCAATTTCTGTGTTTCATCGTCAATAAGAAGGTCCGAGGGATACAGTAAACCTGAAGTGAAGCTTCGGAATCTCAAACTGGTTCACAGGAGAGGTTCAAATCATAGAAAGTGAGAGTGTCAGTCCTTTTGTACTTAAGTCGGCATTGTGCCATTTGTAATAAATTCGGGTGCAATTTCTGTGTTTCATCGTCAATAAGAAGGTCCAAGGGATACAGTAAACCTGAAGTGAAGCATCGGAATCTAAAACTGGACTCACAGGAGAGGTTCAAATCATAGAAAGTGAGAGTGTCAGTCCTCTTCTACTTAGGTCGGCATTGTGCCTTTTGAATTTAATTCCGATGCAATTTCTGTGTTTCATCGTCAATAAGAAGGTCCAAAGGATATAGTAAACCTGAAGTGAAGCATCGGAATCTAAAACTGAACTCACAGGAGAGATTCAAATCATAGAAAGCTAGAGTGTCACTCCTCTTGTACTTAAGTTGGTATTGTGCCTTTTGTAATAAATTCGGATGCAATTTCTGTGTTTCATCATCAATAAGAAGGTCCAAGGGATACAGTAAACCATAAGTAAAGCATCGGAATCTAAAACTGGACTCACAGGACAGGTTCAAATCAAAAAAGTTAAAGTGTCATTCCTCTTGTACTTAACTCTGCATTGTGATTTTTCAAATTAATTCCGATGCAATTTCTGTGTTTCATCGTCAATAAGAAGGTCCAAGGGATACAGGAAACCTGAAGTGAAGCATCGGAATCAAAAACTGGACTCACAGGAAAGGTTCAAATCATAGAAAGTGAGAGTGTCAGTCCTCTTCTACATAAGTCAACATTGTGTCTTTTGAATTTAATTCCGATGCAATTTCTGTGTTTCATCGTCATTAAGAAGGTCCAAGGGATATAGTAACCCTGAAGTGAAGCATCGGAGTCTAAAACTGGACTCACAGGAGAGATTCAAATCATTGAAAGTTAGAGTGTCACTCCTCTTGTACTTGAGTCGGTATTGTGCCTTTTGTATTAAATTCGGATGCAATTTATGTGTTGCATCGTCAATAAGAAGGTCCAAGGGATACAGTAAACCTTAAGTGAAGCATCGGAATCTAAAACTGCACTCGCAGGAGAGGGTCTAATCATAGAATGTTAGAGTGTCAGTCCTCTTTTACTTAAGTCGGCATTGTGCCTTTTGTAATAAATTCTGATGCAATTTCTGTGTTTCATCGTCAATAAGAAGGTCCAAGGGATACAGTAAACCTAAAGTGAAGCATCGGAATCTAAAACTGGAATCACAGGAGAGCTTCAAATCATAGAAAGTGAGAGTGTCAGTCCTCTTGTACATAAGTCGACATTGTGCCATTTGTATTAAATTCGGATGCAATTTCTGTGTTTCATTGTCAATACGAAGGTCCAAGGGATACAGTAAACCTGAAGTGAAGCATCGGAATCTAAAACTGGACTCAAAGGAGAGGTTCAAATCATAGAAAGTTAGAGTGTTAGTCCTCTTTTATTTATGTCGGCATTGTGGCTTTTGCATTAAATTTGGATGCAAACTCTGTGTTTCATCGTCAATAAAATGGTCCAAGGGAAACAGTAAACCTGAAGTGAAGCATCGGGATCTAAAACTGGACTCATAGGAGAGGTTCAAATCATAGAAAGTGAGAGTGGCAGTCCTCTTGTAGTTAAGTCGGTATTGTGCATTTTGAATTTAATTCCGATGCAATTTCTGTGTTTCATCGTCAATAAGAAGGTGCAAGGTATGCAGTAAACCTGAAGTGAAGTATCGGAATCTGAAACTGGACTCACAGGAGAGGTTCACATAATAGAAAGTGAGAGTGTCAGTAGTCTTGTACTTAAGTCGTCATTGTGCCTTTTGTATTAAATTCGGATGTAATTTCTGTGTTTCATCGTCAATAAGAAGGTCCAAGGGATACAGTAAACCTGAAGTGAAGCTTCGGAATCTCAAACTGGACTCACAGGAGTGGTTCAAATCATAGAAAGTTAGAGTGTCAGTCCTTTTGTACTTAAGTCGGCATTGTACCTTTTGTATTAAATTCGGATGCAAACTCTGTGTTTCATCGTCAATAAGAATGTCCAAGGGATATAGTAAACCTGAAGGGAAGCATCGGTATCTAAAACTGGACTCACAGGAGAGGTTCAAATCAAACAAAGTGAGAGTGTCAGTCCTCTTGTACTCATGTCGGCATTGTGCCTTTTGAATTTAATTCCGATACAATTTCTGTGTTCCATCGTCAATAAGAAGGTGCGAGGTATACAGTAAACCAGAAGTGAAGCATCGGAATCTAAAACTGGACTCACAGGAGAGGTTCAAATCATAGAAAGTGATAGTGTCAGTCCTCTTCCACTTAAGTCGGCATTGTGCCTTTTGAATTTAATTCCGATGCAATTTCTGTGTTTCATCGTCATTAAGAAGGTCCAAGGGATATAGTAACCCTGAAGTGAAGCATCGGATTCTAAAACTGGACTCACAGGAGAGATTCAAATCATTGAAAGTTAGAGTGTCACTCCTTTTGTACTTGAGTCGGTATTGTGCCTTTTGTATTAAATTCGGATGCAATTTCTGTGTTTCATCGTCAATAAGAAGGTCCGAGGGATACAGTAAACCTGAAGTGAAGCTTCGGAATCTCAAACTGGACTCACAGGAGAGGTTCAAATCATAGAAAGTGAGAGTGTAAGTCCTTTTGTACTTAAGTCGGCATTGTGCCATTTGTATTAAATTCGGGTGCAATTTCTGTGTTTCATCGTCAATAAGAAGGTCCAAGGGATACAGTAAACCTGAAGTGAAGCATCGGAATCTAAAACTGGACTCACAGGAGAGGTTCAAATCATAGAAAGTGAGAGTGTCATTCCTCTTCTACTTAGGTCGGCATTGTGCCTTTTCAATTTAATTCCGATGCAATTTCTGTGTTTCATCGTCAATAAGAAGGTCCAAAGGATATAGTAAACCTGAAGTGAAGCATCGGAATCTAAAACTGAACTCACAGGAGAGATTCAAATCATAGAAAGCTAGAGTGTCACTCCTCTTGTACTTAAGTTGGTATTGTGCCTTTTGTAATAAATTCGGATGCAATTTCTGTGTTTCATCATCAATAAGAAGGTCCAAGGGATACAGTAAACCATAAGTATAGCATCGGAATCTAAAACTGGACTCACAGGACAGGTTCAAATCAAAAAAGTTAAAGTGTCATTCCTCTTGTACTTAACTCTGCATTGTGATTTTTGAAATTAATTCCGATGCAATTTCTGTGTTTCATTGTCAATAAGAATGTCCAAGGGATACAGTAAACCTGGAATGAAGCATTGGAATCTAAGACTGGACTCACAAGAGAGGTTCAAATCATAGAAAATGAGACTGTCAGTCCTCTTTTACTTAAGTCGGCATTGTGCGTTTTGAATTTAATTCCGATGCAAATTCTGTGTTTCATCGTCAATAAGAAGGGCCAAGGGATACAGGAAACCTGAAGTGAAGCATCGGAATCAAAAACTGGACTCACAGGAAAGGTTCAAATCATAGAAAGTGAGAGTGTCAGTCCTCTTGTACTTAAGTCGGCATTGTGGCAATTGTATTGAATTCGGATGCAATTTCTGTGTTTCATCGTCAATAAGAATGTCCAAGGGATACAATAAACCTGAAGTGAAGCATCGGAGTCTAAAACTGGACTCACAGGAGAGATTCAAATCATTGAAAGTTAGAGTGTCACTCCTCTTGTACTTGAGTCGGTATTGTGCCTTTTGTATTAAATTCGGATGCAATTTCTGTGTTTCATCGTCAATAAGAATGTCCAAGGGATACAATAAACCTGAAGTGAAGCATCGTAGTCTAAAACTGGACTCAAAGGAGAGATTGAAATCATTGAAAGTTAGAGTGTCCATCCTCTTGTACTTAAGTCGGCATTGTGCCTTTTGTAATAAATTCTGATGCAATTTCTGTGTTTCATCGTCAATAAGAAGGTCCAAGGGATACAGTAAACCTAAAGTGAAGCATCGGAATCTAAAACTGGAATCACAGGAGAGCTTCAAATCATAGAAAGTGAGAGTGTCAGTCCTCTTGTACATAAGTCGACATTGTGCCATTTGTATTAAATTCGGATGCAATTTCTGTGTTTCATTGTCAATAAGAAGGTCAAAGGGATACAGTAAACCTGAAATGAAGCATCGGAATCTAAAACTGGACTCAAAGGAGAGGTTCAAATCATAGAAAGTTAGAGTGTTAGTCCTCTTTTATTTAAGTCGGCATTGTGGCTTTTGCATTAAATTTGGATGCAAACTCTGTGTTTCATCGTCAATAAAATGGTCCAAGGGAGACAGTAAACCTGAAGTGAAGCATCGGGATCTAAAACTGGACTCATAGGAGAGGTTCAAATCATAGAAAGTGAGAGTGGCAGTCCTCTTGTAGTTAAGTCGGTATTGTGCATTTTGAATTTAATTCCGATGCAATTTCTGTGTTTCATCGTCAATAAGAAGGTGCAAGGTATGCAGTAAACCTGAAGTGAAGTATCGGAATCTGAAACTGGACTCACAGGAGAGGTTCACATAATAGAAAGTGAGAGTGTCAGTAGTCTTGTACTTAAGTCGTCATTGTGCCTTTTGTATTAAATTCGGATGTAATTTCTGTGTTTCATCGTCAATAAGAAGGTCCAAGGGATACAGTAAACCTGAAGTGAAGCTTCGGAATCTCAAACTGGACTCACAGGAGTGGTTCAAATCATAGAAAGTTAGAGTGTCAGTCCTTTTGTACTTAAGTCGGCATTGTGACTTTTGTATTAAATTTGGATGCAAACTCTGTGTTTCATCGTCAATTAGAAAGGTCCAAGGGATACAGTAAATCTGAAGTGATGAATCGGAATCTGAAACTGGACTCACAGGAGAGGTTCAAATCATAGAAAGTGAGGGTGTCAGTCCTCTTGTACTTAAGTCGGCATTGTGCCATTTGTATTAAATTCGGGTGCAATTTCTGTGTTTCATCGTCAATAAGAAGGTCCAAGGGATACAGTAAACCTGAAGTGAAGCATCGGAATCTAAAACTGGACTCACAGGAGAGGTTCAAATCAAAAAAGTTAAAGTGTCATTCGTCTTGTACTTAACTCTGCATTGTGATTTTTGAATTTAATTCCGATGCAAGTTCTGTGATTCATCGTCAATAAGAAGGTCCAAGGGATACAGTAAACCTGAAGTGAAGCATCGGAATCAAAAACTGGACTCACAGGAGAGGTTCAAATCATAGAAAGTGAGAGTGTCAGTCCTCTTGTACTTAAGTCGGAATTGTGGCATATGTATTGAATTCGGATACACTTTCTGTGTTTCATCGTCAATAAGAATGGCCAAGGGATACAATAAACCTGAAGTGAAGCATCGGAATCTAAAACAGGACTCACAGGAGAGGTTCAAATCATAGAAAGTTAGATTGTCAGTCCTCTTTTACTTAAGTTGGCATTGTGCATTTTGTATTAAATTCCGATGCAATTTCTATGTTTCATCGTCAATAAAAAGGTGCAAGGTATACAGTAAACCTGAAGTGAAGCATCGGAATCTAAAACTGGACTCACAGGAGATGTTCAAATCATAGAAAGTGAGAGTGTCAGTCCTCTTCTACTTATCGGCATTGTGCCTTTTGAATTTAATTCCGTTGCAATTTCTGTTTCATCGTCAATAATAAGGTCCAAGGGATACAGTAAACCTAAAGTGAAGCATCGGAATCTAAAACTGGAATCACAGGAGAGCTTCAAATCATAGAAAGTGAGAGTGTCAGTCCTCTTGTACATAAGTCGACATTGTGCCATTTGTATTAAATTCGGATGCAATTTCTGTGTTTCATTGTCAATAAGAAGGTCCAAGGGATACAGTAAACCTGAAGTGAAGCATCGGAATCTAAAACTGGACCCAAAGGAGAGGTTCAAATCATAGAAAGTGAGAATGGCAGTCCTCTTATAGTTAAGTCGGTATTGTGCATTTTGAATTTAATTCCGATGCAACTTCTGTGTTTCATCGTCAATAAGAAGGTGCAAGGTATGCAGTAAACCTGAAGTGAAGTATCGGAACCTGAAACTGGACTCACAGGAGAGGTTCACATCATAGAAAGTGAGAGTGTCAGTAGTCTTGTACTTAAGTCGTCATTGTGCCTTTTGTATTATATTCGGATGTAATTTCTGTGTTTCATCGTCAATAAGAAGGTCCAAGGGATACAGTAAACCTGAAGTGAAGCTTTTGAATCTCAAACTGGACTCACAGGAGTGGTTCAAATCATAGAAAGTTAGAGTGTCAGTCCTTTTGTACTTAAGTCGGCATTGTGACTTTTGTATTAAATTCGGATGCAAACTCTGTGTTTCATCGTCAATTAGAAAGGTCCAAGGGATACAGTAAATCTGAAGTGATGAATCGGAATCTGAAACTGGACTCACAGGAGAGGTTCAAATCATAGAAAGTGAGAGTGTCAGTCCTCTTGTACTTAAGTCGGCATTGTGCCATTTGTATTAAATTCGGGTGCAATTTCTGTGTTTCATCGTCAATAAGAAGGTCCAAGGGATAGAGTAAACCTGAAGTGAAGCATCGGAATCTAAAACTGGACTCACAGGAGAGGTTCAAATCAAAAAAGTTAAAGTGTCATTCGTCATGTACTTAACTCTGCATTGTGATTTTTGAATTTAATTCCGATGCAATTTCTGTGTTTCATCGTCAATAAGAAGGTCCAAGGGAGACAGTAAACCTGGAACGAAGCATTGGAATCTAAGACTGGACTCACATTAGAGGTTCAAATCATAGAAAATGAGAGTGTCAGTCCTCTTTTACTTAAGTCGGCATTGTGCGTTTTGAATTTAATTCCGATGCAAGTTCTGTGTTTCATCGTCAATAAGAAGGTCTAAGGGATACAGTAAACCTGAAGTGAAGCATCGGAATCAAAACCTGGACTCACAGGAGAGGTTCAAATCATAGACAGTGAGAGTGTCAGTCCTCTTGTACTTAAGTCGGAATTGTGGCATTTGTATTGAATTCGGATGCACTTTCTGTGTTTCATCGTCAAAAAGAATGGCCAAGGGATATAATTAACCTGAAGTGAAGCATCGGAATCTAACACTGGACTCACAGGAGAGGTTCAAATCATAGAAAGTGAGAGTGGCAGTCCTCTTGTAGTTAAGTCGGTATTGTGCATTTTGAATTTAATTCCGATGCAATATCTGTGTTTCATCGTCAATAAGAAGGTGAAAGGGATGCAGTAAACCTGAAGTGAAGTATCGGAATCTGAAACTGGACTCACAGGAGAGGCTCACATCATAGAAAGTGAGAGTGTCAGTAGTCTTGTACTTAAGTCGCCATTGTGCCTTTTGTATTAAATTCGGATGCAATTTCTGTGTTTCATCGTCAATAAGAAGGTCCGAGGGATACAGTAAACCTGAAGTGAAGCTTCGGAATCTCAAACTGGACTCACAGGAGAGGTTCAAATCATAGAAAGTGAGAGTGTGAGTCCTTTTGTACTTAAGTCGGCATTGTGCCATTTGTATTAAATTCGGGTGCAATTTCTGTGTTTCATCGTCAATAAGAAGGTCCAAGGGATACAGTAAACCTGAAGTGAAGCTTCGGAATCTAAAACTGGACTCACAGGAGAGGTTCAAATCATAGAAAGTGAGAGTGTCATTCCTCTTCTACTTAGGTCGGCATTGTGCCTTTTCAATTTAATTCCGATGCAATTTCTGTGTTTCATCGTCAATAAGAAGGTCCAAAGGATATAGTAAACCCGAAGTGAAGCATCGGAATCTAAAACTGGACTCACAGGACAGGTTCAAATCAAAAAAGTTAAAGTGTCATTCCTCTTGTACTCAACTCTGCATTGTGATTTTTGAAATTAATTCCGATGCAATTTCTGTGTTTCATTGTCAATAAGAATGTCCAAGGGATACAGTAAACCTGGAATGAAGCATTGGAATCTAAGACTGGACTCACAAGAGAGGTTCAAATCATAGAAAATGAGACTGTCAGTCCTCTTTTACTTAAGTCGGCATTGTGCGTTTTGAATTTAATTCCGATGCAAATTCTGTGTTTCATCGTCAATAAGAAGGGCCAAGGGATACAGGAAACTTGAAGTGAAGCATCGGAATCAAAAACTGGACTCACAGGAAAGGTTCAAATCATTGAAACTTAGAGTGTCACTCCTCTTGTACTTGAGTCGGTATTGTGCCTTTTGTATTAAATTCGGATGCAATTTATGTGTTTCATCGTCAATAAGAAGGTCCAAGGGATACAGTAAACCTTAAGTGAAGCATCGGAATCTAAAACTGCACTCGCAGGAGAGGTTCTAATCATAGAATGTTAGAGTGTCAGTCCTCTTTTACTTAAGTCGGCATTGTGCCTTTTGTAATAAATTCTGATGCAATTTCTGTGTTTCATCGTCAATAAGAAGGTCCAAGGGATACAGTAAACCTAAAGTGAAGCATCGGAATCTAAAACTGGAATCACAGGAGAGCTTCAAATCATAGAAAGTGAGAGTGTCAGTCCTCTTGTACATAAGTCGACATTGTGCCATTTGTATTAAATTCGGATGCAATTTCTGTGTTTCATTGTCAATAAGAAGGTCCAAGGGATACAGTAAACCCGAAATGAAGCATCGGAATCTAAAACTGGACTCAAAGGAGAGGTTCAAATGATAGAAAGTTAGAGTGTTAGTCCTCTTTTATTTAAGTCGGCATTGTGGCTTTTGCATTAAATTTGGATGCAAACTCTGTGTTTCATCGTCAATAAAATGGTCCAAGGGAAACAGTAAACCTGAAGTGAAGCATCGGGATCTAAAACTGGACTCATAGGAGAGGTTCAAATCATAGAAAGTGAGAGTGGCAGTCCTCTTGTAGTTAAGTCGGTATTGTGCATTTTGAATTTAATTCCGATGCAATTTCTGTGTTTCATCGTCAATAAGAAGGTGCAAGGTATGCAGTAAACCTGAAGTGAAGTATCGGAATCTGACACTGGACTCACAGGAGAGGTTCACATAATAGAAAGTGAGAGTGTCAGTAGTCTTGTACTTAAGTCGTCATTGTGCCTTTTGTATTAAATTCGGATGCAAACTCTGTGTTTCATCGTCAATTAGAAAGGTCCAAGGGATACAGTAAATCTGAAGTGATGAATCGGAATCTGAAACTGGACTCACAGGAGAGGTTCAAATCATAGAAAGTGAGAGTGTCAGTCCTCTTGTACTTAAGTCGGCATTGTGCCATTTGTATTAAATTCGGGTGCAATTTCTGTGTTTCATCGTCAATAAGAAGGTCCAAGGGATACAGTAAACCTGAAGTGAAGCATCGGAATCTAAAACTGGACTCACAGGAGAGGTTCAAATCAAAAAAGTTAAAGTGTCATTCGTCTTGTACTTAACTCTGCATTGTGATTTTTGAATTTAATTCCGATGCAAGTTCTGTGATTCATCGTCAATAAGAAGGTCCAAGGGATACAGTAAACCTGAAGTGAAGCATCGGAATCAAAAACTGGACTCACAGGAGAGGTTCAAATCATAGAAAGTGAGAGTGTCAGTCCTCTTGTACTTAAGTCGGAATTGTGGCATATGTATTGAATTCGGATACACTTTCTGTGTTTCATCGTCAATAAGAATGGCCAAGGGATACAATAAACCTGAAGTGAAGCATCGGAATCTAAAACAGGACTCACAGGAGAGGTTCAAATCATAGAAAGTTAGATTGTCAGTCCTCTTTTACTTAAGTTGGCATTGTGCATTTTGTATTGAATTCCGATGCAATTTCTATGTTTCATCGTCAATAAAAAGGTGCAAGGTATACAGTAAACCTGAAGTGAAGCATCGGAATCTAAAACTGGACTCACAGGAGATGTTCAAATCATAGAAAGTGAGAGTGTCAGTCCTCTTCTACTTATCGGCATTGTGCCTTTTGAATTTAATTCCGTTGCAATTTCTGTTTCATCGTCAATAATAAGGTCCAAGGGATACAGTAAACCTGAAGTGAAGCATCGGAGTCTAATACTGGACTCACAGGAGAGATTCAAATCATTGAAAGTTAGTGTGTCACTCCTCTTGTACTTGAGTCAGTATTGTGCCTTTTGTATTAAATTCGGATGCAATTTCTGTGTTTCATCGTCAATAAGAAGGTGCAAGGTATACTGTAAACCTGAAGTGAAGCATCGGAATCTAAAACTGGACTCACAGGAGAGGTTCAAATCATAGAAAGTGAGAGTGTCAGTCATCTTGTACTTAAGTCGACATTGTGCCATTTGTATTAAATTCGGATGCAATTTCTGTGTTTCATCGTCAATAAGAAAGTCCAACGGATACAGTAAACCAGAAGTGAAGCATCGGAATCTAAAACTGGACTCAAAGGAGAGGTTCAAATCATAGAATGTTAGAGTGTTAGTCCTCTTTTATTTAAGTCGGCATTGTGGCTTTTGCATTAAATTTCCGATGCAATTTCTATTTTTCATTGTCAATAAGAAGGTGCAAGGTATACAGTAAACCTGAAGTGAAGCATCGGAATTTAAAACCGGACTTACAGGAGAGGTCCAAATCATAGAAAGAGAGAGTGTCAGTCCTCTTGTACTTAAGTTGGCATTGTGCCATTAGTATTAAATTCGGATGCAATTCCTGTGTTTCATAGTCAATAAGAAGGTCCAAGGAATACAGTAAACCTGAAGTGAAACATCGGAATCGAAAACTGGACTCACAGGAGAGGTTCAAATCATAGAATGTAAGATTGTCAGTCCTCTTGTACTTAAGTCGGCAATGTACCTTTTGTATTAAATTTGGATGGAAACTCTGTGTTTCATCGTCAATAAAAAGGTCCAAGGGAAACAGTAAACCTGAAGTGAAGCATCGGGATCTAAAACTGGACTCATAGGAGAGGTTCAAATCATAGAAAGTGTGAGTGGCAGTCCTCTTGTAGTTAAGTCGGTATTGTGCATTTTGAATTTCATTCCGATGCAATTTCTGTGTTTCATCGTCAATAAGTAGGTGAAAGGGATGCAGTAAACCTGAAGTGAAGTATCGGAATCTGAAACTGGACTCACAGGAGAGGTTCACATCATAGAAAGTGAGAGTGTCAGTAGTCTTGTACTTAAGTCGCCATTGTGCCTTTTGTATTAAATTCGGATGCAATTTCTGTGTTTCATCGTCAATAAGAAGGTCCGAGGGATACAGTAAACCTGAAGTGAAGCATCGGAATCTAAAACTGGACTCACAGGAGATGTTCAAATCATAGAAATTGAGAGTGTCAGTCCTCTTCTACTTATCGGCATTGTGCCTTTTGATTTTAATTCCGTTGCAATTTCTGTTTCATCGTCAATAATAAGGTCCAAGGGATACAGTAAACCTGAAGTGAAGCATCGGAGTCTAAAACTGGACTCACAGGAGAGATTCAAATCATTGAAAGTTAGTGTGTCACTCCTCTTGTACTTGAGTCGGTATTGTGCCTTTTGTATTAAATTCGGATGCAATTTCTGTGTTTCATCGTCAATAAGAAGGTGCAAGGTATACTGTAAGCCTGAAGTGTAGCATCGGAATCTAAAACTGGACTCACAGGAGAGGTTCAAATCATAGAAAGTGAGAGTGTCAGTCATCTTGTACTTAAGTCGACATTGTGCCATTTGTATTAAATTCGGATGCAATTTCTGTGTTTCATCGTCAATAAGAAGGTCCAACGGATACAGTATACCAGAAGTGAAGCATCGGAATCTAAAACTGGACTCAAAGGAGAGGTTCAAATCATAGAATGTTAGAGTGTTAGTCCTCTTTTATTTAAGTCGGCATTGTGGCTTTTGCATTAAATTCCGATGCAATTTCTATTTTTCATTGTCAATATGAAGGTGCAAGGTATACAGTAAACCTGAAGTGAAGCATCGGAATTTAAAACCGGACTTACAGGAGAGGTCCAAATCATAGGAAGAGAGAGTGTCAGTCCTCTTGTACTTAAGTTGGCATTGTGCCATTAGTATTAAATTCGGATGCAATTCCTGTGTTTCATAGTCAATAAGAAGGTCCAAGGAATACAGTAAACCTGAAGTGAAACATCGGAATCAAAAACTGGACTCACAGGAGAGGTTCAAATCATAGAATGTAAGATTGTCAGTCCTCTTGTACTTAAGTCGGCAATGTACCTTTTGTATTAAATTTGGATGGAAACTCTGTGTTTCATCGTCAATAAAAAGGTCCAAGGGAAACAGTAAACCTGAAGTGAAGCATCGGGATCTAAAACTGGACTCATAGGAGAGGTTCAAATCATAGAAAGTGAGAGTGGCAGTCCTCTTGTAGTTAAGTCGGTATTGTGCATTTTGAATTTAATTCCGATGCAATTTCTGTGTTTCATCGTCAATAAGAAGGTGAAAGGGATGCAGTAAACCTGAAGTGAAGTATCGGAATCTGAAACTGGACTCACAGGAGAGGTTCACATCATAGAAAGTGAGAGTGTCAGTAGTCTTGTACTTAAGTCGCCATTGTGCCTTTTGTATTAAATTCGGATGCAATTTCTGTGTTCCATCGTCAATAAGAAGGTCCGAGGGATACAGTAAACCTGAAGTGAAGCATCGGAATCTAAAACTGGACTCACATGAGAGGTTCTAATCATAGAAAGTGAGAGTGTCAGTCCTCTTCTACTTAGGTCGGCATTGTGCCTTTTGAATTTAATTCCGATGCAATTTCTGTGTTTCATCGTCAATAAGAAGGTCCAAAGGATATAATAAACCTGAAGTGAAGCATCGGAATCTAAAACTGAACTCACAGGAGAGATTCAAATCATAGAAAGCTAGAGTGTCACTCCTCTTTTGCTTAAGTTGGTATTGTGCCTTTTGTAATAAATTCGGATTCAATTTCTGTGTTTCATCATCAATAAGAAGGTCCAAGGGATGCAGTAAACCATAAGTAAAGCATCGGAATCTAAAACTGGACTCACAGGAGAGGTTCAAATCCAAAAAGTTAAAGTGTCATTCCTCTTGTACTCAACTCTGCATTGTGATTTTTGAAATTAATTCCGATGCAATTTCTGTGTTTCATTGTCAATAAGAAGGTCCAAGGGATACAGTAAACCTGGAATGCAGCATTGGAATCTAAGACTGGACTCACAGGAGAGGATCAAATCATAGAAAATGAGAGTGTCAGTCCTCTTTTACTTAAGTCGGCATTGTGTGTTTTGAATTTAATTCCGATGCAAATTCTGTGTTTCATCGTCAATAAGAAGGTCCAAGGGATACAGGAAACCTGAAGTGAAGCATCGGAATCAAAAACTGGACTCACAGGAAAGGTTCAAATCATAGAAAGTGAGAGTGTCAGTCCTCTTGTACTTAAGTCGGCATTGTCGCAATTGTATTGAATTCGGATGCAATTTCTGTGTTTCATCGTCAGTAAGAATGTCCAAGGGATACAATAAACCTGAAGTGAAGCATCGTAGTCTAAAACTGGACTCAAAGGAGAGATTGAAATCATTGAAAGTTAGAGTGTCCATCCTCTTGTACTTAAGTCGGCATTGTGCCTTTTGTAATAAATTCTGATGCAATTTCTGTGTTTCATCGTCAATAAGAAGGTCCAAGGGATACAGTAAACCTAAAGTGAAGCATCGGAATCTAAAACTGGAATCACAGGAGAGCTTCAAATCATAGAAAGTGAGAGTGTCAGTCCTCTTGTACATAAGTCGAC
Organism: Schistocerca americana; assembly: GCF_021461395.2. NCBI lineage: Eukaryota > Metazoa > Arthropoda > Insecta > Orthoptera > Acrididae > Schistocerca > Schistocerca americana. The sequence goes on from NW_025726324.1 coordinate 1,294,788, forward strand.
ATTGTGCCATTTGTATTAAATTCGGATGCAATTTCTGTGTTTCATTGTCAATAAGAAGGTCAAAGGGATACAGTAAACCTGAAATGAAGCATCGGAATCTAAAACTGGACTCAAAGGAGAGGTTCAAATCATAGAAAGTTAGAGTGTTAGTCCTCTTTTATTTAAGTCGGCATTGTGGCTTTTGCATTAAATTTGGATGCAAACTCTGTGTTTCATCGTCAATAAAATGGTCCAAGGGAGACAGTAAACCTGAAGTGAAGCATCGGGATCTAAAACTGGACTCATAGGAGAGGTTCAAATCATAGAAAGTGAGAGTGGCAGTCCTCTTGTAGTTAAGTCGGTATTGTGCATTTTGAATTTAATTCCGATGCAATTTCTGTGTTTCATCGTCAATAAGAAGGTGCAAGGTATGCAGTAAACCTGAAGTGAAGTATCGGAATCTGAAACTGGACTCACAGGAGAGGTTCACATAATAGAAAGTGAGAGTGTCAGTAGTCTTGTACTTAAGTCGTCATTGTGCCTTTTGTATTAAATTCGGATGTAATTTCTGTGTTTCATCGTCAATAAGAAGGTCCAAGGGATACAGTAAACCTGAAGTGAAGCTTCGGAATCTCAAACTGGACTCACAGGAGTGGTTCAAATCATAGAAAGTTAGAGTGTCAGTCCTTTTGTACTTAAGTCGGCATTGTGACTTTTGTATTAAATTTGGATGCAAACTCTGTGTTTCATCGTCAATTAGAAAGGTCCAAGGGATACAGTAAATCTGAAGTGATGAATCGGAATCTGAAACTGGACTCACAGGAGAGGTTCAAATCATAGAAAGTGAGAAAGTCAGTCCTCTTGTACTTAAGTCGGCATTGTGCCATTTGTATTAAATTCGGGTGAAATTTCTGTGTTTCATCGTCAATAAGAAGGTCCAAGGGATACAGTAAACCTGAAGTGAAGCATCGGAATCTAAAACTGGACTCACTGGAGAGGTTCAAATCAAAAAAGTTAAAGTGTCATTCGTCTTGTACTTAACTCTGCATTGTGATTTTTGAATTTAATTCCGATGCAATTTCTGTGTTTCATCGTCAATAAGAAGGTCCAAGGGATACAGTAAACCTGGAATGAAGCATTGGAATCTAAGACTGGACTCACAGGAGAGGTTCAAATCATAGAAAATGAGAGTGTCAGTCCTTTTTTACTTAAGTCGGCATTGTGCGTTTTGAATTTAATTCCGATGCAAGTTCTGTGATTCATCGTCAATAAGAAGGTCCAAGGGATACAGTAAACCTGAAGTGAATCATCGGAATCAAAAACTGGACTAACAGGAGAGGTTCAAATCATAGAAAGTGAAAGTGTCAGTCCTCTTGTACTTAAGTCGGAATTGTGGCATATGTATTGAATTCGGATGCACTTTCTGTGTTTCATCGTCAATAAGAATGGCCAAGGGATACAATAAACCAGAAGTGGAGCATCGGAATCTAAAACAGGACTCACAGGAGAGGTTCAAATCATAGAAAGTTAGATTGTCAGTCCTCTTTCACTTAAGTCGGCATTGTGCATTTTGTATTAAATTCCGATGCAATTTCTATGTTTCATCGTCAATAAAAAGGTGCAAGGTATACAGTAAACCTGAAGTGAAGCATCGGAATCTAAAACTGGACTCACAGGAGATGTTCAAATCATAGAAAGTGAGAGTGTCAGTCCTCTTCTACTTATCGGCATTGTGCCTTTTGAATTTAATTCCGTTGCAATTTCTGTTTCATCGTCAATAATAAGGTCCAAGGGATACAGTAAACCTGAAGTGAAGCATCGGAGTCTAAAACTGGACTCACAGGAGAGATTCAAATCATTGAAAGTTAGTGTGTCACTCCTCTTGTACTTGAGTCGGTATTGTGCCTTTTGTATTAAATTCGGATGCAATTTCTGTGTTTCATCGTCAATAAGAAGGTGCAAGGTATACTGTACACCTGAAGTGAAGCATCGGAATCTAAAACTGGACTCACAGGAGAGGTTCAAATCATAGAAAGTGAGAGTGTCAGTCATCTTGTACTTAAGTCGACATTGTGCCATTTGTATTAAATTCGGATGCAATTTCTGTGTTTCATCGTCAATAAGAAGGTCCAACCGATACAGTAAACCAGAAGTGAAGCATCGGAATCTAAAACTGGACTCAAAGGAGAGGTTCAAATCATAGAATGTTAGAGTGTTAGTCCTCTTTTATTTAAGTCGGCATTGTGGCTTTTGCATTAAATTCCGATGCAATTTCTATTTTTCATTGTCAATAAGAAGGTGCAAGGTATACAGTAAACCTGAAGTGAAGCATCGGAATTTAAAACCGGACTTACAGGAGAGGTCCAAATCATAGAAAGAGAGAGTGTCAGTCCTCTTGTACTTAAGTTGGCATTGTGCCATTAGTATTAAATTCGGATGCAATTCCTGTGTTTCATAGTCAATAAGAAGGTCCAAGGAATACAGTAAACCTGAAGTGAAACATCGGAATCAAAAACTGGACTCACAGGAGAGGTTCAAATCATAGAATGTAAGATTGTCAGTCCTCTTGTACTTAAGTCGGCAATGTACCTTTTGTATTAAATTTGGATGGAAACTCTGTGTTTCATCGTCAATAAAAAGGTCCAAGGGAAACAGTAAACCTGAAGTGAAGCATCGGGATCTAAAACTGGGCTCATAGGAGAGGTTCAAATCATAGAAAGTGAGAGTGGCAGTCCTCTTGTAGTTAAGTCGGTATTGTGCATTTTGAATTTAATTCCGATGCAATTTCTGTGTTTCATCGTCAATAAGAAGGTGAAAGGGATGCAGTAAACCTGAAGTGAAGTATCGGAATCTGAAACTGGACTCACAGGAGAGGTTCACATCATAGAAAGTGAGAGTGTCAGTAGTCTTGTACTTAAGTCGCCATTGTGCCTTTTGTATTAAATTCGGATGCAATTTCTGTGTTTCATCGTCAATAAGAAGGTCCGAGGGATACAGTAAACCTGAAGTGAAGCATCGGAATCTAAAACTGGACTCACATGAGAGGTTCTAATCATAGAAAGTGAGAGTGTCAGTCCTCTTCTACTTAGGTCGGCATTGTGCCTTTTGAATTTAATTCCGATGCAATTTCTGTGTTTCATCGTCAATAAGAAGGTCCAAAGGATAAAGTAAACCTGAAGTGAAGCATCGGAATCTAAAACTGAACTCACAGGAGAGATTCAAATCATAGAAAGCTAGAGTGTCACTCCTCTTTTGCTTAAGTTGGTATTGTGCCTTTTGCAATAAATTCGGATTCAATTTCTGTGTTTCATCATCAATAAGATGGTCCAAGGGATACAGGAAACCTGAAGTGAAGCATCGGAATCAAAAACTGGACTCACAGGAAAGGTTCAAATCATAGAAAGTGAGAGTGTCAGTCCTCTTGTACTTAAGTCGGCATTGTGGCAATTGTATTGAATTCGGATGCAATTTCTGTGTTTCATCGTCAATAAGAATGTCCAAGGGATACAATAAACCTGAAGTGAAGCATCGGAATCTAAAACTGGACTCACAGGAGAGGTTCAAATCATAGAAAGTTAGAGTGTCAGTCCTCTTTTACTTACGTCGGCATTGTGCCTTTTCTATTAAATTCCGATGCAATTTCTATGTTTCATCGTCAATAAAAAGGTGCAAGGTATACAGAAAACCTGAAGTGAAGCATCGGAATCTAAAACTGGACTCACAGGAGAGGTTCAAATCATAGAAAGTGAGAGTGTCAGTCCTCTTCTACTTATCGGCATTGTGCCTTTTGAATTTAATTCCGATGCAATTTCTGTTTCATCGCCACTGAGAAGGTCCAAGGGATACAGTAAACCTGAAGTGAAGCATCGGAATCTAAAACTGGACTCACAGGAGAGATTCAAATCATTGAAAGATAGAGTGTCACTCCTCTTGTACTTGAGTCGGTATTGTGCCTTTTGTATTAAATTCTGATGTAATTTCTGTGTTTCATCATCAATAAGAAGGTCCAAGGGATACAGTAAACCATAGGTAAAGCATCGGAATCTAAAACTGGACTCACAGGAGAGGTTCAAATCATAGAAAGTTAGAATGTCAGTCCTCATTTACTTAAGTCGGCATTGTGCCTTTTGTATTAAATTCTGATGCAATTTCTGTGTTTCATCGTCATTAAGAAGGTCCAAGGGGTACAGTATACCTGAAGTGAGGCATCGGAATCCAAAACTGCACTCACAGGACAGGTTCAAATGAATGAAAGTTAGAGTGTCATTCCTCTTTTACTTAAGTCAGCATTGTGCCTTTTGAATTTAATTCCGATGCAATTTCTGTGTTTCATCGTCAATAAGAAGGTCCAAGGGATACAGTAAACCTGAAGTGAAGCATCGGAATCTAAAACTGGACTCACAAGGGATGTACAAATCATAGAAAGTGAGAGTGTCAGTCCTCTTTCACTTATGTCGGCATTGTGCGTTTAGAATTTAAATCCCATGCAATTTCTGTGTTTCATCATCAATAAGAAGGTCCAAGGGATACAGTAAACCTGAAGTGAAGCATCGGAATCTAAAACTGGACTCACAGGAGATGTTCAAATCATAGAAAGGGAGATTGTCAGTCCTCTTGTACTTAAGTAGCCATTGTGATTTTTGTATTAAATTCGGATGCAATTTCTGTGTTTCATCGTCAATAAGAAGGTCCAAGGGATACAGTAAACCTGAAGTGAAGCATCGGAATCTAAAACTGGACTCACAGGAGAGGTTCAAATCATAGAAAGTTAGAGTGTCAGTCCTCTTATACTTAAGTCGGTATTGTACCTTTTGAATTAAATTCGGATGCAAATTCTGTGTTTCATCAACAATTAGATGGTCCAAGGGATACAGTAAACCTGAAGTGAAGCATCGGAATCTAAAACAGGACTCACAGGAGAGGTTCTAATCATAGAAAGTTAGAATGTCAGTCCTCTTGTACTTAAGTCGGCATTGTGCCTTTTGTATTAAATTCGGATGCAATTTCTGTGTTTCATCGTCAATAAGAAGGTGCAAGGTATATAGTAAACCTGAAGTGAAGCATCGGAATCTAAAACTGGACTCACAGGAAAGGTTCAAATCATAGAAAGGGAAAGTGTCAGTCCTCTTGTACTTATGTCGGCATTGTGGCATTTGTATCAAATTCGGATGCATTTTCTGTGTTTCATCGTCAATAAGAAGGTCCAAGGGATACATCAAACCTGAAGTGAAGCATCGGAATCTATAACTGGACGCACTGGAGAGGTTCGAATCATAGAAAGTGAGAGTGTCTGTACTCTTCTACTTAGGGCGGCATTGTGCCATTTGAATTTAATTCCGATGCAATTTCTGTGTTTCATCGTCAATAAGAAGTTCCAAAGGATACAGTAAAACTGAAGTGAAGCATCGGAATCTAAAACTGGACTCACAGGAGAGATTCAAATCATAGAAAGTTAGAGTGTCTCTATTCTTGTACCTAATTCGGTATTGTGCCTTTTGTATTAAATTCGGATGCAATTTCTGTGTTTCATCGTCAATAAGAAGGTCCAAGGGATACAGTAAACCTGAAGTGAAGCATCGGAATCTAAAACTGGACTCACAGAAGAAGTTCAAATCATAGAAATTTAGAGTGTCAGTCCTCTTGTAGTTAAGTCGGCATTGTGATTTTTGAATTTAATTCCGTTGCAATTTCTGTGTTTCATCGTCAATAAGAAGGTCCAAGGGATACAGTAAACCTGAAGTGAAACATCGGAATCTAACACTGGACTCACAGGAGAGGTTCTAATCATGGAAAGTGAGAGTGTCAGTCCTCTTTTACTTAAGTCGGCATTGTGCGTTTTGAATTTAATTCCGATGCAATTTCTGTGTTTCATCGTCAATAAGAAGGTCTAAGGGATACAGTAATCCTGAAGTGAAGCATTGGAATCTAAAACTGGACTCACAGGAGAGGTTCTAAACATAGAGTGTTAGAATGTCATTCCTCTTGTACTTTAGTCGGCATTGTGCCTTTTGTATTACATTCGGATGCAATTTCTCTGTTTCATCGTCAATAAGAAGGTGCAAGGTATACAGTAAACCTGAAGTGAAGCATCGGAATCTAAAACTGGACTCGCAGGAGAGGTTCAAATCATAAAAAGTAAAAGTGTCAGTCCTCTTGTACTTAAGTCGCCATTGTGCCTTTTGTTATAATTCGGATGCTATTTCTGTGTTTCATCGTCAATAAGAAGGTCCAAGGGATACTGTAAACCTGAAGTGAAGCATCGGAATCCAAAACTGGACTCACAGGAGAGGTTCAAATCATAGAAAGTTAGAGTGTCAGTCCTCTTGTATTTAAGTCGGCATTGTGCCTTTTGTATTAAATTCGGATGCAAACTCTGTGTTTCATCGTCAATAAGAAGGTGCAAGGTATACAGTAAACCTGAAGTGAATCATCGGAATCAAAAACTGGACTCGCAGGAGAGGCTCAAATCATAAAAAGTAAGAGTGTCAGTCCTCTTGTACTTAAGTCGCCATTGTGCCTTTTGTATTAAATTCGGATGCTATTTCTGTGTTTCATCGTCAATAAGAAGGTCCAAGGGATACAGTAAACCTGAAGTGAAGCATCGGAATCCAAAACTGGACTCACAGAAGAGGTTCAAATCATAGAAAGTTAGAGTGTCAGTCCTCTTGTATTTAAGTCGGCATTGTGCCTTTTGTATTAAATTCGGATGCAAACTCTGTGTTTCATCGTCAATAAGAAGGTGCAAGGTATACAGTAAACCTGAAGAGAAGCACCGGAATCTAAAACTGGACTCACTGGAGAGGTTCAAATCATAGAAAGTGAGAGTGTCAGTCCTCTTGTACTTAAGTCGCCATTGTGCCTTTTGTATTAAATTCGGATGCAATTTCTGTGTTTCATCGTCAATCAGAAGGTCCAAGGGATACAGTAAACCTGAAGTGAATCATCGAAATCCAAAACTGGACTCACAGGAGAGGTTCAAATCATAGAAAGTTAGAGTGTCAGTCCTCTTGTAGTTCAGTCGGCATTGTGATTTTTGAATTTAATTCCGTTGCAATTTCTGTGTTTCATCGTCAATAAGAAGGTACAAGGGATACAGTAAACCTGGAGTGAAGCATCGGAATCTAAGACAGGACTCACAGGAGAGGTTCAAATCATAGAAAGTGAGAGTGTCAGTCCTCTTTTACTTAAGTCGGCATTGTGCCTTTTGAATTTAATTCCGATGCTATTTCTGTGTTTTATTGTCAATAAGAAGGCCAAGGGATACAGTAAACCTGAAGTGAAGCATCAGAATCTGAAACAGGGCTCACAGGAGTGGTTCTAATCATAGAAAGTTAGAATGTCAGTCCTCTTGTACTTAAGGCGGCATTGTGCCTTTTGTATTAACTTCGGATACAATATCTGTATTTCATCGTCAATAAGAAGGTGCAAGGTATACAGTAAACCTGAAGTGAAGCATCGGAATCTAAAACTGGACTCACAGGAAAGGTTCAAATCATAGAAAGGGAGAGTGTCAGTCCTCTTGTACTTATGTCGGCATTGTGGCATTTGTATCAAATTCGGATGCATTTTCTGTGTTTCATCGTCAATAAGAAGGTCCAAGGGATACAATAAACCTGAAGTGAAGCATCGGAATCTAAAACTGGACTCACAGGAGAGGTTCAATTCATAGAAAGTGAGAGTGTCAGTTCTCGTCTACTTAGGTCGGCATTGGGCCTTTTGAATTTAATTCCGTTGCAATTTCTGTGTTTCATCGTCAATAAGAAGGTACAAGGGATACAGTAAACCTGGAGTGAAGCATCGGAATCTAAGACTGGACTCACAGGAGAGGTTCAAATCATAGAAAGTGAGAGTGTCAGTCCTCTTTTACTTAAGTCGGCATTGTGCGTTTTGAATTTAATTCCGATGCAATTTCTGTCTTTCATCGTCAGTAAGAAAGTCCAAGGGATACAGTAATCCTGAAGTGAAGCATCGGAATCTAAAACTGGACTCACAGGAGAGGTTCAAATCATAGAATGTGAGAGTGTCGGTCCTCTTGTACTTAAGTCGGCATTGTGCCATTTGTATTAAATTCGGGTGCAATTTCTGGGTTTCATCGTCAATAAGAAGGTCCAAGGGATACATTAAACCTGAAGTGAAGCATCGGAATCTAAAACTGGACTCACAGGAGAGGTTCAAATCATAGAAAGTGAGAGTGTCAGTTCTCGTCTACTTAGGTCGGCATTGTGCCTTTTGAATTTAATTCCGATGCAATTTCTCTGTTTCATCGTGAATAAGAAGGTCCAAAGGATACAGTAAAACTGAAGTGAAGCATCGCAATCTAAAACTGTACTCACAGGAGAGATTCAAATCATAGAAAGTTAGAGTGTCTCTCCTCTTGTACCTAATTCGGTATTGTGCCTCTTGTATTAAATTTGGATGCAATTTCTGTGTTTTATCGTCAATAAGAAGGTCCAAGGGATACAGTAAACCTTAAGTAAATCATCGGAATCTAAAACTGGACTCACAGGAGAGGTTCAAATCATAGAAAGTTAGAGTGTCAGTCCTCTTGTACTTAAGTCGGCATTGTGCCTTTTGTATTAATTTCGGATGCAAACTCTGTGTTTCATCGTCAATAAGAAGTGTAAGTAGGCTGTTTAGGTTTTTTATTGGTAACGCCACCTCTGTATGAAAATCACTGGCTGTGTTGTGTGCAGTCTGTGGCTAGTTTGCATTGTTGTCTGCCATTGTAGTGTTGGGCAGCGGCAGCTGGATGTGAACAGCGCGTAGCGTTGCGCAGTTGGAGGTGAGCCGCCAGCAGTGGTGGATGTGGGGAGAGAGATGGCGGAGTTTTGTAATTTTTCATGAACTGATATATTTATATATGATGATATCAAGGTAAATACATTGTTTGTTCTCTATTAATATCTTTCATTTGCTAACTATCCCTATCAGTAGTTAGTGCCTTCAGTAGTTTGAATCCTTTATTTAGCTGGCAGTAGTGGCGCTCGCTGTATTGCAGTAGCTTGAGCAGCGAAGATTTTTGTGAGGTAAGTGATTTGTGAAAGGTATAGTTTAATGTTTGTCAGGGCCATTCTTTAGTAGGAAATTTTGAAAGTCAGATTGCGTTGCGCTAAAAATATTGTGTGTCAGGTTAAGCACAGTCCTGTATAATTGTTCAAAGGGGACGTTTCATATGTCGACCCTTAGCCTAGGATACCTCACTGGAATCTTCTGATTTTTTCTTGTAGTTTGTGTAATTAGTGTAGCTATTGTATATTGCTAGCGCGTAATTATAGAGAAAATCTCCTTTGTAGTTGCAGTCTTTCATTGTTGTACAGTAAAACAGTGTGGAATGCATGTAGATTTGCACCAAGTATTTCGCAGCTGCAAATAACTAGATATTATTTTCAGTGCTATGTTAATGTGTTCTCTTATTTTTGATCTTCAAATTGTGTTTTTCTGTGTTGTCGTGTGAAATACTGTGACAATAATGGCGTGCGAAAAACGTAATACTAGGCTCCAAAGTAAACTGAGAAATGACAGTGAAGACGAAGGCAGTGTGTTAGCGCCGCAGAGTAATGAATTAACTGATGTTCAAAGTAGTAATTTGGTAATCGTGCATAGGGAAATGGAGCGGGCGGCAAACAATGGCACGGTCAGTGAAACAATTAGTGAAGAGGGAAGCATTATCGATCGATCGGTCGGCAACAGCTCGCCTCAGGAATCCGAAATGACAGGACACAATTTCGCAAATACTGTAGATTCAGGTTTTGGGTCATCACCGTTTTCTCAAATAAGTCAAGACACATTTTCTGCTTGTCAAAATGTGAATGTTGTCGGTGCAAATGCACTGCCGAAAAGTGTAGAGAAACAGATTCCAGACACTAATACATTATTATTGCAATTAATGCAACAAATGGAACAAAATCAGAGACAAACACAGCAAAAGCTTGAAAAGTTAGACACAATGGAACAAAATCAGAGACAAACACAGCAAAAGCTTCAAAAGTTAGACACACTGGAACAAAATCAGAGACAAACACAGCAACAGCTTCAAAAGTTAGACTCATTGGAACAAACTCTTGAACAAACGCGTGAAGATTTAACTACTGAGTTACATAACATTGAATCGAAATGTCAAAAAGTCTGTAATGACGTAAAAACTCAAATTTGTGAGCATTTCCAACCTATTTTTTCGCTTCATGAAAATGCACTACAGAATCACGAAGCAGCCATAAAAGAACTGCAAACTATTGTTCATGAAAATCATGAGACCTTGCAAGCAAAATTTGACTCAGTTGCATCTACCGATACGGTTATGCAACTTGCAAAAACTCAGGAAAACTTAAAGGTCACAGTAGACACGATTTCAACACAAATGGACACTCTGAAACTTGGTTCAGAAAAACATACAGAGGAAATGATTTCACTATCGGATAAAGTAGCCGAACTTTCAGATCAGTTCACTAACTTATCTACACAGGTAGATGATGATCTGAATGACACAACACCTGTAGCCTTCACTGACACAGAAGAGTATGAACAAATTAGAAAATTCAAACAAAATCAAAATCAACTCAATACACAGTACAAAAGAGAAATCCGGGAAGTGCAAGATCAGTTGGCACAAGTAGTACAAGAATTACGTATTTCAGAGGACACTCGCGCCCCAATACGGGAAGAGGGACATACAAATACGGAACAGACACAAAATAACACAGGGCATTTCGGAAGTAATGAAAGAAATTGGGAATGTGCACCGAATTTTGAGAGGGAACGGCCGACACGACCTAACAATGACCGATATGCGACTCGCCGATATGATGATTTTGACTATAAGCTGTTCATTACTACACGTAAATTCAAAACATTTAAGAATTCTGGCAACGACATTCATCCACAAGCATGGCTCCATCAATTCTCTCATTGTTTTCCTCCCAACTGGTCGTTGGAACACAGATTAGAATTTATGTGTGGCTACTTAGAGAATGAACCAGCTGTAAGAATGCGATCGGTAATTCACGATTGCCACAGTGAAGGAGAGTTTTACCATGCCTTCCTCTCAGCATATTGGTCTCAAGCCACACAAGACCGTGTAAAACATAGCATCATAATGATGAAACGTTTCGAACAATCTGAATTTTCCAGTCTTATGAAATATTTTGAAGACATGTTGCATAAGAATCAGTATCTTTCAAACCCATACAGCCCCTCAGAACTCATCCGCATTTGCTTAATCAAACTGCCTGAACATTTACGACATATTATTTTGGCAGGACGTTGCAAAGACGACATTGAAGCATTTCAGGGACTCTTACAAGAATTAGAAATTGACACTGACAATCGCGGAACGCGAAACCAGGAACACAGCAATTACAGGTCACATCCGTCGCAATTCCGCGATGAAAGAAGTAATAACTTTACACGACAAGGCTATTCTCACAACACAAATCGTGACCAAAACAGACACCACCCGTATGACAACCGTTGGCAGAGTAGTAATAACTACAGGGAAAGATCACCTCTCCGTGGTAGTGACTATCACAGAGACAATAAGAGAAACAGACAATATGGGAACCAAAATAAATACTATCAAGGGAGACAGAATAACTTTAGACGCAACGGACCAGCGCGCAGTTGCGATTCAGGGAGAAATTCTCCACCATGTGACCGACAGGAAAGAAACTATGGAATCTACCGACATGACGACAGACGATATGATCGTAACGACAGACCTGAACTGCATCAGAACTGGAGGGATTCAAACAGAGCAGGGCCCTCTCGTCACGGTGAATTTGTAGAAGTTAGGTCTCCAAATCCCAATAACGACGCGCGCCAACAAAGAGACAATAGGCAATGACTCATACCGCAGGCAGCCACAAAACGCACGTATGAAACTAACGACGCAGCTGCCGTAGCTAGTAATTACGTAAAAATGGAAGACATTAGGGACATTTTACTCCAAGAACACGACGTAAAACATAACAACATTGCATATCCTGTGATTCACATTACAGTAAATGACGTAAAATTTACGGCAGTACTTGACTCTGGCAGTCCCATCTCAGTAATCAGTGAAACAGCCTTTAGCAAATGCAACAAATCGAACGATTGCCCCACACTTCCGTTACGTAAGATTAAATTACAAGGTGCAATCTTTGGAAAAAGTGTAGATGTACGCCAACAAACCAATTTAGAATTCTTTTGTCAAAGCCACAGCTTCACTATGAACTTTCTCATTGTTCCATTATTGTCGACGGAAATTATATTGGGAGTAGACTTTTTGAATGAATACAAAGCAATCTTAAACTTTCACGATGCTGAAATAAGTTTAGAGAAAGAAGGTAAGTCAATAGCTTTGAAATTTGAAGATTGGCTCTCAAACCATGACGAGGAAATTAATCGGCTTTACCTTCTATTAGACAACAGTTCGGACTTTTCTACGGAACTTGACACTAACAATCACTCTGCAAGTACTGACAGGGATGATATCGACGGCGCATTTGACACTAATAAGTTAATTCAGAATAAAATTCAAACAATTGAGAATTGTAATGACAATGATAGGCAAGACCTTTTTGAGATTTTACAAGCACATTCCACAGTTTTTACTCACAAAACAGGAACAATCAAGGGATTTCAATACCAATTTCGTGTTCGTGAGCATACTAAATTTTGTGTTAGACCATATGTAATTCCAGCACATTATAGGGACCGTGTTAGAACAGAAATACAATCTATGCTTCATGAGGGCATTATTGAGCCTGCAGTAAGCTCATACAACAATCCATTACATGTTGTTGAGAAGAAAAATGGATCGATCAGGCTTGTCTTAGATTCGAGACAAATCAATACGATCATTATTCCTGAAACAGACAGGCCGCAAACGTTAGAAGAACTTCTTCAAAATTTTAATGGTGTAAAAGTGTTGTCTTCCATTGATCTCAGATCCAGCTTTTATCAGATCGAACTTCATCCAGAATGTAGAAAATACACAGCTTTCCTTTGTTTCGGCGTTTGTTATCAGTTTCGGAAACTTCCCTTTGGTTTGAACATTTCTTCGGCAGCATTCATTCGCGGGCTAAATTCCATATTACCTGAGTTCTTAAACGTCACATCACCTTATATGTGGACGATATTCTGATAGCAGAAGCCTCATGGGAACAACACAATCGCATCCTCAACAGCGTGTTACATATTTTTGCAGAATCTGGAATTACAGTTAACTTGGAAAAGTCTGAATTCGGTAGGACAAAGGTGAAGTTTTTGGGACATATTATTTCTTCTGAAGGCATTCAGCCGGATCCTGAAAAGTTAGAAGCAATCAGAGCCATTCCAGTTCCATCCACAAAAAGACAAGTCCGCAGTTTTCTAGGTCTCGTAAATTTTTACCGTCGTTTTCTGAATATGCAAATTCTAGCTACACCAAAACTTTGTTCTCTCACTGGAAAAAATACTATTTGGAACTGGGACGAACAAGCACAGTTGGAATTCAATTCTTTGAAAGAAGCGTTACTTCACGCGCCAATCTTAGCTCATCCAGATCTGTCACAAGATTTCTGCCTTAGCACGGATTCTTCTAAAGTCGGTCTTGGTGCCCATTTATTTCAAGAAGCCATAGAAAATGACACTACCATTCAGAAAACCATTGCTTTTGCTAGCCGAGTGCTAACAAAATCTGAAAAAAATTATTCCGTTACTGAATTAGAAGCTTTAGCTATCGTTTGGGCATTTAACAAATTCCGTTTCTTTCTTTCTGGTAAGCACGTAAAAGTATACAGTGATCATCGTGCATTACAATTTCTTATGTCTTCAAAATTAAATCATGACAGGTTAAAACGTTGGGCATTGTTTCTGCAAGAATTCCGCTTCACAATAGTCTACATTCCCGGCAAGGAGAACATTGTTGCGGACGCACTGTCACGCGCACCGGCTGGGCTTGAGAAAAGTACCACAGAAGGCAACCTCGAGAAAAATTTCAGTATTCTTTACATTCAGAAAGTCGCCTTTGAAAACTTCATCACCACATCTTTAAAGGACATTGCTCATGAGCAAGATAAAGATCCGATTTGGAAAGACATCAAGAGCAAATGGCATGAAAAGACACACACACAGATTCGGCATTATTATCTGGTTAGAAACAACATACTGTTCAAACGCTGCACTGTTGATGACAAGCTATGGGTACTTTGCATTCCTGACGATTTTGTTAATAAGCTCATTTGGTACATTCATTTCAGCAACGCACATTTTGGTCCACGAAAATGTTATCATATTCTTCGAACGACTTGTTATTTTAACAATATGGAAAAAAGAATTCGAAGAGTCTTGTCTATTTGTAAACTTTGTCAAAAGGCGAAACCATCTACTGTCTCACATCGTGCTCCGTTGTTTCCTATCATTCCTTCTAAATTAAAAGAATTTGCTGCTGTTGATCTCTTGGGACCGCTTGTCAGAACATCCAATGGATTTTCGTACGTTCTAGTCGCTGTTGAACTTACTTCAAAATTTGTTTCTTTCACTCCGTTACGTAAAGCCACTGGACGGTCTGTATCCAACGCCTTTGTTAAAAATTTCTTACGTGAAGTTGGACACGTTAGTAAAGTCATTTCAGATAACGGACCGCAATTCAGATCTGCTGTTTGGTCACGCATGCTTCGCAACCATAAAATCAAACCTGTTTTTATTTCATTGTACTCACCACATTGCAACCCGTCTGAACGGATTATGAAAGAAATCAATAAGCTTTGCAGACTTTATTGTCACAGAAAGCATCAGCATTGGGACAGATATTTACACTTATTTCAAAATGTGCTGAATGAAATGCCTCATGATTCCACTGCTTTACCACCTACTCTTGTACTGAAGAATGTGGAACCTCCGAACAGAATCAGAGAGCTTGTACCTTTCCCGAATACACGTAAACTTCGACACAAAGACATAATTGATTTGGCTCTTAAAAATATAAAATCTGCAGCAGACAAACGGAGAAAACTAAACGGTAAAGCAAATGCAAAGAAATTATGTATTGGTCAGAAAGTTCTCATTAAAGCTCATTCATTGTCACATAAGAAGAAACACTTGAGTCACAAATTCTTTCTAGTTTACAATGGACCTTACAGAATCCGACGTATACCACATGATAATTGCGTTGAAGTTGAAACTCTGCGTACTAGGAAGAGTAAAGGTTTACACCACATTTCTCATGTAAAACCATTTATTGACAGATAATCTGCCTTTTAACTTTGTCTTTGCCATAAAACGTTTCACTTCACGTTACTAGTATGCTTTAGAAACTGTTACCATGCAACAAAGTTTGAAGTTAAATATCCAATCAAGAACCAAGAGAACTTATTTAAACAGAAATGACGAATGCATTGTTATAGTAAACAGACGTCACAGTGTTATTGTGTGTGTACATTCTTGCTTGTTTGTTGCACGATTACGTAACGACTATAAGGCTCACATACTTAGAACATTTACCAGTACTGCTAATGAGATTTTAATGCAACATTTTGGTTTATTTGAAAATACATTCTGAATTTAAAGTGCTTTCTGAGAGATACCAGATGACACAGAGGTTAGTTTATGTAACAGCTACACGATTTTTATCACGACGCTACTAATGAGTGACAATTTAGAATGTTGCTTTTGCGGTGTATCTGTTTTATATCTGCACAGTTTTCTGAATTCTTCTGGAAATCAAAACATGTTTTATTAGTAACTTTTGTGGTATAGCTACAAGGAGACAGCCTTTTCCATAGCACAACAATACGTTACAGCACAGTACTTTCATCATCACAACAATAAGCGTAATAACTAAGATATCTATACGCAAAGCATTTCACTTTTGTTTATCATGAGGTAAGTACATTGGCTTCTGCAGAACTTAGCTTTCTGAGGACGATAACTACGACACTTCCACAGAGATTATGTTGCAACAAGATGCACAGTTTAGCGCTACAGTACACGCATTTGAGTGATTAATCTTATACTTAACACACTTATTTTCAAAGATTTTTTAATTACAAAGAAAGTTTTCCGTGATACATTTCATTCCATTGCAGTAATTTGTAACACCTGAGGGTATAATTACATTTATCCTCAGGGGGGTACACGCCTACTTTGTGTACCATGTGTTTGGCAAGCACAAGGAACCCTAGCTAATATGGTATTTGCTTATACAACTTTACACTTCGGTACCATATTTCTCTAACACAGAATTACACAGCTATCTGAGTATTTGACAGAGAAACAAACATTCTTTTTACTACATCAGTGACAGATGTTTACGCATTTACAGAGTTGGATTACTTCACAGTTATGAAATTGTATTTTGTCTGTACTGTGTGAACTGTTCATATTTTTTCGGAACCATTGTGATACTATGAGAGCTTTGAATGATGTATTTGGTATGGATTCATGATTTTTAAAGTACGTTTGAGGCAGATGACACTTTTGACATGAGCAGAGAATTTTCTTTAGGTTTGGAATTATTGGAGGAAGCTACGACGATTTTGAGATTTGACTGAGGTGTTATGATGTTATTTTTACGACGACGATGTGTATTATGCTGCTGAGGTATGTTTACGATTAATAGGCTGAGGCTACTATATGAGTTATTTGATTATGCTTCATATTTATAATGACGAAATACTGACGAGTGTCGATGGATACGTATATGTGTAATAAGGTAAGGAATAAGGAGTAGGGATTAGGGACTCTGACTTATGGAAAAGGTTGTTGGAAACCAAGAATCGTACTTTAAGAGTTATGAAATGTGTGTGTATATGCATGAATGTATTACAATGCAGACGAAAATTTTTTGGACACTGTTATATCAATAGCATTTTGTTTCTACAGATTTGCAACGCTAATTCTTGACCTGTGAAATATTTTTATATGACTGCCACGGTAGCGGAAACTGCTGTCGTAAATATTTCCGTAAGAAAGTTAAGTGACCACCTGCACGTAATGCGTCGCGGGCACCCAGCTGTCAGACGCCTGGAGAAAAAGCCATTATTGCGAGCCCTTTTCAGCGGCACAGGTAGAACAAAAAAAAAGGGGAGGCCATTATCCTCGGAAATATTTTTACATCTGCACACCTGATTACGACAAGCGTCTTTCTACGAGAGTTGAGAGAATTTCTACTAACTTATGAAATGTCACATGACTACTGAATGATATTTTTATACTTTGCTTTTCGTAGTTGCTTATTTCATTTGACATCTGTTTTCCAGCTGTGTTGCAGCATTGCTTTTATAAAATGAAATGCATTTGCTAATGTGAACACTTTCTGTCAACAGATCTATTAAATAATTATTTTATGATCCACATTCTTTAAAAAAGGAGCACTTGGAAAGGAAAGAACAATAAGAAGGAACTAGTAACTGCATTCATAATTTTCCTTTCAAGTAATTGGTAACTTTTTGGTAGAATAACTTCTTGTGGTGCACCACTTTAATTACATAGACATTAAGATGTGAATATACATTTCCCTTATCTGCATTGTTGTTTTTACTGCAATATCTTTTCTGCTTGAGCTTTGTCATGTATAGATATAAGTTTTATATTTTTTATATTTTTTATATTTGCTGCTGCTGTTTGCCAGGCATAGTGCTACTGAACTTTAATTTGTGTTACTCTGCTAAGCCAATTTTACTACTCATTGATTTTTCATGTTGCTGCACATTGGCTCATATTAGTTGTAATTTTGCATTTTATCTGTTAATTTAGATTTGCTGCTGCTTGCTTTGCAAATTGGCATTTTTTTTGTCATTGCTGTTTGTGATAACTTGTTTTGTGCTGCTGCATTGCCTCGTCCCTTAGTTTAATATCTGAGCTCAGTAGATTTAAGTTAGCTTAAGAGGGGGTAGACTATAGAAGAGAATGAGTTGCGATGAATTGGAAGAAATGCATTTAGACGCTATAAGAAAATGGTTTGGAAAAAAAAAAAAAAAAAAAAAAAAAAAAAAAAAAAAAAAAAAGGTATTTTAGGTAGGATTTTCTTGGAAATAAATGATGAGGTAAGATAATGGAAAATAAAAATGTTGAGGTAAAAAATGAGTGAACATATAAATACAGAAAGCATGCTTAGATAGAATTTTTTTGGTGGAAACAAAGGATGAAATAAGAGGAAAGATATATGAAGTTTTGGGTTGGACTGCAGTACCAAATGCTACACTGAAAACGAACCCTGTCCTTTCCTATTGGTGTTATCCCACTATGTGTTTGTGTACCCTTGTGTATTTGTTTTCTTCCTGTCTCTGTGTAGTTTCATAGAATTTTTTCTTCTTTTAATATTAAGCTACATTCACTATGATGAGGAATACTGTTATCCTCAAATATAAGTTGCATTAATAATATGTTATTTTCTTTGTAAAGTTGTTTACAATTCTGTTCTGTTTCAATGTTCATGTGTGAAATTAATGTTTCGAAAACTATTCTCATTATTTTATGTATGTACTTATGTCACTATTTTTGTAACACTGATGTATATGTTTATTTCTATTCTTTTGTAAAGCCTGTACTACAAATGTTATCTATATTGCTATGTTTTTAATGATGTATTTTGTACCTTTGTAATTGTATTCTTATGTTATAAAATTGTAATTGTCACCAGTTCATGATATTATTAACTTGTTAGTTACATTTCACTGCACACGTTTCTGTTGGTCATAGTATATGGACAATATGTGAGAAGTAGGGACTGATAGTGTTTGCATGTGTGTTAATGATTCAGCAAGGGACTGGATAACAGCATTGCTCGTTCTAAGGACAATTCCAAAAACTTTGTGAGTGCACAAGTGGTGGTTTATGGACTTGCTATATTCTCTGCAAGACTCTTTGATGGTGAATGTGCACCTGCACAATCGCAACAGATGGCTGCTGGCCATCTCTACAAGGACTACAGTGGGTCTGCACCTCTGGTGGCCCACCATTACCATTATCTCTACAAGGACTACAGTGGGTCTGCACCTCTGGTGGCCCACCAATACCGTAATCTCTACCAGGACTACAGTGGGTCTGCTCTGTGATGACCTACCTACCAATATTCTTCAAAACTTCGAATGACTCTGCTGTGGGTTTGCTCCATTGTGGCCCATTACCTGTCAGCATGTCGAGAGTCAGCACTGTCTTTCCGTTGGAAGGACAACACTACTTCTTCAAGACTGCATGGAAATCCACTACTTCTGTGTGCAATTTCTTTTGCTAATGAGACTTTGTGAAAAAAAACCTGTGATTACCGTAATGAACAATGTGGACTGTCTTTATGGATTGTGAGAAATTTTGATCTTTTGACCAACATAATATTAATAAGTGTGTGTATTTTATATCTTTGTTACTGTAATTGTGAAAAATTTTTGTCAAATCTGTATTGGCCAGTGCCCAACACCATTTGTAAAAATTTTTGTGGGGAGCGTGGGGGCTATGTAAGTAGGCTGTTTAGGTTTTTTATTGGTAACGCCACCTCTGTATGAAAATCACTGGCTGTGTTGTGTGCAGTCTGTGGCTAGTTTGCATTGTTGTCTGCCATTGTAGTGTTGGGCAGCGGCAGCTGGATGTGAACAGCGCGTAGCGTTGCGCAGTTGGAGGTGAGCCGCCAGCAGTGGTGGATGTGGGGAGAGAGATGGCGGAGTTTTGTAATTTTTCATGAACTGATATATTTATATATGATGATATCAAGGTAAATACATTGTTTGTTCTCTATTAATATCTTTCATTTGCTAACTATCCCTATCAGTAGTTAGTGCCTTCAGTAGTTTGAATCCTTTATTTAGCTGGCAGTAGTGGCGCTCGCTGTATTGCAGTAGCTTGAGCAGCGAAGATTTTTGTGAGGTAAGTGATTTGTGAAAGGTATAGTTTAATGTTTGTCAGGGCCATTCTTTAGTAGGAAATTTTGAAAGTCAGATTGCGTTGCGCTAAAAATATTGTGTGTCAGGTTAAGCACAGTCCTGTATAATTGTTCAAAGGGGACGTTTCAGAAGGTACAAGGGATACAGAAAACCTGAAGTGAAGCATCGGAATCTAAAACTGGACTCACAGAAGAAGTTCAAATCATAGAACGTTAGAGTGTCAGTCCTCTTGTAGTTAAGTCAGCATTGTGATTTTTGAATTTAATTCCGATGCAATTTCTGTGTTTCATCGTCAATAAGAAGGTCTAAGGGATACAGTAATCCTGAAGTGAAGCATCGGAAATTAAAACCGGTCTCACAGGAGAGGTTCAAATCATAGAAAGTGAGAGTGTCAGTCCTCTTGTACTTAAGTCGCCATTGTGCCTTTTGTATTAAATTCGGATGCAATTTCTATGTTTCATCGTCATTAAGAAGGTCCAAGGGATACAGTATACCTGAAGTGAGGCATCGGAATCCAAAACTGGACTCACAGGACAGGTTCAAATCAATGAAAGTTAGAGTGTCATTCCTCTTTTACTTAAGTCGGCATTGTGCCTTTTGAATTTAATTCCGATGCAATTTCTGTGTTTCATCGTCAATAAGAAGGTCCAAGGGATACAGTAAACCTGAAGTGAAGCATCGGAATCTAAAACTGGACTCACAGGAGATGTACAAATCATAGAAAGTGAGAGTGTCAGTCCTCTTTCACTTATGTCGGCATTGTGCGTTTAGAATTTAAATCCGATGCAATTTCTGTGTTTCATCATCAATAAGAAGGTCCAAGGGATACAGTAAACCTGAAGTGAAGCATCGGAATCTAAAACTGGACTCACAGGAGATGTTCAAATCATAGAAAGGGAGATTGTCAGTCCTCTTGTACTTAAGTAGCCATTGTGATTTTTGTATTAAATTCGGATGCAATTTCTGTGTTTCATCGTCAATAAGAAGGTCCAAGGGATACAGTAAACCTGAAGTGAAGCATCGGAATCTAAAACTGGACTCACAGGAGAGGTTCATATCATAGAAAGTTAGAGTGTCAGTCCTCTTGTACTTAAGTCGGTATTGTACCTTTTGAATTAAATTCGGATGCAAACTCTGTGTTTCATCATCAATTAGATGGTCCAAGGGATACAGTAAACCTGAAGTGAAGCATCGGAATCTAAAACAGGACTCACAGGAGAGGTTCTAATCATAGAAAGTTAGAATGTCAGTCCTCTTGTACATAAGTCGGCATTGTGCCTTTTGTATTAAATTCGGATGCAATTTCTGTGTTTCATCGTCAATAAGAAGGTGCAAGGTATATAGTAAACCTGAAATGAAGCATCGGAATCTAAAACTGGACTCACAGGAAAGGTTCAAATCATAGAAAGGGAAAGTGTCAGTCCTCTTGTACTTATGTCGGCATTGTGGCATTTGTATCAAATTCGGATGCATTTTCTGTGTTTCATCGTCAATAAGAAAGTCCAAGGGATACATCAAACCTGAAGTGAAGCATCGGAATCTAAAACTGGACTCACTGGAGAGGTTCAAATCATAGAAAGTGAGAGTGTCTGTTCTCTTCTACTTAGGGCGGCATTGTGCCATTTGAATTTAATTCCGATGCAATTTCTGTGTTTCATCGTCAATAAGAAGTTCCAAAGGATACAGTAAAACTGAAGTGAAGCATCGGAATCTAAAACTGGACTCACAGGAGAGATTCAAATCATAGAAAGTTAGAGTGTCTCTATTCTTGTACCTAATTCGGTATTGTGCCTTTTGTATTAAATTCGGATGCAATTTCAGTGTTTCATCGTCAATAAGAAGGTCCAAGGGATACAGTAAACCTGAAGTGAAGCATCGGAATCTAAAACTGGACTCACAGAAGAAGTTCAAATCATAGAAAGTTAGAGTGTCAGTCCTCTTGTAGTTAAGTCGGCATTGTGATTTTTGAATTTAATTCCGTTGCAATTTCTGTGTTTCATCGTCAACAAGAAGGTCCAAGGGATACAGTAAACCTGAAGTGAAACATCGGAATCTAACACTGGACTCACAGGAGAGGTTCAAATCATAGAAAGTGAGAGTGTCAGTCCTCTTTTACTTAAGTCGGCATTGTGCGTTTTGAATTTAATTCCGATGCAATTTCTGTGTTTCATCGTCAATAAGAAGGTCTAAGGGATACAGTAATCCTGAAGTGAAGCATCGGAATCTAAAACTGGACTCACAGGAGAGGTTCAAATCATAGAATGTGAGAGTGTCAGTCCTCTTCTACTTAAGTCGGCATTGTGCCATTTGTATTAACTTCGGGTGCAATTTCTGGGTTTCATCGTCAATAAGAAGGTCCAAGGGGTACAGTAAACCTGAAGTGAAGCATCGGAATCAAAAACTTGACTCACTGGAAAGGTTCAAATCATAGAAAGTGAGAGTGTCAGTCCTCTTGTACTTAAGTCCGCATTGTGGCATTTGTATTAAATTTGAATGCAATTTCTGTGTTTCATCGTCAATAAGAAGGTCCAAGGGATACAATAAACCTAAAGTGAAGCATCGGAATATAAAACTGGACTCACTGGAGTGGTGGAAATCATAGAAAGTTAGAGTGTCAGTCCTCTTTTACTTAAGTCGGCATTGTGCCTTTTGTATTACATTCGGATGCAATTTCTCTATTTCATCGTCAATAAGAAGGTGCAAGGTATACAGTAAACCTGAAGTGAAGCATCGGAATCTAAAACTGGACTCGCAGGAGAGGTTCAAATCATAAAAAGTTAGAGTGTCACTCCCCTTGCACTTGAGTCGGTATTGTGCCTTTTGTATTAAATTCGGGTGCAATTTCTGTGTGTCATCGTCAATAAGAAGGTCCAAGGGATACAGTAAACCTGAAGTGAAGCCTCAGAATCTAAAACTGGACTCACAGGAGAGGTTAAAATCATAGAAAGTTAGAGTGTCAGTCATCTTTTACTTAAGTCGGCATTGTGCCTTTTGAATTCAATTCCGATGCTATTTCTATATTTCATTGTCAATAAGAAGGTCCAAGGGATACAGTAAACCTGAAGTGAAGCTTTGGAATCTAAAACTGGACTCACAGGAGAGGTTCTAAACATAGAGAGTTAGAATGTCATTCCTCTTGTACTTAAGTCGGCATTGTGCCTTTTGTATTACATTCGGATGCAATTTCTCTGTTTCATCGTCAATAAGAAGGTGCAAGGTATACAGTAAACCTGAAGTGAAGCATCGGAATCTAAAACCGGACTCGCAGGAGAGGTTCAAATCATAAAAAGTAAGAGTGTCAGTCCTCTTGTACTTAAGTCGCCATTGTGCCTTTTGTATTAAATTCGGATGCTATTTCTGGGTTTCATCGTCAATAAGAAGGTCCAAGGGATACTGTAAACCTGAAGTGAAGCATCGGAATCCAAAACTGGACTCACAGGAGAGGTTCAAATCATAGAAAGTTAGAGTGTCAGTCCTCTTTTACTTAAGTCGGCATTGTGCCTTTTGAATTTAATTCCGATGCTATTTCTGTGTTTCATTGTCAATAAGAAGGCCAAGGGATACAGTAAACCTGAAGTGAAGCATCAGAATCTGAAACAGGGCTCACAGGAGTGGTTCTAATCATAGAAAGTTAGAATGTCAGTCCTCTTGTACTTAAGGCGGCATTGTGCCTTTTGTATTAACTTCGGATACAATTTCTGTATTTCATCGTCAATAAGAAGGTGCAAGGTATACAGTAAACCTGAAGTGAAGCATCGGAATCTAAAACTGGACTCACAGGAAAGGTTCAAATCATAGAAAGGGAGAGTGTCAGTCCTCTTGTACTTATGTCGGCATTTGTATCAAATTCGGATGCATTTTCTGTGTTTCATCGTCAATAAGAAGGTCCAAGGGATACAATAAACCTGAAGTGAAGCATCGGAATCTAAAACTGGACTCACAGGAGAGGTTCAATGCATAGAAAGTGAGAGTGTCAGTTCTCGTCTACTTAGGTCGGCATTGGGCCTTTTGAATTTAATTCCGTTGCAATTTCTGTGTTTCATCGTCAATAAGAAGGTACAAGGGATACAGTAAACCTGGAGTGAAGCATCGGAATCTAAGACTGGACTCACAGGAGAGGTTCAAATCATAGAAAGTGAGAGTGTCAGTCCTCTTTTACTTAAGTCGGCATTGTGCGTTTTGAATTTAATTCCGATGCAATTTCTGTCTTTCATCGTCAATAAGAAAGTCCAAGGGATACAGTAATCCTGAAGTGAAGCATCGGAATCTAAAACTGGACTCACAGGAGAGGTTCAAATCATAGAATGTGAGAGTGTCAGTCCTCTTGTACTTAAGTCGGCATTGTGCCATTTGTATTAAATTCGGGTGCAATTTCTGGGTTTCATCGTCAATAAGAAGGTCCAAGGGATACATTAAACCTGAAGTGAAGCATCGGAATCTAAAACTGGACTCACAGGAGAGGTTCAAATCATAGAAAGTGAGAGTGTCAGTTCTCGTCTACTTAGGTCGGCATTGTGCCTTTTGAATTTAATTCCGATGCAATTTCTCTGTTTCATCGTGAATAAGAAGGTCCAAAGGATACAGTAAAACTGAAGTGAAGCATCGCAATCTAAAACTGTACTCACAGGAGAGATTCAAATCATAGAAAGTTAGAGTGTCTCTCCTCTTGTACCTAATTCGGTATTGTGCCTCTTGTATTAAATTTGGATGCAATTTCTGTGTTTTATCGTCAATAAGAAGGTCCAAGGGATACAGTAAACCTTAAGTAAATCATCGGAATCTAAAACTGGACTCACAGGAGAGGTTCAAATCATAGAAAGTTAGAGTGTCAGTCCTCTTGTACTTAAGTCGGCATTGTGCCTTTTGTATTAATTTCGGATGCAAACTCTGTGTTTCATCGTCAATAAGAAGGTACAAGGGATACAGAAAACCTGAAGTGAAGCATCGGAATCTAAAACTGGACTCACAGAAGAAGTTCAAATCATAGAAAGTTAGAGTGTCAGTCCTCTTGTAGTTAAGTCAGCATTGTGATTTTTGAATTTAATTCCGATGCAATTTCTGTGTTTCATCGTCAATAAGAAGGTCTAAGGGATACAGTAATCCTGAAGTGAAGCATCGGAAATTAAAACCGGTCTCACAGGAGAGGTTCAAATCATAGAAAGTGAGAGTGTCAGTCCTCTTGTACTTAAGTCGCCATTGTGCCTTTTGTATTAAATTCGGATGCAATTTCTGTGTTTCATCGTCATTAAGAAGGTCCAAGGGATACAGTATACCTGAAGTGAGGCATCGGAATCCAAAACTGGACTCACAGGACAGGTTCAAATCAATGAAAGTTAGAGTGTCATTCCTCTTTTACTTAAGTCGGCATTGTGCCTTTTGAATTTAATTCCGATGCAATTTCTGTGTTTCATCGTCAATAAGAAGGTCCAAGGGATACAGTAAACCTGAAGTGAAGCATCGGAATCTAAAACTGGACTCACAGGAGATGTACAAATCATAGAAAGTGAGAGTGTCAGTCCTCTTTCACTTATGTCGGCATTGTGCGTTTAGAATTTAAATCCGATGCAATTTCTGTGTTTCATCGTCAATAAGAAGTTCCAAAGGATACAGTAAAACTGAAGTGAAGCATCGGAATCTAAAACTGGACTCACAGGAGAGATTCAAATCATAGAAAGTTAGAGTGTCTCTATTCTTGTACCTAATTCGGTATTGTGCCTTTTGTATTAAATTCGGATGCAATTTCTGTGTTTCATCGTCAATAAGAAGGTCCAAGGGATACAGTAAACCTGAAGTGAAGCATCGGAATCTAAAACTGGACTCACAGAAGAAGTTCAAATCATAGAAAGTTAGAGTGTCAGTCCTCTTGTAGTTAAGTCGGCATTGTGATTTTTGAATTTAATTCCGTTGCAATTTCTGTGTTTCATCGTCAACAAGAAGGTCCAAGGGATACAGTAAACCTGAAGTGAAACATCGGAATCTAACACTGGACTCACAGGAGAGGTTCAAATCATAGAAAGTGAGAGTGTCAGTCCTCTTTTACTTAAGTCGGCATTGTGCGTTTTGAATTTAATTCCGATGCAATTTCTGTGTTTCATCGTCAATAAGAAGGTCTAAGGGATACAGTAATCCTGAAGTGAAGCATCGGAATCTAAAACTGGACTCACAGGAGAGGTTCAAATCATAGAATGTGAGAGTGTCAGTCCTCTTCTACTTAAGTCGGCATTGTGCCATTTGTATTAACTTCGGGTGCAATTTCTGGGTTTCATCGTCAATAAGAAGGTCCAAGGGGTACAGTAAACCTGAAGTGAAGCATCGGAATCAAAAACTTGACTCACTGGAAAGGTTCAAATCATAGAAAGTGAGAGTGTCAGTCCTCTTGTACTTAAGTCCGCATTGTGGCATTTGTATTAAATTTGAATGCAATTTCTGTGTTTCATCGTCAATAAGAAGGTCCAAGGGATACAATAAACCTAAAGTGAAGCATCGGAATATAAAACTGGACTCACTGGAGTGGTGGAAATCATAGAAAGTTAGAGTGTCAGTCCTCTTTTACTTAAGTCGGCATTGTGCCTTTTGTATTACATTCGGATGCAATTTCTCTGTTTCATCGTCAATAAGAAGGTGCAAGGTATACAGTGAACCTGAAGTGAAGCATCGGAATCTAAAACTGGACTCGCAGGAGAGGTTCAAATCATAAAAAGTTAGAGTGTCACTCCCCTTGCACTTGAGTCGGTATTGTGCCTTTTGTATTAAATTCGGGTGCAATTTCTGTGTGTCATCGTCAATAAGAAGGTCCAAGGGATACAGTAAACCTGAAGTGAAGCCTCGGAATCTAAAACTGGACTCACAGGAGAGGTTAAAATCATAGAAAGTTAGAGTGTCAGTCATCTTTTACTTAAGTCGGCATTGTGCCTTTTGAATTCAATTCCGATGCTATTTCTATATTTCATTGTCAATAAGAAGGTCCAAGGGATACAGTAAACCTGAAGTGAAGCATTGGAATCTAAAACTGGACTCACAGGAGAGGTTCTAAACATAGAGAGTTAGAATGTCATTCCTCTTGTACTTAAGTCGGCATTGTGCCTTTTGTATTACATTCGGATGCAATTTCTCTGTTTCATCGTCAATAAGAAGGTGCAAGGTATACAGTAAACCTGAAGTGAAGCATCGGAATCTAAAACTGGACTCACAGAAGAAGTTCAAATCATAGAAAGTTAGAGTGTCAGTCCTCTTGTAGTTAAGTCGGCATTGTGATTTTTGAATTTAATTCCGTTGCAATTTCTGTGTTTCATCGTCAACAAGAAGGTCCAAGGGATACAGTAAACCTGAAGTGAAACATCGGAATCTAACACTGGACTCACAGGAGAGGTTCAAATCATAGAAAGTGAGAGTGTCAGTCCTCTTTTACTTAAGTCGGCATTGTGCGTTTTGAATTTAATTCCGATGCAATTTCTGTGTTTCATCGTCAATAAGAAGGTCTAAGGGATACAGTAATCCTGAAGTGAAGCATCGGAATCTAAAACTGGACTCACAGGAGAGGTTCAAATCATAGAATGTGAGAGTGTCAGTCCTCTTCTACTTAAGTCGGCATTGTGCCATTTGTATTAACTTCGGGTGCAATTTCTGGGTTTCATCGTCAATAAGAAGGTCCAAGGGGTACAGTAAACCTGAAGTGAAGCATCGGAATCAAAAACTTGACTCACTGGAAAGGTTCAAATCATAGAAAGTGAGAGTGTCAGTCCTCTTGTACTTAAGTCCGCATTGTGGCATTTGTATTAAATTTGAATGCAATTTCTGTGTTTCATCGTCAATAAGAAGGTCCAAGGGATACAATAAACCTAAAGTGAAGCATCGGAATATAAAACTGGACTCACTGGAGTGGTGGAAATCATAGAAAGTTAGAGTGTCAGTCCTCTTTTACTTAAGTCGGCATTGTGCCTTTTGTATTACATTCGGATGCAATTTCTCTGTTTCATCGTCAATAAGAAGGTGCAAGGTATACAGTGAACCTGAAGTGAAGCATCGGAATCTAAAACTGGACTCGCAGGAGAGGTTCAAATCATAAAAAGTTAGAGTGTCACTCCCCTTGCACTTGAGTCGGTATTGTGCCTTTTGTATTAAATTCGGGTGCAATTTCTGTGTGTCATCGTCAATAAGAAGGTCCAAGGGATACAGTAAACCTGAAGTGAAGCCTCGGAATCTAAAACTGGACTCACAGGAGAGGTTAAAATCATAGAAAGTTAGAGTGTCAGTCATCTTTTACTTAAGTCGGCATTGTGCCTTTTGAATTCAATTCCGATGCTATTTCTATATTTCATTGTCAATAAGAAGGTCCAAGGGATACAGTAAACCTGAAGTGAAGCATTGGAATCTAAAACTGGACTCACAGGAGAGGTTCTAAACATAGAGAGTTAGAATGTCATTCCTCTTGTACTTAAGTCGGCATTGTGCCTTTTGTATTACATTCGGATGCAATTTCTCTGTTTCATCGTCAATAAGAAGGTGCAAGGTATACAGTAAACCTGAAGTAAAGCATCGGAATCTAAAACTGGACTCGCAGGAGAGGTTCAAATCATAAAAAGTAAGAGTGTCAGTCCTCTTGTACTTAAGTCGCCATTGTGCCTTTTGTATTAAATTCGGATGCTATTTCTGTGTTTCATCGTCAATAAGAAGGTCCAAGGGATACTGTAAACCTGAAGTGAAGCATCGGAATCCAAAACTGGACTCACAGGAGAGGTTCAAATCATAGAAAGTTAGAGTGTCAGTCCTCTTGTATTTAAGTCGGCATTGTGCCTTTTGTATTAAATTCGGATGCAAACTCTGTGTTTCATCGTCAATAAGAAGGTGCAAGGTATACAGTAAACCTGAGGTGAATCATCGGAATCAAAAACTGGACTCGCAGGAGAGGTTCAAATCATAAAAAGTAAGAGTGTCAGTCCTCTTGTACTTAAGTCGCCATTGTGCCTTTTGTATTAAATTCGGATGCTATTTCTGTGTTTCATCGTTAATAAGAAGGTCCAAGGGATACAGTAAACCTGAAGTGAAGCATCGGAATCCAAAACTGGACTCACAGGAGAGGTTCAAATCATAGAAAGTTAGAGTGTCAGTCCTCTTGTATTTAAGTCGGCATTGTGCCTTTTGTATTAAATTCGGATGCAAACTCTGTGTTTCATCGTCAATAAGAAGGTCCAAGGGATACAGTAAACCTGAAGTGAGGTATCGGAATCTAAAACTGGACTCACAGAAGAAGTTCAAATCATAGAAAGTTAGAGTGTCAGTCCTCTTGTAGTTCAGTCGGCATTGTGATTTTTGAATTTAATTCCGTTGCAATTTCTGTGTTTCATCGTCAATAAGAAGGTACAAGGGATACAGTAAACCTCGAGTGAAGCATCGGAATCTAAGACAGGACTCACAGGAGAGGTTCAAATCATAGAAAGTGAGAGTGTCAGTCCTCTTTTACTTAAGTCGGCATTGTGCGTTTTGAATTTAATTCCGATGCAATTTCTGTGTTTCATCGTCAATAAGAAAGTCCAAGGGATACAGTAATCCTGAAGTGAAGCATCGGAATCTAAACCTGGACTCATAGGAGAGGTTCAAATCATAGAATGTGAGAGTGTCAGTCCTCTTGTACTTAAGTCGGCATTGTGCCATTTGTATTAAATTCGGGTGCAATTTCTGGGTTTCATCGTCAATAAGAAGGTCCAAGGGATACAGTAAACCTAAAGTGAAGCATCGGAATCTAAAACTGGACTCACAGGAGAGGTTGAGATCATAGAAAGTTAGAGTGTCACTCCTCTTGTACTTGAGTCGGTATTGTGCTTTTTGTATTAAATTCGGGTGCAATTTCTGTGTGTCATCGTCAATAAGAAGGTCCAAGGGAAACAGTAAACCTGAAGTGAAGAATCGGACTCTAAAACTGGACTCAAAGGAGAGGTTCAAATCATAGAAAGTTAGAATGTCAGCCCTCTTGTACCTAAGTCGGCAATGTGCCTTTTGTATTGAATTCGGGTCAATTTCTGTGTTTCATCGTCAATAAGAAGGTGCAAGGTATACAGTAAACCTGAAGAGAAGCATCGGAATCTAAAACTGGACTCACTGGAGAGGTTCAAATCATAGAAAGTGAGAGTGTCAGTCCTCTTGTACTTAAGTCGCCATTGTGCCTTTTGTATTAAATTCGGATGCAATTTCTGTGTTTCATCGTCATTCAGAAGGTCCAAGGGATACAGTAAACCTGAAGTGAAACATCGAAATCCAAAACTGGACTCACAGGAGAGGTTCAAATCATAGAAAGTTAGAGTGTCAGTCCTCTTGTAGTTCAGTCGGCATTGTGATTTTTGAATTTAATTCCCTTGCAATTTCTGTGTTTCATCGTCAATAAGAAGGTACAAGGGATACAGTAAACCTGGAGTGAAGCATCGGAATCTAAGACAGGACTCACAGGAGAGGTTCAAATCATAGAAAGTGAGAGTGTCATTCCTCTTTTACTTAAGTCGGCATTGTGCGTTTTGAATTTAATTCCGATGCAATTTCTGTCTTTCATCGTCAATAAGAAAGTCCAAGGGATACAGTAATCCTGAAGTGAAGCATCGGAATCTAAAACTGGACTCACAGGAGAGGTTCAAATCATAGAATGTGAGAGTGTCAGTCCTCTTGTACTTAAGTCGGCATTGTGCCATTTGTATTAAATTCGGGTGCAATTTCTGGGTTTCATCGTCAATAAGAAGGTCCAAAGGATACATTAAACCTGAAGTGAAGCATCGGAAACTAAAACTGGACTCACAGGAGAGGTTCAAATCATAGAAAGTGAGAGTGTCAGTTCTCGTCTACTTAGGTCGGCATTGTGCCTTTTGAATTTAATTCCGATGCAATTTCTCTGTTTCATCGTGAATAAGAAGGTCCAAAGGATACAGTAAAACTGAAGTGAAGCATCGGAATCTAAAACAGGACTCACAGGAGAGGTTCTAATCATAGAAAGTTAGAATGTCAGTCCTCTTGTACTTAAGTCGGCATTGTGACTTTTGTATTAAATTCGGATGCAATTTCTGTGTTTCATCGTCAATAAGAAGGTGCAAGGTATATAGTAAACCTGAAGTGAAGCATCGGAATCTAAAACTGGTCTCACAGGAAAGGTTCAAATCATAGAAAGGGAGAGTGTCAGTCCTCTTGTACTTATGTCGGCATTGTGGCATTTGTATCAAATTCGGATGCATTTTCTGTGTTTCATCGTCAATAAGAAGGTCCAAGGAATACATCAAACCTGAAGTGTAGCATCGGAATGTAAAACTGGACTCACTGGAGAGGTTCAAATCATAGAAAGTGAGAGTGTCAGTTCTCTTCTACTTAGGTCGGCATTGTGCCATTTGAATTTAATTCCGATGCAATTTCTGTGTTTCATCGTCAATAAGAAGTTCCAAAGGATACAGTAAAACTGAAGTGAAGCATCGGAATCTAAAACTGGACTCACAGGAGAGATTCAAATCATAGAAAGTTAGGGTGTCTCTATTCTTGTACCTAATTCGGTATTATGCTTTTTGTATTAAATTCGGATGCAATTTCTGTGTTTCATCGTCAATAAGAAGGTCCAAGGGATACAGTAAACCTGAAGTAAATCATCGGAATCTAAAACAGGACTCACAGGAGAGGTTCAAATCATAGAATGTGAGAGTGTCAGTCCTCTTCTACTTAAGTCGGCATTGTGCCATTTGTATTAAATTCGGGTGCAATTTCTGGGTTTCATCGTCAATAAGAAGGTCCAAGGGGTACAGTAAACCTGAAGTGAAGCATCGGAATCAAAAACTTGACTCACTGGAAAGGTTCAAATCACAGAAAGTGAGAGTGTCAGTCCTCTTGTACTTAAGTCCGCATTGTGGCATTTGTATTAAATTTGAATGCAATTTCTGTGTTTCATCGTCAATAAGAAGGTCCAAGGGATACAATAAACCTAAAGTGAAGCATCGGAATCTAAAACTGGACTCACAGGAGAGGTTGAAATCATAGAAAGTTAGAGTGTCACTCCCCTTGTACTTGAGTCGGTATTGTGCCGTTTGTATTAAATTCGGGTGCAAATTCTGTGTGTCATCGTCAATAAGAAGGTCCAAGGGATACAGTAAACCTGAAGTGAAGCATCGGAATCCAAAACTGGACTCACAGGAGAGGTTCAAATCATAGAAAGTTAGAGTGTCAGTCCTCTTGTATTTAAGTCGGCAGTGTGCCTTTTGTATTAAATTCGGATGCAAACTCTGTGTTTCATCGTCAATAAGAAGGTGCAAGGTATACAGTAAACCTGAAGTGAATCATCGGAATCAAAAACTGGACTCACAGGAGAGGTTGAAATCATAGAAAGTGAGAGTGTCAGTCCTCTTGTACTTAAGTCGACATTGTGCCATTTGTATTAAATTCGGATGCAATTTCTGTGTTTCATCGTCAATAAGAAGGTCCAAAGTATACAGTAAACCTGAAGTGAAGCATCGGAATCTAAAACTGGACTCACAGGAGAGGTTCAAAGCATAGAAAGTTAGAGTGTCAGTCCTCTTTTACTTAAGTCGGCATTGTGCCTTTTAAATTTACTTCCGATGCTATTTCTGTGTTTCATTGTCAATAAGAAGGTCCAAGAAATACAGTAAACCTGAAGTGAAGCATCGGAATCTAAAACAGGACTCACAGGAGAGGTTCTAATCATAGAAAGTTAGAATGTCAGTCCTCTTGTACTTAAGTCGGCATTGTGCCTTTTGTATTAAATTCGGATGCAATATATGTGTTTCATCGTCAATAAGAAGGTGCAAGGTATATAGTAAACCTGAAGTGAAGCATCGGAATCTAAAACTGGACTCACAGGAGAGGTTCAAATCATAGAAAGGGAGAGTGTCAGTCCTCTTGTACTTATGTCGGCATTGTGGCATTTGTATCAAATTTGGATGCATTTTCTGTGTTTCATCGTCAATAAGAAGGTCCAAGGGATACATCAAACCTGAAGTGAAGCATCGGAATCTAAAACTGGACTCACAGGAGAGGTTCAAATCATAGAAAGTGAGAGTGTCAGTTCTCTTCTACTTAGGTCGGCATTGTGCCATTTGAATTTAATTCCGATGCAATTTCTGTGTTTCATCGTCAATAAGATGGCCCAAAGGATACAGTAAAACTGAAGTGAAGCATGGGAATCTAAAACTGGACTCACAGGAGAGATTCAAATCATAGAAAGTTAGAGTGTCTCTCCTCTTGTACCTAATTCGGTATTGTGCCTTTTGTATTAAATTCGGATGCAATTTCTGTGTTTCATCGTCAATAAGAAGGTCCAAGGGATACAGTAAACCTTAAGTAAATCATCGGAATCTAAAACTGGACTCACAGGAGAGGATCAAATCATGGAAAGTTAGAGTGTCAGTCCTCTTGTACTTAAGTCGGCATTGTGCCTTTTGTATTAATTTCGGATGCAAACTCTGTGTTTCATCGTCAATAAGAAGGTCCAAGGGATACAGTAAACCTGAAGTGAGGCATCGGAATCTAAAACTGGACTCACAGAAGAAGTTCAAATCATAGAAAGTTAGAGAGTCAGTCCTCTTCTAGTTAAGTCGCCATTGTGATTTTTGCATTTAATTCCGTTGCAATTTCTGTGTTTCATCGTCAATAAGAAGGTACAAGGGATACAGTAAACCTGGAGTGAAGCATCGGAATCTAAGACTGAACTCACAGGAGAGGTTCAAATCATAGAAAGTGAGAGTGTCAGTCCTCTTTTACTTAAGTCGGCATTGTGCGTTTTGAATTTAATTCCGATGCAATTTCTGTGTTTCATCGTCAATAAGAAAGTCCAAGGGATACAGTAATCCTGAAGTGAAGCATCGGAATCTAAAACTGGACTCACAGGAGAGGTTCAAATCATAGAATGTGAGAGTGTCAGTCCTCTTGTACTTAAGTCGGCATTGTGCCATTTGTATTAAATTCGGGTGCAATTTCTGGGTTTCATCGTCAATAAGAAGGTCCAAGGGATCCAATAAACCTAAAGTGAAGCATCGGAATCTAAAACTGGACTCACAGGAGAGGTTGAGATCATAGAAAGTTAGAGTGTCACTCCTCTTGTACTTGAGTCGGTATTGTGCCTTTTGTATTAAATTCGGGTGCAATTTCTGTGTGTCATCGTCAATAAGAAGGTCCAAGGGATAAAGTAAACCTGAAGTGAAGCATGGAAATCCAAAACTGGACTCACAGGAGAGGTTCAAATCATAGAAAGTTAGAATGTCAGCCCTCTTGTACTTAAGTCGCCATTGTGCCTTTTGTATTACATTCGGATGCAATTTCTGTGTTTCATCGTCAATCAGAAGGTCCAAGGGATACAGTAAACCTGAAGTGAAGCATTTAAATCCAAAACTGGACTCACAGGAGAGGTTCAAATCATAGAAAGTGAGAGTGTCAGTCCTCTCGTACTGAAGTCGCCATTGTGCCTTTTGTATTAAATTCGGATGCAAACTCTGTGTTTCATCGTCAATCAGAAGGTCCAAGGGATACAGTAAACCTGAAGTGAAGCATGGAAATCCAAAACTGGACTCACAGGAGAGGTTCAAATCATAGTAAGTTAGAGTGTCAGTCCTCTTGTATTTAAGTCGGCATTGTGCCTTTTGTATTAAATTCGTATGCAAACTCTGTATTTCATCGTCAATAAGAAGGTGCAAGGTATACAGTAAACCTGAAGTGAAGCATCGGACTCTAAAACTGGACTCACAGGAGAGGTTCAAATCATAGAAAGTTAGAATGTCAGCCCTCTTGTACTTAAGTCGCCATTGTGCCTTTTGTATTAAATTCGGATGCAATTTCTGTATTTCATCGTCAATCAGAAGGTCCAAGGGATACAGTAAACCTGAAGTGAAGCATGGAAATCCAAAACTGGACTCTCAGGAGAGGTTAAAATCATAGAAAGTTAGAATGTCAGCCCTCTTGTACTTAAGTCGCCATTGTGCCTTTTGTATTAAATTCGGATGCAATTTCTGTGTTTCATCGTCAATCAGAAGGTCCAAGGGATACAGTAAACCTGAAGTGAAGCATGGAAATCCAAAACTGGACTCACAGGAGAGGTTCAAATCATAGAAAGTTAGAATGTCAGTCCTCTTGTATTTAAGTCGGCATTGTGCCATTGTATTAAATTCGGATGCAAACTCTGTGTTTCATCGTAAATAAGAAGGTGCAAGGTTTACAGTAAACCTGAAGTGAAGCATCGGAATCTAAAACTGGACTCACAGGAGAGGTTCAAATCATAGAAAGTGAGAGTGTCAGTCCTCTTGTACTTATGTCGACATTGTGCCATTTGTATTAAATTCGGATGCAATTTCTGTGTTTCATCGTCAATAAGAAGGTCCAAGGGATACAGTAAACCTGAAGTGAAGCGTCGGAATCTAAAACTGGACTCACAGGATAGGTTAAAATCATAGAAAGTTAGAGTGTCAGTCCTCTTTTACTTAAGTCGGCATTGTGCCTTTTGAATTTAATTCCGATGCTATTTCTGTGTTTCATTGTCAATAAGAAGGCCAAGGGATACAGTAAACCTGAAGTGAAGCATCGGAATCTAAAACAGGACTCACAGGAGTGGTTCTAATCATAGAAATTTAGAATGTCAGTCCTCTTGTACTTAAGGCGGCATTGTGCCTTTTGTATTAACTTCGGATACAATTTCTGTGTTTCATCGTCAATAAGAAGGTGCAAGGTATACAGTAAACCTGAAGTGAAGCATCGGAATCTAAAACTGGACTCACAGGAATGGTTCAAATCATAGAAAGGGAGAGTGTCAGTCCTCTTGTACTTATGTCGGCATTGTGGCATTTGTATCAAATTCGGATGCATTTTCTGTGTTTCATCGTCAATAAGAAGGTGCAAGGGATACATCAAACCTGAAGTGCAGCATCGGAATCTAAAACTAGACTCACAGGAGAGGTTCAAATCATAGAAAGTGAGAGTGTCAGTTCTCTTCTACTTAGGTCGGCATTGTGCCATTTGAATTTAATTCCGATGCAATTTCTGTGTTTCATCGTCAATAAGAAGGTCCAAGGAAGACAGTAAACCTGAAGTGAGACATCGGAATCTAAAACTGGACTCACAGGAGAGGTTCAAATCATAGAATGTGAGAGTGTCAGTCCTCTTGTACTTAAGTCGGCATTGTGCCATTTGTATTAAATTCGGGTGCAATTTCTGGGTTTCATCGACAATAAGAAGGTCCAAGGGATCCAATAAACCTAAAGTGAAGCATCGGAATCTAAAACTGGACTCACAGGAGAGGTTCAAATCATAGAAAGTAAGAGTGTCACTCCTCTTGTACTTGAGTCGGTATTGTGCCTTTTGTATTAAATTCGGGTGCAATTTCTGTGTGTCATCGTCAATAAGAAGGTCCAAGGGATACAGTAAACCTGAAGTGAAGCATCGGACTCTAAAACTGGACTCACAGGAGAGGTTCAAATCATAGAAAGTTAGAATGTCAGCCCTCTTGTACTTAAGTCGCCATTGTGCCTTTTGTATTAAATTCGGATGCAATTTCTGTGTTTCATCGTCAATCAGAATGTCCAAGGAATACAGTAAACCTGAAGTGAAGCATAGAAATCCAAAACTGGACTCACAGGA